>NC_137793.1:33702544-34050592 GCF_963383645.1 Muscardinus avellanarius | reverse complement strand
CCTTCCTTTCTTCCTTCCTTTCTTCCTTCCTTTCTTCCTTCCTTCCTTTCTCCCTCCCTCCCTCCCTTCCTTTCCTTCCTTTCTTTCTTTTTATCATTCTAACACTGAGTGCTTACCATGAGACAAAACCCCACATTTTTTAAAGATGAAATATATGACTTTTCAAGCAAGTGTTTGTACTTTTAAAATAGATTTGTTTAAGATTTTCTCATCTAGATAATTGGCTTCATCTCAGCAAAGCAGGTTGATGTTTTCCAACTAATGAAGTAGATGAGATATAATGTGTTCCTTAGGACGTTAGCTTTTGGATTCAAATGTGACAAACTTTTTAGATTTGAAATTCAACTCACTCACTGCTAGTTGTATAACTGAAAGCAGTGTGCTTAACCTTCTATTTCCCAATGTGTGCATGTGTCAGTAGAAATGATAATAGTATCAGCCTCCTAGGAGTGGTGTGATAATAAACTTAATATATGAAAAGTAGTTTTAACAGTACTTGCCCCATAATAAGCATTAAATGTTATTTTTAATATTTTACATGTAACTTATGATATTTTATTAAAGTCACTTTATAACAACAAAGTACATTGGGGTTAACAAACTACATCCTGTGGTGCAATTTGACTATTTAAAACATTTTTACACATATTTTTATTAGAAGCCTTGCTTACTAAATTTATTTTTTACTGATACATAAAAGCATAAGAGTTGTCCCTACTGTTAGAGAACTGTGCAGTATTCAACACAGATAACAATGTTTAAGCTGGGCAGAGTGCTGCATGCATGCATGCAGTACTTGGGAGACTAAATCAGGAGGATTGCAGATTCACAGCCAGCCTTAGGCCCTCTGAAACTTAGACCCTGTTTCCAAAAGTAGAATAAAAAATAAGCCTGGTGGTAAAGCTCAGAGTTAGAATGCCCCTGGGTTCAATCCCCAGTACCATAAAAAAGTAAAAAAAAAAAAATCAAAGTTTAAATCAATTCAAATATATCTTGTCAAAGATAATTTTTTATGGTGAAAAATTTCAAGATCCTTCTAGCTAGTTTTATTTATTTATTTATTTATTTTGTGTGTGTGTGTTATTGAGGATTGAATCTAGGGGCATTCTACCACTGAGCTACACCCCCAGCTCTATTTTTATTCTTTATTTTTGAAACAGGGTCTCATTAAGTTGAGGAGGGCCTCATTAAGTAGCTGAGGCTGGCCTCAAACCTATGATCCTCTTGTCTCAGGCTCCCAAGTACTGGTATTACAAGTGTTCACCATCATGCCTGGCTTCCTTCTAGTTCTTTAAAATGCACAGTTTATTTTTGTATATTAAGATGTTGGGAACATAGCCATCGTCATTTATTTATAGGTTGTCTATGATTGCGGTTGCTCCTCAGAGCAACTACTGGATACTTAAAACAGATATTGCAAGTAGCAATGTCTAAAATATTTGCTTTTTATATTTTATCATATAGTTTTCTGATCCTTGAATTATAATAACCAATAGAATTCTAGAAATATAGTGCTGAAATTGGGGCTTCCATTGGGTATTTGTGAGATACAGGAGAAGGGCCAAGGGAGGCCAGTCAATGTTCTTGTTGGTAGTCTTACAGCAATGCTGCCAAGGTCAGGCCCCAGGCTCTAAAAACTCATAACTTTAAGCTTGTGCATCTTTTGGCAATATTCACACTAATTAAATATATGAGATTAATAATTAAATCAGCATGTGAGTATATTAATTTATAGTAAGAAATACTGGTCAATAAAGTAGGCTCAATTCTTTCTTTCTTTCTTTCTTTCTTTCTTTCTTTCTCTTTCTTTCTTTAGCTCAATTCTTTCTTTCTTTCTCTTTCTCTCTTTCTTTCTTTCTTTCTTTCTTTTCTTTCTTTTTTTTTTTTTGGCAGTACTGGGGATAAAATCCAGGGGCATTCTACCTCTGAGCTATACCCCCAGCCTTAATTTTTAGTCTTTTTAACTTGTTTTTTTGGGGGGTGTCTGGGGTTGGAACCCGTTGGCATTGACCTCTGAACTACACCCTCTGCCCAATTTTTTATTCTTTATTTTGGAACAGGGTCTCACTGAGCTGCAGAGGGCCTCACTAAGTACCTGAGGCTGGCTATGGACCTCAATCCTCCAGTCTCAGCCTCCCGAATGCTGGGATTACAAAAATGCAACACTATGCCAACCTATTCTTTCTTGTATAGAAATATATTTGGGAAGATGAATAAAATTGGTTCAGAAAGTATTAAGGCCCACCGGGCATGGTGGCGAATGCTTGTAATCTCAGCTCTTGGGAGGCTGAGACAGGAGGATCGCACAGGTTCGAAGCCAGCCTCAGCTCTTAGTGAGGCTCTCAGCAACTTAGCGAGACCCTGTTTCCAAATAAAATATAAAATAGGTCTGGGAGTATAGCCCAGAGGTAGAAAGCCTCTGGGTTCCACCTCCAGTACTACAAAAAAAAAAAAAAAAAGTATTAAGGCCCATGGAGCCTGGGAAGAAAACATAAGAAAGTTATTAGTCATCTCTGAATTTAAAAAGTTTATTCAAACTTTATGTGAATTAGTAATATTTTTTAATCTTTATGTGGAAAATTATGAACCTTAAGAATGGTGAAGAGGAATAAGAGAAAAAATGAGGAAAACAGAGAGAAAGAAAAGAGAGAGAAAGAGGGAAAAAGAAACTAAAAGCCTAAGATAAATACAAATAAACTGAATAAAATTGCATATTAAAATGAGTTGACCATGATTAGATACTTCTTTTCCAGAGAACCAAGAAATGTCAAATACTAAGAAAGTTATTTATAGCACATAAACATAGCAAAAGAGAAAATTATACTTTTCTTAATAGATGTCAAAAAGTGTATGACATCAATCAACTGAAAAGAATCCTTGCTAAACTTATGGAAAATAATCTTTCTCAAAAGAATATATAAGTACTCATATTATGTATGTTTATGATACACTTAAAATTACATTATTTAAGTTTTTAACTTTTTAATCCTTTTTTTTTTTTTTTTTTTTTTTGTACTGGGATTCCTGGAAGACCTTCTACCTCCGGGCTACACTCCCAGACCTATTTTATACTTTTAATTTGGAAACAGAGTCTCTTAAGCCAGCGCGGCTGGCTTTGAAGCTGTGCGATCCTCCTGTCTCCGCCTCCCAAGAGCGGGGATTACAAGCGTGCGCCACCACGCCCAGCTGATTCCATATTTTGACTATTATGAATCGTGCCATTATAAACATGGAAATGCATGCATATGTCATTATAATATTTTGATTTCAGTCCCTGTGAAAAGATATCCAGTAATAGTGTAGATGGATTATATGGTTTTCTGAGAAGTCTCTACACTGATTTCCATAGCAGCTGAACTTATTTGCAATCCTACCGACAATGTATAAGAGTTCCTAACTGGGGTTAGATGAAAATCTCAATGTAATTTAACTTACATCTCCCTGATTGATAATTATGTTGAACATTTTTTCATATATATGTTTATTGGCCATTTGTATTTTTTGTGAAGCATCTATTTAGTTGAATTGTCCACTTCTTAATTGACTTATTTGGTTTTTTAGTGTTAATTTCTGTAAGTACATTGTTTTTTTTTTTTTTGTTGTTGTTGTTTGTTTTGTTTTTGTTTTTTGTTTTTTGTTTTTTGGGGTTTTTGAAGGTCTGGAGATGGAACCCAGGGGAATTCGACTTCCGAGCTACTCCTCCTGCCCTATTTTTATTCTTTATTTTAAAACCGGGTCTCACTGAGTTGCAGAGGGCCTCACTAAGTAGTTGAGGCTGTCCGCAAACCGCGATCCTCCAGTCTCATCCTCCCAAATGCTGGGATTACAAGCATGCGCCGCCAGCCCGGCTCTTTAAGTACTTTTTATATTCTAAATATTTGTCCCCTATCAGAGGACTAGCTGGCAAAGATCTTCTCCCATTCCATAGGCTCTCTCTTTAGAATAGTAATAGATTCTGCCAGGCGTTGTGGCGCAGCTTGTAATCCCCGCGCTTGGGAGGCGGAGACAAGAGGATCACGCATGTTCGAAGCCAGCTGTGCTGGTTTAAGAGACCCTGTTTCCAAATAAAAAATATAAAATAGGTCTGGGAGTGTAGCCCGGAGGTAGAAGGGCTTCCAGGAGCCCCAGTACCACCAAAAAATAAAAAATAAAAAATTATAATAACATTAATAGTTTATTCTGATAAACAGAAACATTTTAGATTCTTCATTTAAAGTTATCCCATTTATTCTTGTTTTAATTTTCTGAGCCTTGGGGGTTATATTGAGGAAGTTTCTATCTGTGCCTGTATGTTAGAGTGGTGGACCAGAAATTGCTCTTCTGTATCAATTTCAAAGTCTGATCTAATTTCCAGGTTTGGGGTCCATTTAGAATTGACTCTTGTTTAGGGTAAGTAGGGATTTAATTCCAAATGAATCATCAATTTTCCCAGCACTATTTGTTTAAAAGGCTCTTTTCTCCAACATATGTTTTTGGCACCTTTGTTGAAAATCAATTGTCTAAGTGTGTGGATTTGTTTCTGTATCTTCTGTTCTGTTGCATTGGTCCATATGTCTGTTTTTGTGCTGATACCATGCTGTTTTTATAACTATAGCTCTGTATTGTAATATTTAGTCAAGTATTGTGATACATCCTGCCTGGCTCTTATTGTTGAGAATTGTTTTGGCTATTCTATAGGGTCTTTTGTTTTCCCATATGAAATTTAAGACTGATTTTTCCAGCTTTATGAATAATGACACTGATATTTTGATAGGAATTGCATTGAATCTGTAAGCACATTCCCTTTCAATATAGCATGTTAGACACTAGCCGAAAAGATAAGGCAAGAAAAGGAAATCAAGGGAATATACATGAGAAAAGAACTGAAATTATCTCTATTTGCAGATGCATGATCCTATACTTAGAAGACACAAAACACGCAAACAAAAGACTTCTATAATTGATTAACAAATTCAGCAAAGTAGTAGTATACAAAATCAATATACACAAATTAGTAGCTTTTCTATGTGACAGCCACAAATCCACTGAAAAAGAACTCTCTAAAATAATTCCATTCATAATAACCTCAAAAACAATAAAATACCTAGGAATATATCTAACCAAGGACATAAAAGACCTCTGCAATGAAAATTATAAAACACTACAGAAAAGCCGGGCGTGGTGGCGCACGCTTGTAATCCCCACACTTGGGAGGTGGAGACAAGGAGGATGGAGCAGATTCGAAGCCAGACACGCACGCTGGCTTAGGAGACCCTGTTTCCAAATAAAAATGTAAAAATAGGTCTGGGAGTGTAGCCTGGAGGTAGAAGGGCTTCCAGGAACCCCAGTACCACCAAAAAAAAAAAAAAAGCTACAGAAAAAAATTGAGGAAGATCTTTTTTTTATTTTTTATTTTATTATTATTTTTTAAATTGGTGCACTGTATTCATACATCATAGTGGGATACATACTTTTGTAGACATACATGCATACATTGCCCAGTCAGCCCCCACCCGATCCCCACCCCATTCTCTCCCTATCTCTCCCTCCCATGCTTGGCTTAGTAGTTGACATCTAGTATTATAGCAATTTATCAAAAAGTAAAAATGATAATCTCACATAACAGTTTCATTTGTCTGATACCAAGCTTTTGATGACTTAAAGATAACATTTCAATATTTCTTTCTGCTTTCTTTCTTAACAGAGAATCTATTTTTTCTATTTTTTAGGTGAAACTATCATATATTTATATATTTATTTTTCAGAAAAAAAAATCTATCCTAATATGGAATATGGACTCTAGGTACCCACAACGATTTTGAAAAAGAACAAAGCTAGAAGATGTATATTTTCTGATTTCAAACCATATAAAGCTACAATAATTGAAACAGTATAGTACTATTCTAAAGGCAGATATATAAACCATTGGAGTTAAATAAAAGCCTAGAGCTAAATTCTTCCCTATATTGTCAAGTTATTTTTGACAAGGTTTCCACGAACATTTGGTGGTGGGAATAATAATCTTTTAACTAAATATTGTTGAAAAATAATAATTACATGGAAAAGAATAAAATTGGACCCTTACCTAATCCCATATACAAATATTAACTCAAAATAGATAAAAGACCTAAATATAAATCTTAAGACTATAAACTTTTAGGAGAAAATCTGGGTCATAAAACCTCACAACATTGAAATTGGCAGTGATTTCTTGGTTATGATTTCAATGGCACAGGCAACAGAAGAGTATACAAACTCCCTAAAAAATAAAAAACATATTGTATATCCAAAGACAATGTAAACAGAGTTAACAGTTACTAATAGAGTGGGATAAAATATTTCCAAATGCTATATCTGAAGGTATATTAATATTCCAACTAGAAATCCTAAAAATTAACAACAATAAAGGCAAACAATACAATGTAGAGATAGGTAAAAGACTAACATAAATAATGAATCTCCACAGATAACCAATCTTAGTTGTCTGTTGGATGGAAAATCTTGTTTCTCTAGTTCTGATGTGTGTTACCTATTTCTTCTTTGTAGTTAATCTCTTTGAGTATTTTCTCTAGCGCTGGTTTTGAAGACATAAATTCCTTCAGTTTCTGTTTGTCATGGAAGCTTCTTATTTCTCCATCTAATTTGATAGAAAGTTTTGCTGGGTAGGAAATTTTTGGCTGGAAGTTGTTTTCTTTCAGAGTTTGGAATATGTTACTCCAAGCCCTTCTGGCTCTCATGACTTGGTTTGGGAAGTCTGGAGTGATTCTAATTGGTTTGCCTCTGAATGTCAGTTGGCCCTTTGCTTTTGTTGCCTTTAAGATTCTCTGCTTGGCTTCCACATTGGTCATTTTGACAATTATGTGGCGTGGGGATCCTCTTCTCCGATCCTGTCTAAAGGGAGTTCTATAAGTTTCCTGGATCTGTGTATCAACCTCTTGCTCTATGTTTGGAAAATTTTCTGCTATTACTTCCTTGAAGAGATTGTTGATCCCTTTGGTTTCACTTTCTTTTCCCTCCTCTATTCCAGTTATTCTTAGGTTAGCTCTCTTAAAATGGACCCATATTTCTTCAATATCAGATTCCTGCTGTCGGATATTTTTTCCTAGATTAGAAACTATGCGTTCATTTTTGGAGTGATCATCTTCTAAGAGCGAGATTCTGTTCTCCATGTGGTCTAATCGGTTGTTTGTGCTTTGAATTGAGGCCTTTACTTCATTAATTGCATCCTTTATCTCTTTTTGGCTCTCTCTGAGTTCTTTTCGAAGCACCTCTATTATTTCTACAGTTATTTTCCTGATTTGATCTTCTAGAAATCTCTGATTTTCTGTTTTATCGGGTTCTGATGTTGTGGGGTTGTGGGCATTCATTGCTCCAGTATTAGTCCTCTTTCCCATGATTTCGGAAGTTTGTGCCTTCTCTGGGTTCTTCCCTTGGGTCACTATGACTTCACTTAAGGTGCTCTGGATCTCGAGTCAGTAGTATCTCAGACCCCACTACTCCTTTACTGGGTTGTATCACAGAGTCTCCGACCCAGAGAGTCGATAGAGGCTGCTTTAGACTGTGGGGGGTGCCAGGTTGCACGTTCTCCTATGGTGTGATATCACTGCCACCGCCCCTCTCCCACTGGGTCAAGTCCCAGTGAGTACAGTACTGGGATTTCTCCGCTGTGGCCCACAATTTGACTCACTGTTCTTGAGTACGCAGATGTAGCTGTACTGAATTCGGTGCTGTTGCCGCCGGTGGCAATATGGTGCCACTGCTACGCCCTCGGCTATGGGGCTGGCGTTTTTTTTTTTCTTGGTTTTGATTTCCACTCTGAATCCCTGCAGCGTGTGCTGAGTTCAGCCACTGGGAGCTTTAGATGCCCTCTGCGCCGAGAAATCCCACCTGGCTGTTCTGAAGCAGCTCCCCTCGACTTGCTGTGGCCGTCCCGTGAATTCGCCGTTGCCGCCAGCAGTATGGCACTGCTGCCGCGTCCTTGGGCGTGAAGCCGCGTCCTTGGGCGTGAGGATCTCCTCTGTGGCTCTGTTCTCAGTCCGCTTTCTCTCTGGAGCCTGGTGATTTTTTTTGTTTCTCTGGTGATGTTGTTTTCTGGCTTTGAAAGGACTGATTTTGTGGTAATGGAGATTTGTTGTTAGCGGGGCTCTTAAGCCCCGCTTTTCTCGGTCGCCATCTTCCTGGAAGTCCTCTCTTTTTCGAGGAAGATCTTATATAGAAAAATCTCCCATGCTTTTGGATAGGCAGAATAAATATTACCAAAATGGCAGTTCGACCCAAAATTATATTATTTTAAATTAACAGCAAATTAAGGCTTCCCACTATGTTGAAAATTATTTTGGTTTTTAATCAATATAATGACTCAAGAAAACAGAATAAGTGGTATAAATGTTCAAAATAGAAAAAAATCATTTTTCAAAGACAAAAAATTGTCTATTTAGACAACCTAGTACAACCATATGAAGGTGTGTGTGTGTGTGGGGGGGTGTGTATGTATCAATGCTTATGTATCACTTATTTGTAGTAAATAGGAAGAAAAGATAATTTTAAATTTTATTATTTATAGCTGGGTGCGATGGCACATACTTGTAATCCCAGTACCTGGGAGGCTGAGACAGGTGGATCACAGGTTAAAGGCCAGCCTCAGCAACTTAGTGAGACTCTGTTTCCAAATGAAAAATAAAATAAGGTTCGGGTACAGCTCAAATGTAGAATGTCCCTGGAAGCATTTCCCAGTATCATTTTTTAAAAGTTTATTATTTATGATACTAACTAAAAGTATAAAACCCTATTAAATAAACTTATCAAAAATGTGTTTATGACTTCCCACCTCTATTTCCACCTCTATTTAAGACTTTCTGCTTGAGGGTTACCACTGTACTTATTAGGGGCATGTAGGGCCCACAACTATGATTAGAGAATGCATTGGCCCATGCACACAAGTCAGTGGTCTTCTCTGGACTAAAGCTGGATTCTACTGGTCTTCAGTGATCTCTCCTCAGAGACTCAAAACTCATCACTCACTCTTTCAATCATTTACTGCCCTAAATATAGGCACTTTATGTACCTTTTATTTTACTGCCAATATCATTGTCTGTATTATGTTTCCTCTAGCTAAAATCCATCATTTTCCTCCCTCCTGACAAGCCTTCCTCCTCTTATGTAATGATATCCCTGATCTGGATATTTTCTGTGCTTCCTTCTCTGATGAAGTCACTGCTTCCCCTGCAGCTCTATTAGGCAAAAGGCTGTGTGGTCTCTCACATCCTGCCGACTTCTGTTCTTCCCACATGGTTCTACTTTAAAGTAAAACTGGGAAAAGAACCAACTAAAACAACTTACTTCTTTAAGCTCATGTCATCCAATTAAAATTTTAATTTCCTTTCTCATTGCTTTTATTCTTTTATCTACAAGTCACCCTGCGTAGTTTCTTGGTTTTTTTTTTTTTTTTTTTTTAATATTGAAACCAGGAGAGCAAACTTTCCCTTTGTTGCTACCCTTAGAAATATCTTAGAAGACAATTTTGAGGTGAGAGGCAGATGGTGATAGGGGTTCATCAGAAAATTTCTTCTTTCTCCTACTCTTTTCAGTACAAAACCTTCCCTCTTCTTTCTATTATTTCATTTTACTTTTTATTAATTATTTTGGCAGATACTTGACCTTGTCTGTGGTATATAGGATGAGTTTGAAGCCATTTTATGATAATGCAAAGTAAATGACTTTGAAGGTGACTGCTCTTACAGGGACCTGAATCAGATTAATGTATAATACATATATTGGGTTTTCTGAATTAAATGTTCTATTGGAAATTTTGTGATGGAATGACTCCAAAATTCTCCAAATTTAGGTTACATTTTAATTGCACAGACTCCTCCTTGAGAAGGTGCTTCCAGAAGCACTCTTGGCTGTGGTGGTATTTGCTCACCTTGTGCAGGACCAGGCATGACTACTTAGTACTTATTGCCCAGACTAAGTTGTTTGGGTTTTAATTTTATGCAATCATTTACGGGTTCCTTAATATATATTTAAAAATTTTAGCTGTCCCTTTATGATACTGAACACTATTTCCCATTCCCACTGGATCAAGATAGTTTATAAACAAAAAATGAACAAAGACCATATTATACCATTTTTAGATTAAAAATTGAAGCATAAAACAGTTCAATTAAACTGTGTATCACCTGGAGCTATTTAATAAAGGAAAAAGGGAAAGGAGAAAAAGAGGACTCGGTATAATTCCAGAGATCATATCTTAATCCTAAAGCCATTTTTCTCTTTACAGTAATAGTGTAGTTTTAATTCTTTTACATTTATCATTTTTTCCAGCAATTACTGTTATTTTGATGGAATTGGTCACATAAAAATATGCTGCATTGTATATTAGTTGCTCCATCCACTGAGATTTAACAAGGACAAAACCTTACTTATTTCTATTATCTCATTTTATTTTTAATTAATTATTTTGTTAGTGTACTGAAATCATATGTCATAGTGAGGGTCAATGTTATAAAAACATACATGCCTGCTGCACCTCTCAAACACATGTTAGTTGAATTGGTAGTGAACCCTTCACATATTTTCATATGAATTATTTCATTTCTCAATTCTCCCTCTTCCTTTTCATAGTATATTATTTTATTTATCTTTTATTGTTGAAAATAAATACATTGACATGCACATGCAAAAAAATTTATGTACACATTGATGTCTTTAATTATATGTGTACTTTGATACATTTTTATAGTTTCTAAACACATGTTTTAATTTTATAAATGCATGTTTATATACATTATACATTCGTGCATACATGTACCTATAAATATAAATAAAGAATTTATAGCAAAATAAATACACATAATCACCTGGCAAAGAAATTGAACCTTACAGTTACCCCCACCCTTATGCCAGCACAGTGACCACGCCCTCCTTTCTCCTCTGAAAAGTCTACAGATTTTTATCACATGGTCCTCCAGATATGATAACTTTTGCATTTGTAAAATAAGGACTATTCTACAGATCGTATATCAGAGACAGTGCCGTACAGTGCCCGAATACTATACAGTGACTCAAGCTTGGCGAGTTTTATTTTATTCGGAAATGATGTGTGAGATAACGGGAAAATAGCTTTTGTTATTCAACTCACTAACTGAAAATTAAAGCATCAAGGAGATGACAGGAACTTAGGTCACCTGAAGCGACCTGTCCCTGGAGTTGCCCAACAGTGCTCTTTCTTCTCACTGGCGGTTTCTTATAACTCCCACTTTAACCCAGAGGAGCTTGCTTGTCTTTGTTTTCTCTGGCTCCAGGGCAGGATAGGAGAGAAGAGTTTCTACCTCAATTTACTTTGCCTGCCACATTTTATTCCCTGATTAAAAGCAGGCAGACTGGTTGATCAGAGTTCCAATTCTATTCCTATGTTTTGACAGAAGATATATACTGAACGGAAAAAAGAGATTAGAATACAAATCATCCAATGGTAAAAATTTATTTTTCCCATTATTTGGACAGGTAGCCGTTAGAATAGAGATCAGATTTCTAATGACTAGTGATAGCAGAATCCTTCCACAGAGTGACAAGAACTTATGCTGAAAACTTTATTCTTGGGGAGTGTTTGGATATCAAGATAAACAGTTTTAAAACTGGGCATGATAGTACTCTCACGTAATCCCAGTACTTGGGAGGCTAAAATAGGAGAAAACTACAGTAAGATTCCATCTAACCCAAATCAGAGTGGCAAGCATAAAGAAGTCAAATAACAATAAATGCTGGCAAGGATTTGGGGAAAGAGGAGCTCTTTTACACTGTCGGTGGAAGTGCAAACTAGTTCAGCTGCTATGAAGAACAATGTGGAGATTCCTTAGAAAACTGGGAATGGAACCACCATATGATCCGTCTATCCCACTCCTGTGTATCTTTCAAAAGGAGTTGAAATCAGAGAACTACAGTAACATATGCATACCCATGTTCAGAGCAGCATAATTCGCAATAGCCAAAATATAGAACCAACCTAGGTCTCCATCAACAGATGAATCGATTGTAAAATTATGGGAAATAAACACAATGGAATTTTATTCAGCTATAAAGAAGAACAAAATCATGTCATTTGCAAAAAGATGGAAAGACCTGGAGAACATTATGTTAATTGAGATCAGCCAAGCATAGAAAAAGAAGGGACATATGTTCTCTCTAAGATGCCCAAACTAGGGAGTATTAGGGATACCAGAGGGACTCCAGAAAATGAAGGAGAAACCTCAGCAAAGCTAGAAAGGAAGGGTAGGAGAGGAAGAAGGCTGAGGTTGATTAATGGAGGAACTACATTTGAATATGTGTACAAGTGTGAATATAGCATGGTCAACCTGGACAGTCATTGATGGGAGACAGGGAAGGAGAAACAGTGGGGAGGGGTGGACACCAAGTACTGTGTGAATGTATGCCATTGTCAATATGATCCACATTATGATGTGAAATGATAGTGTACCAATAAAATTTAAAAAAATAAAAAATAAAAGATAAATAAAACAGAATTGCAGATTCCAGATCAGCCTCAACAATTTAGCAAGGCTCTTTGCAACTCAGCAAAAATGTGTTTCAAAGTAAAAAATCAAATAGGGCTGGGTGCATATTTCAGAGGTAAAATGCCCTTGGGTTGAATCCACAATAACAAACAAAAGGGATGAACAGTTTTAGAACATACTGTAAAGAGCACAGGTGTATACTCACCAGAAGAAACAGGTCATGAAAAGTCCTGCTGAGATAATGATGGTAATGAGATTGTAATGGCTAAAATATATCTAGGAAGGATTTTTGTAAATTAATATCTAACATACTTCAAATTGATGGTATTAATAAAAAAGGATATCTCAGATGCCACAAGATGCAATAATTTAGAAGAAACAGCTATGTTCTCAGGTATAAAGTTCAACATATTGGTAGGGGTAGTTATCACTCAGGACAAAATTTTCTGTTATTATAGTATATTTCCAAGGTAAATATAATTTCCAAGGTAAATGTACTATACTGTGTTCAGAAAGTTTGGGCAAGCAGTCGTATAAATATGCAAGTCTATAAAGAGTTATAATTCACAAAGTAGAGATTTTTGTCTGATGAGTAACTATTTTCACCCATGTCACTGATAGTAAAAGAGAATTTTTTAAGAAAATAATATTTTTCATGAAATGCTTTGAGTTAATTGCTAAGTTTTGGCTAGGGCTAATAGAGATCTGCCTGAAAAAGTGACCACACAATTCTGTTGTTTAGAAAATTACCTATACTTTAGACATTTTCAAGTAAAGATAAGTATAGGATGTTGTGGGTTTGTTTTTTTTTGTTTTTTTTTTTTTGGTGGTGGTACTGGGGTTCCTGGAATCCCTTCTACCTCCGGGCTACACTCCCAGACCTATTTTTACATTTTATATTTGGAAAGAGGGTCTCCTAAGCCAGCGAGCGCGGCTGGCTTCGAACCTGCGTGATCCTCCTTGTCTCTGCCTCCCAAGCGCGGGGATTACAAACGTGCGCCACCATGCCCGGCAGATGTTGTGGTGTTTAATCTTGGTTGAGAAGCATCTAGGTGATTGCTAAAGCACACTTCCACGTGTGACTTGGAGGGTGCTGAGTTCAGTGGTCTTTGGCACAGAGGTCACTGATCTGAGTGGGAAGACCGGTCCTGAATGTGCTTGGAACCATCCAGTAGGCTGAGGTTCCAGATTCAACATAAAGAAGAATGGTGAAGCTCGCATGCCCATGGGCAGTGGACTCTACTTGGTGAGCTATTTGCTGCTGCCCTTTTCCCTAAATGTCAGACTCTGGATCTGTTAGCCTTTGAACGTGGACTTGCAGCAGCGACTGGCCAAGGCCTTCGGCCTCAGGTTGGGACTGCATCATTGGTCCTCACACTGAAGCTTCCAGCCTTATGGACTAAGCAGCTACTTATTTCCCTGGTTCTCAAGCCTGCAGGTGGCCATTGTGGCCTCTAATTCAGCCTCTAATTGTTTGTTAGTTCTCCTGTACATTTTTTCTATTAATCCGTTTCTACCCAAAAAGCAGAAAAATTCAGAAGAAATTTTCAAGGCAAATAATGATACTTAGTACTTTTAAAGTGGTTTTCTACCTTCAAAGTGCTAAAGAAACAAGTATTCAAGAATGCAGAAGAAAAAGAAGTTAAATTTAAAAACTGTCAACACTATAAAGTATATTAGTTGTACTTTGCTAAGAAATGTTAGTAACATACAACTTTTTAAAAAAGCAAACTCTCATTACCTTTATTTCTATTATATTGACCAGCTTTGGGTATTTTGTTGTTACTGAGATCTATTTTTAGAATAAAATTTGTTCTCCATTAAAAAAAAATCTGTTCCTCTGGAGAACTCTGATACAAATGTACTGTTTTGCTTTATGAGAAATCTCTGAGCTTTGATACTCAATCTGAACTAGTGGAGTTTTATGTTGTCACCAAGACCTTGGACTACTGTTCCTAGATCTGGTTTCTCTGTCATGGTGATCTATCTCACCATGGCATGCCTCTGCAGCAATTGTGCATTCTCTGTGTGGTTGCAACAACATTTAAAATAACTTGCAACTTTTCTCATTATAAGAGTGTGTAGGGGTCTTTGTAATTTTCAATGAAAGCTTCAGGGCACAAAACATTCAACAGATATCTTATTATTTAGAAAAGAAAAACTTCACAAAGTTAATGAAAAGCCAAGAACATCAACATGACAATTTATAGTGACTACAGTGTTTGAATAAGCTAAGAGGAAGAAAAATAGAAAAGGTTGAACTCTCCAAAAGAATAGTAAGTTAATATACTGGTATCAATGTGCTTTCACGTAAAAACTAAAAAAGCATAGCTTCTCGATCCAGTTATATTTAGTCAATGTGTTTTACCATTATAGATGAAGCTAAGACAATGATAAGATTGAATGATGGTAAAATTTAAAAAATTATCAGCCACCATTCTGATAAGGGGCTAATATCCAGAATATACAAAGAGCTCAAATGACTCTACACTAGCAAAACAAACAACCCAATCAGGAAATGGGCAAATGAACTAAATGGACACTTCACAAAAGAAGAGATACAAAGGGCCAATAGATACATGAAAAGATGTTCTACATCACCAGCCATCAGGGAGATGCAAATAAAAACTACACTGAGATTCCATCTAACCCCAGTCAGAGTGGCAAGCATAAAGAAATCAAATAACAACAAATGCTGGCAAGGATGTGGGGAAAGAGGAACTCTTTTACATTGTTGGTGGGAATGCAAACTAGTTCAGCTACTATGGAGATTTGTGTGGAGATTCCTAAGAAAGGTGGGAACAGACCCACCATATGATCCAGCTATACCACTCCTGGGTGTCTTACCAAAGGGATTGAATTCAGAGAACTACAGCAACATTTGCATACCTATGTTCATAGCAGCACAATTCGTAATAGCCAAAATATGCAACCAACCCAGATCTCCATCAACAGATGAATGGATAGCAAAACTGTGGGAAATACACACAATGGAATTCTATTCAGCCATAAAGAAGAAAAAAATTATATCATTTGCAAGAAGATGGAAAGCCCTGGAGAACATTATATTAAGTGAGATCAGCCAAGCACAGAAGGAGAAGGTACATATGTTTCCTCTAATATGCCCAAACTAGGAAACACAGAGGATACCAGTGGGATTCCAGATAATGGAGGGGAAATATCAGCAAAGTTTGAATGGAAAGATAGGAGAGGAGGAAGGCTGATCTTGATTAATGAGGGTCTACATCTGAATATGTGTAAAATTATGAATATGACATGGTTAAAATGACAACCATTGGTGGGAGGGGGAAAGGGAAAGTGGGGGCAGGGGGGAGAGGGCACCAAATATAGTTTAAATATACACCATTTATGTTCAATAAAAAATTTGTTTAAAAAATAAAAATAAATAAACTAAGATGAGAACAAAAAATTATTTTGCTGCAATAAATTGTCTAAAACATTTCTACATTTTTATTTAATGCTCAGATCCTTATCCAGAGTTCTGACTGCTGTCATCTGTTCTTATTGTACTCTGTAAGTAATTGGCTCAATGGCAGCTGTTGCCTCCCTTGCAAAAAGAGAAACACCTTTGTTTACAACACTGATTTCTTTACAGAGAGGCAGTGGTGTCAAAATCTTTTGGAAATGACATAAAAAATTGTGGATGATGCCACAGGAACAGTCAGTGTTATTAAATGAACAGCAATTCATCTGAGAATATTTTTAGAAATCATGACAAAACCTAAGGCAAAAGCATATAAATTTTCTCTGCATTTCAAGATCTGGTGGCTTAGCAGGGTAAGAGTGTTTAACAGGGTATTTGAATTGAACAGTGGATTAAAAATGGACATATATGACAGGCAGAAAATCAGTAAGAACAGTTGTACTAACACGCTATCAATCAACTAGGTATAATTGACATCTATAAACTACTTTATCTGACAGTAGCAGAATGTACCTTCTTTTCAAGCTCATTGAAATATTCAGCAAGATAGGCAACATTCTGGGTCATAAAACAAACCTTAGAAAACTCAAAAGATACCATGTAATATCTGCTTTCATATTACAGTGGAATTAAAATCAATAACAGAAAGATAAAAATCATAAATATATAATTAAACAACCTGCTTCTAACCAACACAAGAGTCAAGAAAAAACTCAAAAAATTTAAAAAATAATTTTAACTAAGTAAATAAAAGTGCAAATATAACACAAAAATTTGTAGGATGCACCAAAAATATTGCTTTAGCAAAAAATTTATGGCATTGAATGCATATATTAGATGATAAACATACATCTAAAATAAATTACTTAAGTGTCTATCTTATGAAGTGAAAAAAAGAATAGCAGAGTAAATCCAAATGAATAATAAAAATTTAATCAGAAATTAATGGAATTAAAACAGAAAATTAGTAGAGAAAAGTCAATGAAACCAAGAGCTGATTCTTTGAAAAGATTAAAAAAATGGTAAGTCTCTATCCTGGCTAATTAAGAAAAAGGCAGAGGACACAAACTACTAACACCAAATAAAAAAAATATAGAGTGCATAAGGTTAATTAAAAATTAATCTGTCATTAGCAGGTGAGATTGATCCCACAAATGTGAGGTTATCTGACATGTAAAAAAAAAGTGTAATAAGTCATATTCATAGACTAAAGGATCAAAATGACCTTCTTATCATTTAAAGAGAAGAAACCAAGCCTACAGACACCTTGTCCTTGGTCTCCCAGCCTCCAGGATTGGAAGGAAATAAATATGTTTTTAAATCACCCAATGTGTGGTATTTTGTTATGGCAGCCCTAGCTAAACAGTACAATAAACATTTTAAGTGAAAATTTAAAAAAAACAGATAAAGGAAAAACATTAGACAAAGTTTAATTCCCCTTTATGAAAAAAAAATCAGGAAATTCTTTCAGCTTGAAATGGAAATATTATATAATGAAAATTTACAGCTGTCAAACTTAGTGATTTTTGTAAACTATCAGGAACAGGACCACCAGGATGTCTGCCCACTGCTTCTAGTCAACTTTCTGCTGGAGGTTCTAGCCAAGGCTTGTGTAAGAAAATGAAATCAAGGCATCCAGACTCAGAAGGAAGAGCTAATGCTACTGATACAACTTAGAAAATATTAAGGAATCCACAAAAGTAGTATTACAATGATACTAAAAATATAAAATGTATTAAAAGTATATATATATATAAATAATAATTAGAATTAGCAAACTAGCACAACAAATAAGTGCAGTAGGCTCTCTATAGTGTGAGCATTTCAGAGTCAATAAAAAACATAGAAGCAAATCTTTGTGACCTTGGATAGATGATGAGTTTTTGTTTTAATTTTTTCACATATAACCATAAAGCATATGTGAGAAAGAAAAAAGTAGATAGATAAATTAAGCTTCATAGAAACTAAAGCCTTTCTTATATGAAATAACAATATCAGTACAGTAAAAGACAATCTACAGAATGGGAAAACTATTACAAGTAATATAATATATCTAATAAGAAACTTGTATCTAGAATATATAAATAATTCTTGCAACATAATATTAAAAAGGGAAACAACTCAACTAAAATTAGGAAAATAAGTTGAGGTGACATCTCCAAAAAAGATATGCAAATAGCAAATAAATACGTGAAATGTACCCAATATTAATTAGTCATTGGGAAATGCAAATAAAATCTGCAATGGGATACACATAGCATAGGTCTGATAAAAAAGATTTGCATTAACTTTACATGGTTGACAATGACACAGAGGAACCCAAGCCCTCAGGCACTGCTGGTGGTAATGTAAAATGGCACAACAGCTTTGAAAAGAGTCTTTGAAAAAAGCTTTTCAAAAGATAAATATAAATGTCACATGATCCAGTAATCCTACTCCTAAGAGTATAACCCCAAACAACTGGAAATATGTTCATAATAAAACATCTACATAAAAGAGTTGTTTCCAAATGCCCATTGTTTACAAAAGTGGAAACAAACAAATTTCTATCAAATGATAAATGTTGTACAGCTTTAAAATGGAATGTGGTTAGGTGATAAAAAAGAATGAAGTATTAATTCATGCTGTAACATAAATGTACTCTGAAAATGCTATGCTAAGTGAAAGAAGTCAGGCAGAGAACACACACAATAGATGATTCTGTTTATAAGAAGTGTTTAGAATAGACAAATCCACAGGAAACAGAAAGATTAGGAGTTGTTAGGGACTGAGGGTAGAAAAAAATGGGTTATGGCTTTTAATGTGTACAGACTTAATTTTAAGGGAAATAAAAATATTCTGTAATTAAATGCTAATAATAGTTTTTCAATTCTATAAATATACTGGAAAAATGCTAAATTAAGTTTTATGTTCAATGCATAAAACCTTAATAAGTCTGTTATTCTTTAAATATTCTTTAAAATTAATATTTTAAAGATAATATTAAATATAGTGAAGATAATAAAACTATTCATTAAAATCACAAGAGAACTTTTATTGGATGATGTTATTTTATTCTTATATATTTAACTTATTTTAAAATTTTTATTGGTATGATTGTATAAGACAGTGAATTTCGTCGTGAGACATTCATAGATGTTATGTAAGGTCTTTTGCCTTCCCCAAATTTCCCCTTTCCCTCCTCCAATCTTCTCCCATTACCCCATTGGTCTCCCTCCTCATTTTCATGAGGTCTCCACAAAAGGACTTGGGATTTCACCGGTATTACTTTTCTTTCTCTCTTTCTTTCTTTCTTTCTTTCTTTCTTTCTTTCTTTCTCTCTCTCTCTCTCTCTCTCTCTCTCTCTCTCTCTCTCTCTCTCTTTCTTTCTTTCTTTCTTTCGTCTGGGGATAGAACCCAGGGGCATTTGACCTCCAACCTACACCCCCTGCCATTTTTTTTATTCTTTATTTTGAAACAGGGTCTCACTAAGTTGCAGTGGGCCTCACTAAGTAGCTGAGGCTGTCCATGAACGGTGATCCTCCCGTCTCAGCTGGGAATACAAGCATGCCCCACCAAAAATTAAGGTGGTGAGTATAAGATTGTTTTTGCATTATCGTATCTAAATTATATCCATTTCATTATATTCTATGCCTATACATAAAATTTTCAAAAGAAAATAAAAAATAAAAAATAGGCCCTATATTTAATTCTGTGTTAAATTCACTATATGTTGAGTACTATTTTAGAAATTTCTTAAACCACAAATAATTTTTTAGACTTTTTCTTTGCTTTTTTTCACTACTCAATTGGTAATCATGAAAGAACTCGAATGAAACCACTAATGGATATAGAAGAATGAAGTAAAATAGCAAGAAAGGGCACGGTTCCTGTCTCTGTTTGTCTATATCCATTAAAGTTGACACAAGACAAAGAGGCATTGATATTTTCTGGCTCTTTCCATCACACTGAAATTCCTCGTAGGCAGTGATTTTACCTCTCAAGTTCTCAGTGATCAGTGAACTCAGTTTTATTCTTACCCTGATGTCAGCTATTTTCATTCTGTCTTTTTATGAGCCTGACAGAGCCCTAGTTCCCTTTGCATTTTCTAATGTGATCCATTTTTCTGTGATAAATCATTTCTGCTTGGAAAATAGCATGACATAATCAGAATAGATGACCTGTTTTTAATGTTTTGAATTAAATAGTCATGCATACTAAAACAGCACTTATAAAATATATGCGAAGTATAAAGAAGCACAATGTAATGAATGGCCACACGCTCATCCTAGTTGTTGGAAACATAAAATTCCATAGCCTTTAGGGTTCCTTGCACCCCTCCCAATCTTATTCTTTCTCTACAATATTTATAATATGTTCTTTGGGGTAGTATTTTAAAATAACCTCCCCTCCCCAGGGTCTTGAAGATAATCTTCTGTAGTAACTATTCTTTTCTTTTTTACTTTTATTTATGGTTCCAGAGATCGAACCCAGGACATTCTACTTCTGAGCTAGTCTTTATTTATTTATTTATTTATTTTGAAACAGGATCTTGCTAACTTGCTAAGGGTCTTGCTAAATTCCTGAGGCTGACCTCAAACCTGAGATTCTTCTGTACTCAGTCTCCCAAGTACGGGGATAACAAGTATGTTCCACAAAGCCCAGCTCTATAGTAGTAACTTTTAGAGTGTGCAAGCACCCTTTTACATTCGGATCTTTAATTGCCCAGAATAAGTTTTGTGTATCCTTTGTAATATTATTTTATTTTTTACCTAAACAACTAATCATTTTTACATCCTCTTAATGAATATAGCTTTAAGGAAGGGATTTTTTTTTGTATTTGACAGAGCATGTCTCCCACTTACCCTTATTATTCACCATCAAGAATGTAGACTGTTTTGAACCCTTCCTTCACAGTATCTGAAAGTTTTTTCTTGTGAATATTGGAATTGGCTTGTCAGGTCTCCACTCCACTTGTGAACTTCAATAAAAACACACTTCAGTTTTTTATTGAATTTATGTTGAGTTTGCATAGATTCAATTTAGAATTAGTCAATTGGGAAGAATTACTATTTCTGCTTAGAAAACCCAAAATCATTAGCATAAAATGATATAATGTCTTATTTATTTTAAACATCTTCAGTCCCTGAAGAAAGGATTATAGATTTTCTTATATGTATTTTACATGTTCCAAATGACTTTATAGTCATGATTCTATTATAAATAGTAATATTTCTTTTCTGTGTGTGGTACTGTAGATTGAACCTAGGTGCTCTCTACCAAAGAGCTATATACCCATTCCTTTCTGTTTTTCTTTTTATTTTGAAAGAATGTCTCACTGAGTTCCTGAAACTGGACTCAAATTTGTGATCCTTCTGTCTTAGCCTCCCAAATTCTGAGATTATGGGCATGTGCCACTCCACCCAGCAAATATTAACCTTTTTAACTACAATTTCTCAGTGCTTACTGGTAAAATTTTAAATTCAAATCATCATTATATAATGATTTTATGTGTTAAATTTATGTTTAATGTAATTGGTGAATTCATATCTACCAATTTGTTTTGTTTTCTACTTGTCCTGTATTTTCTGTTTTTCTCATCTTTCTCTTTCCTTTTCTTGAATTTATTGCCTTTTTACAATTTCATTTTATCTTTACAAACTTTATAATATACTTTTTAATTGTTTAATAGTTATCTTAAGGGTTTTAATGGAGATGGTTAAGGTTTCAGTAACAGGATTAACGATATAGCTTTATCTTCCTTCTGCAAACTGTATAGACAATTTTATTCTAGAGCACTTTTATTTCAGAACCCTTTGCCATTTATATGCTGTACTGCCAAATTATGTTAGGTCTAACTTAATTTTTTTTCACTTCTTTAGGTATTTATGTCTTACTTTCTATATAGACATCAATGTTTGTGTACATTTATCTGTATATTAACTACTTTCTCAAATCTTCCTTTTTGCTCTGTCTCAGCCATTTCATTTGGGAATCACTTTTTTCCCCGCCAGAAATATGTTTAAATTGCCTTTTAATGAGATTTTCCTAAGGTAACAGTGTGTGTGTGTGTGTGTGTGTGTGTGTGTGTGTGTGTGTGTGTGTGTGTTTTACTGGTGATTGAATCCAGAGATGTTCTATCTTTGAGCTATACTCCCTGCCCTTTTTACTTTTTAGTTTGAAACAAGATCTAAGTTCCTTCACACACCAGCGTTGCTGGTGTGTGATCATCCTGTCTCAGCTTCCTAAGGAGTGGAATTAGTCTTTTACCACCATGTCAGATAGAAAAACAATTTTTGTTTGCCTGGAAAAAAAAATATTTTTTTTCTCATGATATTGAAAAAAATTTTAATTGGAGATACATTCTAGGTTGACGGTGACTCTCAGCATCTTAAGGATCATATTCCACTGCTGTTTAGTATCCAACTAACAATTTAAGCTAATTTATTCTTTATCTCTAGTTATAGTCTATATGTTCACATTAAAACTTTTGTTGCTTTACCATAACATACCTAAAAATGACTGTTTTCCCAGCTTTATATAACTGGACTTCTTAATTCTATAGATTCAGTAACATCTTTATTCATTATTTAAGATATTGCTTCTGTTCCATTTTCTTCTCCTCCACACTGTCATATTTGGCAACCTCCAGCCCATGACCACTGACACTCTGAAGAAACTGTTGTCAGGAACTTCCCTGCTCTTTCTACAGCTCATCTTTGGCACATCTTCAAGAGCTCAATTTTAGCAAGACCCTGCTACCTCAATTTAACCAGTATCCCCCATCCTCTATATCTCATGACCTGCCATCTGAGCAAATTCCTCATGACCCACTTTTCTAAGGTGATGTCTAACCACTCCAAACTACAATTATTGTAGCTTTATATGGTTTGAAATCAGAAAATATATATCTTCTAGCTTTGTTCTTTTTCAAGATCGTTTTGGGTATCTAGAGTCCATATTCCATATTAGGATAGATTTTTTTTCTGAAAAATAAATATATAAATATATGATAGTTTCACCTAAAAAAATAGAAAAAAAATTCTCTGGTAAGAAAGAAAGTAAAAAAGAAATATTGAAATGTTATCTTTAAGTCATCAAAAACTTGATATCAGACAAATGAAACTGTTATGTGAGATTATCATTTTTAATTTTGGATAAATTGCTATAATACTAGATGTCAACCACTAAGCCAAGCATGGGAGGGAGGGATGGGGAGAAAATGGGGTGGGGATCGGGTGGGGGCTGACTGGGCGATGTGTGCATGTATGTCTACAAAAGTTTGTATCCCACTATAATGTATGAATACAGTGCACCAATAAAAAATAAATAAATAAATAAATTAATTAATTAATTTAAAAAAAAGAATTCTGCAGGTCATTTTAGCAAGGAATCTTCCTTGATCTTTGTATTTCCTTTACTAATTTCCTGTCCAGTCACCTACCCCATAGCACTGCTTTGGGGCTTAAGTTTCTACTTTTCCTTATTGTACTTGAGCCCAATTTTCCTACTCTACTGCAAAACTCCATTTCAGTAGTCCTTGTAATCATGATAGTGCTTAATAAAGTTTGCCTTATCATTTTAACAAAGTGTCAGAACATTGTTTTCCTTTAGCATGTATGGTACTGTGATTCAGAGGATTAAATTTGTCACTGGACACATGGAATGCTTACTCAGCACCTCAACCATGCACCTTGGAAAACTTCGGGTTAGTCAGGATCCACTGCCAAGTCCAACTCCTGAGCCAGCAACCCAGACAAAGTCTGTTGAGGCCACAGAACACATTCAGTTCTTAAGCTTTGATAATATTGTAGATTTTGGGAGAGAGTCCTCAATTTCTCATTTTGTAAAAATCTGAGTTAGAGTCCCATTACAGTCCCAGGCAACCTCTATCTGTAAGAAGCTGAGTTAGAAACCTGGGCAAACAGTCTGGGCTAAGGTCAAAGGTTTATGGTAGAAGGCTTATCTGCAAGAGGCTAGTCTCAGTAAGGAAAGAAGGTGAGCAAGAGTCCAAGTTTCTCTGTTCCTAAGTATGGCTTCTATTCCTTAAGAACATGGGAGGTTCTCAGTTGATGGGAAACCTCAACCTTTATGACTATATGCACCACCAACTTTAACTGCTTCCTTTCTTGTTGGTATGATGTCACTACAGATAATTTGGAACTTCAGTGGCTTCTTTGAGAAAATTGACCTCTATTCAGATAAGTTCTAAACTCTCTCCCTTCCCTGTACCTATAAGCTTCCTTCCTCATTTACCACTTTCAAAAGTATCAAAGATATTAAAATTTTAAAATGGAATGCTATCAGGTCTCTGTTTGTATGCCTATATATGTTATGTATATGTGATATTTTCTTACCCCTAAATCCTATTATCTACTGATTTATAAAACTCTGTAAGGAATTTTATTCATATTGACTTAGAGATAAACAAACACTTATATAAATTAAATATTTCTAAAAGCTGCCAGAAATATAAAAGCTAACACAAATGCTTTTCAGAGTTATGTGATCTGGGATAACCTTTGATAAATAAAGTGAATTTACAATTGCTAAAATAATAAAAACATGTACACTTCATAATTGTCAGCATAAAATAAAGGAGACATACAATGTTATTTTACCAGGGTTTCTTGGTAAAATAAGATAATAATGCATCTACTGGATACCTGAAACTATTAAAATTATGAATTCAGCTTAAAAGTGAATACAAATAACAATGCATTAAAATGAATTGCTTGATATCTATTACTAGTGCAGATAAAGCACAACATTAAAACAAGCATTAAAATGTTTAGTGTTTCTATCTTAGGGTTTTTTGTTTGTTTTCTGCTATTTATTTATTTATTTATTTATTTAGTGGTACTGGTAATTAAACCAAGGGGCCTTCTACCTTCAAGCTATACCCCCAGCTCTATTTTTTATTCTTTATATTGAAACAGGGCCTCACTAAGTTGTGGAGGGCCTCACTATGTAGCTGAGGTTGTCCTCAAACTACAATCCTCCTGTCTCAGCCTTGCAAGTACTGTTTTCTCCTTCCGTAACAGGTATATGCTATAAAAATGATTTACAGAGAAATAACATGATGGCTAGACTTGTTTGGCGTTATATGTCTCATAAAAATGTGTGGAGATTCTTCTTGTGATACCTTTATCTTATATTGCTTTAAAAGATGATGTACTAATTTTGTAAAAGGATTCTTATTTACTTGGTTGCCCAAAACTGCTAACCTCCTTCTGCAGCGGACTCCTCCCTCTTCTCAATGGGGGCTCCTTTACATCCCTGTTCTGCGGCGCCATTTGTGGAAATTCTTCTCTGGGATTTGGGAGGGAAAGACCTGAAAGGGGAAACACCTAACACCTGCCTGATGGGCAGCTGCCCTGAAATGAAGGCACGGTGTTTCCCCTTTCAGGTCTCTCCCTCCCAAATCCCGGAGAAGAATCTCCACAAAAATGTTTCAAATTTTTTGGTAACTTACAGCCTTAAATATATGCTGAATTTGGTTAATTAATAAATATTAAATATCTATATCATATTTAAATAAGATAAATCACAGAATCATTAATGAATGGTTAAACTCGTATGTATCTGGGTTCTTATTTTTATATAATATGGGCAGGCTGAATTTATATGAGTCTGTTAATGAGCATGTTTTACCCAATTGAAAATGTATACTATACAGAAAAATATCATTCTAGAAATTACTAAGTAGAGTTTTAATAAAGTTTACTGGTTGGCTACAGAACACCAACAGGTGAGACAATTCCACAATTTTCTACTTTCTACTTTTCTCTGTACTATCATCTGAATATGCGTTTCACCAACCAAAAATAATTGGTGATGATAAGAGTAGGTGAGAGTCTTCAGGAAGATGAACACAATGGCTCATGGAGGTGAGGCTTCATAATGGAATCAATGTCTTTATAAAATAGTCTCTAAGAGCTCCTTCACTTTTCCCACCAGGTGAAGACACAATTAGATGGTACCCCTATCCATCTAGGGAATAGGCCCCCAAACAGACACTGTTAATGCCTTAGTCTTGGACTTTTCAGTTTCTAGAACCATGAGAAATACATTTCTGTTGTTTATAATATATTCGTTTTATGGTATCTTACATAGCAATCTGGGCATGCTAAAAGTAATCTGTAAAAGAATAGTTACTAGTAGTTAAGAAGTATAATTAATATATGCAAATAAGATCATTAGAAATAATAGAAGTCAAACAGACCAGAGACTGGTGGCAGTCGCACCTGAGACAGTCTGCACCAGAGAAGCTGGTGACTGCCAGCACTGTGGATTCCCGAGACATCCAGGAAGAAAATGTGGATTGCTGTGAGGCTGACAACTACACACCATCAGCGAAAGCAGTCGGCATTCTGCCCTACGCACAGCAGGCAGGACCCCAACAAAAATAGACAATTCAGTTGGACACTTCAGCAGCAGCTGAACTCATGAATTTTGGAATCCTTAGTTAAAAGCATCTCCCCTATATGATTCATGTTTGCAATTATTATTAATTTATATAAAAATGAAATCATGGTTATTCTTTTATTCTTTGTGTTATGACCCAATACGGTTCATTATTTTATATCTCAGGCTTTGGCTACTGGGCCCTTTCATATTGCATCCTCTTCCCTCTCAATATGCTTCCTTCTTTGTTCTGAGAAGCTCAGGGTGCTGTAGCTCATGTTGTCTTTAACCTGTCTCAGGCCTGGGCTCAATCAATTCTCCAAAGAGGATCATGAAAATTGTATCAAGATCTTTCAAGTTATTTTCTAAATGAAGTGACAGTGTAAAAATGCAGAGTCAAATCTTGTGAATAAGTTTGGTGTACGTCCCTCAAATAACTGTTTTGAGCTTAAATAAATCACAAGCCCCATACAGACTATATCTCATTAGAATTTTTTAATTTCAATTTATGTTTCCCGGCTTTATTAAGGTATGTTTGGCAAATTTTATATACATATATACACAGTTAATGTAGAAACTCATGAGGATTTTGAAGATTCTCAAGCTTATTGTCAGCCAACTTTGATTTAGTACACAAAAGTCCAGAGGTTAATAATGTTAGCAATATGGGAGCTGGAGCAATAGAGGAAATAGGATTAGTGACTTCTTCAGAACTTCCAACTACATTTTTAAGAGGATGATTTGAAAGTTAAAGATATGAAAGGAATGGTCATTATGTTAATGAGCTGTGATACCCCATCATAAAAATGTGTGAGGTAAACTGTAGGAAAAAAATAATTGAGGGTATATGACATATTTTTAAGGCCTGTGATAGAAATAAAAGAAAAAGAGAGGGGAATCTGAGGGAACAACAAAAGGAGACAAGAAGAAATATGTGGAAAGATGTGTTTTATAAAAGAACATTAAAGAAGGTGAGTCACATTTTAAATGCCTATTTTTTTTCTAGGAACCCTGCTAGGTCCTTTTATTTATTTATTTTATTTATTTATTATTATTTATTTATTTATTTATTCATTTTGCAGTACTGGGGATGGAACCCAGGGACATTCTACCTCCGAGCTATACCTCCAGCCCTATTTTTTATTATTTTTATTTTGAAACAGGGTCTCACTGAGTTGAAAAGGGCCTCACTAAGTAGCTGAGGCTGTTCTCAAACCTGTGATCCTCCTGTCTCAGCCTCCCAAATGCTGGTATTACAAGTGTGCACTACCACGCCTGGCCTGCTAGGTACTTTTAAAACTTGATCCACTTATATGTAGAGAAAGTGGTATGTTTCTCTTTTGAGAAGAAGAGTAGATGAACTATTTAAGGCACAGAACCAAATACAAAGCACAGATGATCTAGAAAGACTTGATACATCATGATATAGAACCTCACAAAAATTACAACTCTGGCAACAACAGGATGGGCTGCCTTAAAAGCAGTGTTATTCTCATCTCCTGAAGTGTTTTGTCAAATACAGAGGTGCAATGAATATTTGCTAAGGGTATTCTAAAACTGATTCTCACATGTGAAAGTTGAGTAAGAAAAAAAACCATCAGTAACCTCTCTGGTACCAAAGCATGTTACCTTTTTTTATGACCAGGAAATTGTCTAAAAGCAAACACAAGGTAATTTCCAAGAGATAACTTTTCATTGTGTTTGTTATTGAGAGGAAAAGCTATGGATTATAAAATCTACAGATAAATCAGAAACATTCTGTAAATTACTATTTTACATTTTCTATTTTAATGCCTAAATATTTAACAAATTATATAATATTATTTATTTCCATAGTACTTACTGTGCCAGGCATTGTGCTGAACACTTTAACTATATAACTCCATTCTCAGAATAACCATATGGCTTACATAGCACTATTATTCTTGTCTTACAATGAACAAAGTGAGGCATAGAAGCTAAATAGTTTCCCAAGTTTTTAAAACTGATAAGTAGAAAAATAGAGACTCTAGAATTTGGGTCAATGACTGCTACCCTTTGCTATCTTTTTATTTCCTCCTTTATATGGTCAGAGTTGATGAAAATAGCAAAATATCCAAAACGCTGAATAAAAATAGAGTTTCAGATGCAAAAGCAAGGATAAACTAATAGTATCAAGTCAACATAGGTATTACTGATACAGATTACATATTTGGTATTTCAGATCAGTCATGTAGATCTCTCTCTCTCAAAGACTCAAATGACAAGTCGATTCTTTCTCTTAGTCAAGAACTTAGATTGAATGCTTTGTCCAGTAATATGGTAATATATTCTCTAGATAGAGCTGCCTGCTGAGACAACTCAAATGTCAAAATATAATGTGTTTATTTTATAAATATCTTAATGTACTCCAGAGCTATAAAATTTAGCAATAGTTAGATGTTGATAAATGGTACCGAAAACTGATTTTTTTCTTTAAGGAAATTTACCTTAGTTTGGAAGCATTTCCAGATTCAGGGTTTAGGAACCAGGATCAGGCTTATGCAAGGTAAGATGTCTAATATAAGATTTCCACCACTAAAATAATATCCCTAAAGATACAGTCACAGTCAAAATGTAAGTTTATCCTTATAGAAAATTGCTTGTTTCAAAGCTGGACATGGTGGCACATACTTGTATTCCCAGCATTTGGGAGGCTGAGACAGGAGGATCATAGTCCATGGCCAGCCTCAGCTACTTAGTGAGGCCCTTTGTAACTCAGTGAGACCCTGTTTAAAAATAAAGAATAAAAAATAGGGTTGGAGGTGTAGCTTGGAGGTAGAATGCCCCCTGGGTTCCATCCCCAACACCACACACACAAAAAAATTGTTTCAAAAGTCTGGCCATGGCCTAGCGTGGTGGCGCATGCTTGTAATCCCCACGCTTGGGAGGTAGAGGATCTCGCAGGTTCGAAGCCAGCCTTCCTGGCTTAAGAGACCCTGTTTCCAAATGAAAATATAAAAAAATAGGTCTGGGAGTGTAGCCCAGAGGTATAAGGGTTTCCAGGAACCCCAGTACCACCAAAAGTCTGACCATGGATGTCAAAGGAAAACAAAATCCCTTCTCAGAACTCATGACCACCTGGTACTCCTCAAATAATTGCCACCCACATTTACTCTACATAGATAGTAGTTTAAGAAAAAAATACTTACACTTGTTAAAATGGCAAGTCAGGCATTTTTCAGGACTATTATGATTATAGAAGCTTCTAAATTGTATTTGTGTGTGTGTGTGTGTGTTTGTGTGTGTTCAAAGGAAATGGAATATTCTGCTGACACTATGTAACATGATGCCTATTGAAAGTGAAGGCAGACCTTGGTGGTCATACCTAGGAGGTGATGGGGGATAAAGAATTTGGTTGGATACTGAGGGTGACCAAATATCAAGGATTAGGGATTCTGGATAAATTGACTTAACAATCTTTTTACTAAGACAGGTTCAAGGATAAAATCTCTTTAAAAGGTTTAGCAGGAGCCTGACTTAAGTTTGGTCAAAGAAAGAATCTTTGTCAGTTCTTCCTCTTGCCCAAAGAAAGGAGACATTCTTACTTCCTTTGGAAAATATGAATTCATGTTATCATTCAGTCACCTTTTGTTCATTAATGGTGAACCATCTCTTGGGACTTGATGGTAGAGGATATTTACTAGATGGTGCTCTGACATGTAATGTGGGGATTTTATACGAAAATAAAGACAAAAGAGCTGGCCATGTTGGCACATGCCTGTAATTCTAGTATTTAGGAGGCTGAGATAGGAGAATATCAGATTAGAGCCCAGCCTCATTAACCTAGTGAGACCCTGTCTTAAAAAGTAGAAAGGGCTGGGGTGTATCTTGAAGGTACACCCATGGGTTCAATTCCTAGTACCAAAAAGAAAAAATGAAAAGAAAATCAGAGATTAATAGTTGAAAACATTTGTGAGTCCAGAGGGAAGCCAGCAGATATTTCTAGCTGTTGGACTGAAAGACAAAGTGACAAATTGACTATCCTCTGATGCTGGTATCTGATGTTCTGATGGACGCTCTGAGTGTCCCACACAGTAGCAGACATGAAGGTTTCTTATATATGACCTGTTGTGATTTCTCTGATCTATGAACTCAAGATTCAACTTGTAGGACTTTGAGAAGAGGACAGTTTTAGTTTTTGTGATTTCAAGTTAGGAATGTCAGAGAAAAACTGTAGAATTAGTTTGGAAAGTTATAGCTAGATAACAGAAGAACTTAGGAGCAGTGATAATTTGGCAAGGACTGGAAAGATGCACAAGATGAAATCCACAAGCATGCCATGATAATATCTGATAGATATATAACTTTTCTCTGTACAATTCACTGTGGCTTTGATACTTGTTTATAAAACTGACCTGGTACCATTAGCTTTGGCCCAATTACTGACACAAGTGCAGGAGGAATGGTAATTGATCACCTAGACCTTTTAGAGTTTTCTTTGCTGGAGCTTTTTATAAAGAAGATCAAATTAGACTTTTAAAATCTCTTGAAGCAAGGAAGCCATGCCAGGAACTCACTACCAGACTTTACTTTCAGTATCTCTATATTTGAGCCAATTCCTCTCTTTTTGAGGTTCTCAAGTTATCCCAGTCTATTGGGCCTGCCAGGAAAAAAATTTTCCTTAGTCATCTATGAGGCTGAAAAGCCCATAAATCAGGTACCAGGTTGGTTTTCAAAAAAGGCTCAGCAAGCATTGCCTCCATAAAGTTAATCTTAGTTCCTTAAAACTGTCTGTTCTTATCTGATTTTGTGCATCATTTTTAAATATAACATTACAGTCAAGTCTTTGGTAGCATAGCCAATTTCCCTAATTATGTCCTGTCTTAAGAACACATTCTTACAAAATTTTGCATATAAATATGGCCATGAAAATAAGAATATTCTCTTTCTAGAGGGATTTGTTAGGGAAAATACTAAATGTTTAATAATTTTTGCTTACAAAATTGTAATGCACTAAATTGTGTGAGCTGCATAGCTTAAGAGAAAGGGTAAAGAGGTTGCTTAAGTCTAGAAGACAAAACATTAAAGAAACAGCAGTGTTCTAGAACAAAACCTGTAATCATTCTTTATCAGTTTATTTAATTCCATATAATTAATTCTTATTCTGTTTGATCTAGAGTTTGCCATTCTATGAACCCATCAGCTTTTTCACTGGCATTCTGCAAATCCTTACTTAGTCCAGAGCATAATCTCAAAGTTACTTTAAGCAATGACATTTTGATATGCTTTTTATCTGTAGACGATTGCAAGAGCTTTCAGGAAAAGAGTAAAAGCAAGACAATAAAAGCTGGGCATGGTGACACACAACTGTAATCCTGGTACTTGGGGGACTGAAGTAGGAGGAGGATAGGTTTGAAGTTAGCCTCAGCAATTTAGCAAGGCCCTCAGCAACTTACTGAGTTCCTGTTTCAAACTAAAAAATAAGATATGGCTGGTGGTGTTGCTCAGAGGTAGAATGCCCCTGAATTCTATCCTCAGTAACACATATACATGCATATACACATACACTATTTATGAATGGGGAAGACACAAAATGGCCATGTTTAAAGATAAAATGAGAATTCATTTGATAAGTAAATGCAAATGTTTTGGTGAGACATCTTTTTAAAATAATGATTAGAGTTATGGCCAGTAAAATCATACTTTTCATGAACAGTGAGTATATTGACAAATTTTGAGAAGTTTCAAATACTTTAAGTATCACTCATTAGTAATATTCTATCATACAAACACAACCTAGGGAAGGCTAATCATCCCTTTTTGACAACATAATTTTGTGCAATATTATATACCATATACACTGAGTTAATTTAACATCTCTTATTACAAGGTGAGAGAACAAATCCTTTGGGAGTCTTTGGAAGTTTCTAGGACCTTCTGGGAAATCTCCAAGTCAGTTCAAGAACAAGAGCACTTCATTTCAGATTTGATTTTGAGAAGATATCAAAAATGTCAAAAAACTTGAAGGTCACAGATAATTATGAATCAATATTTGAATTCTCTTAAATATTCAAGAAAATAAAAAGGTTAACAAAAGGCACAGGAAGTTATTCTAGTAAGGCATGGCATCTATTAACCCATCATCATGGGTTTCCTAGGCATAGTAATTTAAAAGTAAAGAAAAATATTTACAATTCTTAATAAAAGCAACCCAATATTCCAAGACAACTTTTTTATTTTAACAGAGAGAAGATCAAATTCTAGTTTATGCCAGTGTACACTTTTTTTTTTGGTACTGAGGATGGAACCCAGGGGCATTCTACCTCTGAGCTATCCCTCCAGCCCTATTTTTTATTCTTTATTTTGGAAAAGGGCATCACTGAGTAGTATCTGAGGCTGTCCATGAACCACGATCCTCCTGTCTCAGCCTCTCAAATGCTGGGATTACAAGCATGTGACACAACCCCCAGCTTATACCAGTGTATACTTTTGATATTAAGGATTTTTTATTTTATTTAGTGCATTGTAATCATTCATTTTAATAAAGTACAAGATGGTAGAGGCATACATGCACACATCACTAATTTAACCCTTTCCCAGCTCATTCCCTTTCCCCTCCTTCCTCATGTTTGGTTTAGTTATTGATTTTGATATGTTTGTGAATGTACATCATGTGCACTAGAGAATTTCACTCTTCCCCCTCCCATCACTCTCAGTTAGGTGACCTTATTTGCTCATCTAAGGTTTATCCTTCTTTGTATAGAGTTTCTCCTATGACCCATTTTCTCTCTAGCTTCTGCATATTAAGGAAAGCACCCAATTTTTTACTTTTTGTGACTGACTAATCTCACCGAGCATAATGTTCTCCTGTTTCATCCATGTCTCTGCAAATGACATAATTTTGTTCTTTTTTATTGATGAGTAAATTGCATTGTGTACATATTCCATCATCATTTGTAATCCATTCATCTGTTGATGAACATCTTGGCTGGTTCCATGGTTTGGCAGTTGTGAATTGTGCAGCTATAAAAATAGATATGCGTGTATTAGTTTGGTAGTTTGGTTTCCTTTTTTTGGGGTAGATATCTACAAGTGGTATTGCTGAATCATGATTCTAGTCAATCTTACAAACTTAACCACACTAAAACATCTTTTTGGCAAAATTTCTACAGTTTTATTTTATACTCAAGTTTTGTTCTATAGTTTTTCTTTCTCATTCTGTAATAGCTTGTAATTTCAGACAAAATAATTTTTTTTACTTTAACAAAAATGCATTCTTCATACCTGGTATACTTCTTATCAAAACACATTCAAATTCCCTTGCCTACTCTGCATATAGAGTTTATTCACTTCACTTCTATTATTTCCTTTTTTAGTTTTCTTTTTATTCTTTTTTGTGCTTTTATTTATCCATTAGTCTCCCATCATAATGTAAATCATGTTGACAATGACATACATGTACATGCTCTTGGTGCCCCCATTTCCTTTTCTCCCAATATGGAGTACCCAAATTAATGTTGGTATGTATTCATGTGGATACACATAGTCTATGGTAGTATTTCTACTAATGAACCTAAGTCTTCCTCTACCCCTACCTTTATATCTTCTCCCTGGCTCCCCTGAGGTTTCTCCTCATCATCTGGAGTCTCTCTTATGTCCCAATTACTTCCCAGCCTGCACATATTAAAGAAAACATATGACCGTTTACTCTCTGTGATTGGCTAATCTCACTTAATCTCATGTCCTTCCATTTTCTTGCAAATGATATAATTTTGTTTTTCTTTATTGCTGAGTAGAATTTCATTGTGTGTATTTCCCATAATTTTGTAATACATTGATCTGTTGATAGACACCTAGGTTGGTTCCATAGTTTGGCTATTGTGAAGTGTACTGCTATGAACATGGGTATGCATATATTACTGTAGTTCTCTGGTTTCAACGCCTTTGGAAAGATACCCAGTAGTGGTGTAGCTGGATCATATGGTGGATTCGTTCCAGTTTTCTATGGACTCTCCACACTGATCTCCAAAGTGGTTGGAATAGTTTGCAGTCCCACCAACAATGTAGAAGAGTTCCCACTTCCTCTCAGTCTCACCAACATTTATTGTTATTTGACTTCTTTATGCTTGACCTTCTGGATGGGGTTAGGTGGAATCTTGGTGTAGTTTTGATTTGTATCTATCTGATTGATAATGATGCTGAACATTTTTATGTATCTATTGGCCATTTGATTCTCTTTTTTGTAAAATGTCTATTCCATTCAGTTGCCTACTTCTTGATTGGGTTATTTGTTTTATCTAGTATAAAGTATTTTAAGTTTTTTTATATATTCTAGATATTAGACCTCTGTCAGAGAAATAGCTGGTAAAGATCTCCTTCCATTCTGTAGGGTTTCTCTTTAGATTCTTGATGATTTCTTTTTATGAGTAGAAACTTTTTAGTTTAATGCCATCTCACTTATTAATTCTTGTTTTAATTTCCTGAGGTTTGGGAATCTTGTTGAGGAATTTTCTACCTGTGCTTATATGTTGGAGTGTTGAACCTATGCCCTCCTCTAACAGCTTCATAGACTCTGGTCTAATTTCCAGATCTTTGCTCCATCTCAAGTTCATTTCCCTACAGGGTGAGAGGTAAGAATTCAGTTCCTTTTTTCTACAAGTGAATCTAGTGGCATGAGTAGTGCGTTAAATTCTCCCAACATTATTGTATTTGGATCTGTTTGAGGCCTAATGCACCCTCATTTGGTGCATACATGTTTACTATCATTATATCTTCTTGCTGAATTACTCCTTTTGTTAAAAAGAAGTGCTCTGCTTTGTCTCTTCTGATGTGGTTTAGCTTAATGTCTGTTTTATTAGCTATCAATGTTGCTACCTCTTGCTTGTTTTCAGTCTCCATTTGCATGGTATAACTTTTTCCATTCTTTCACCTTTAGCCTGTGGATATCTTTGACTCTAAGGTGAGATTTTTTCAGGCAGCAGATAGTTGGATTACATTTTTTAATCCACATTGCCAATCTATGCATTTTAATTGGGGGTTAAGCCCTTTGACATTCAGTGTTATTATTGAAATCTGATTTTTGTTTCCTGCCATTTTGCATTCTTAATCTTGTTTGCTGTACTGTTATTTCTTCTTTCCTTAGTTGCCCACCTGATAGATCACTTATTCTCTGGTTCTGAAATTTCTTTTTTATTCTTTATGATTTATTTCTTTAGGTATTTTTTCTAGGGCTGGCTTGGTAGTCATACATTTTTTAAGATTCTGTTTATCTTGAAACATTTTTATTTCTCCATCAATTTTAAGTAATATCTTTGCTGAATATTCAGTTTTGGTTGGAAGTTGTTTTCTTTCAAGATCTGTAGAACTTCATACCAGTTCCATCTGGCATTCATGACTTGGGTTGTGAAGTCTGGAGTGATTTTTATTCTTTTGCCCCTGAATTTCACCTGTTCTTTTGTACTTGCTGCCTTTACAATTCTTTTCTTGGTCTCTATGTTAGTTATTTTGATTATTACATTTTGTGGGGAGGTTCTTCTCTGATCTTGTCTTAATGGTGTCTGTATATCTACTGTATGTGAATGTTCAAATATTTTTCCATGTTTGATAAATTCTCTGAAATTATTTTTCTGAAGAAATTATGAATGCCCTTGGACTATGCCACTATCCCTTCTTCAATGCCTCTTATCCATAAGTTAGGATGTTTCTTATTATTCCATAATTGTTGGATGTTTAAATTCTATTGTTGTAATTTTTCTGTAAACTGTTGATTATGCTTTCAGTTTTGAATGAACTGTCTTATAACATAATATTTTGCTTTCCATTTCATCTAAGCTTCCAGAATTGTTTGCTATTACTGTCTTTAATTCATTCATCAATACCTTTATTTTCTGCAAGGCCTCTTTCTAATTCTTTCTTAAGGTCTCAATATTCTCTTTCATTTTATGTACACTAAATGTGAGCCTTTCATTATATTAAAGATCAGAATTTGGAATTCTCCTATTTGCATTTCTTGTAGATTAGTATTAGTGATTTCCCTTATTGTTGAGTTGTGGGAGTTTAGTTTCTTCATTGTTCCTTTTTCTCATATTTTCAAAGTTCTGGGTTTTGTGTTTCCAATATCTTGTCATCTTCATCTTTTTCTGTGAGTCCTGTGTTTACTTGCTACTCCTTAATAAGGTCTGTGCTTGGAGTAAATATTCTCCCCTACCAATTTGACTCAAATACTCTTATTTTTTAGTCTTTTCTCCAGTGTCTCTTTAACTAGATATAGTTATTAGTGCAAGTAAGCAGTAGTCTCTGGTTAGCTTCAGATCATTGTGCTTCCCTGGAGCAAACTCCACAGGGTCAGAGACTATGATGCTTTATCCAGGGCCTGCAGCCTGCTGGTTAGGACTTTATACAATCCAGAGACCACTGCTGCTCTGCTGATTTTGAGCTCATGATACTGCAGAGTGCTGACCTCTAGCCTCTGTGACCAGTGGGCATAGGCTCAGTAAAGCCAGCAATTGCTAGATTCTAATCTTATGGTCTAGCCTGCTGAGCTTTGATGGCCCCAGAATACCACTCTAGACCTGCTTGTTATGGTCGCATGAGGTACTTTCAGTCACTAGTTTACGTGCATGCCAGGTACAAACTCTGCTGGCAGTGAGAGTATTGAGTTCCCAACTTTTGGCTGTGATCAAGTGGTGCCCTGGTTTCTTGGTGCAGTCTAGCCAATATGGCACCTTTGTCACACTCCAGGCCCAACGTCTGAAAGGAAGAGAGTGCTCAGTTCAAAGCCAGAATTTTGAATGGCTCAATTCTTTGGCTGTAGGGACACCACCCCTGACATGGGAGGTCACTTTTGGGGGCCCTTGTTGTCCTCAGGTGCTGGTACTTTTTTGCTCCCAGACACAACCAAGCATGAGCTCACTACTTTTTGAGACTGCAACTTGCTAGGCTTCACTATTTCTCTTTGGCAGCATACCACAGTAATCCCTATAATCCCTACCTTGGCTCCACTAACTGCAGGCTATAGTTCCCTCTGTCTCTATGGGATAGTTACTAATTTAATTTCCACTATGTCCGATAGTAAACCCTCAAGGTCTCAGGTCCCATATGAGTCTATTTTCTTGCCACATAAGCCCCTATTGCCAGGCACAACCAGCTTTATTCGAAGGGATGGTTTATTAACTTACATTGTGGGTGAATATCAGCCTAAAGTCAGGATTTTATATTTAGTCCTATTAAATTTTACCATATACTCTCTGCCTACAATTTGGATTTATCAACCTGTTTTCCATCTTGATTTGAACATTTTTCCCAAGATGTGCCAATAGGAAATATAAAAACACTAGTTTCCATTTTTTTTTCCAATTTATTGAGCAGGTTTTTCACATGTTCTTTTAGCATAGCCCCAGAAACTAACCTTTTGGTAAAACTATAATTGCCTTTATTATTACATCTATTACAATTCTTTCTAACCCTGTTACTATATAAACAAACATTTTCCATGCCCTCAGTAAAGATGTATTGAAAAGCTCAATCAAAGGGAGAAAAAAAGAAATATATGGTAACCATTTGATATGCCAATCTGGAAAGTATCCTCACAAAACAATTTCAATTTTCTGACACTCTAAGTCAATTCATCCTCATTCCTAGAAAATGTATTTTTATTTAAATGTTCATAAGCCATCTGTACAAATTTTTTTTAGAGTTTTGCCAAAGTATATTTTAAGTGTACAAGCATATAAGATCCCCTTTTCCAAGGCTGAAAATCTGGAACAGCACATGTTAGTGTTTAGATACCTGGCAGATCTCCTGTGCTCAGTAGATTCTTCAAACTTGCTGAAAATACTTTATGTTTGCATCTGAAAAATGTGTTTTATCCACATTCTGTAACTTAAAGTCTTTGAATACAAATGCTTGAAGTTCACTTTCAAAGGTGAGCTATTTCTCTTTTTTATTTGGTGTTTCATGTTTCAATCACTATATAATATTCAATAACTAGACTATTTAATAACTAATATTTGTTCTACCCCCCTCCAATTTTAAGGTAACTGTGCTGGATGGATAAGACAGAGACAAATACAACTTTATGATATTACTCATTTTTTCTTTTTGCCTTCTCTAACTTTGTGAAACATGGAGTTGATCTCATATGTTTTTATGAACTCTATTCATATACCATTAAGTTGTCTTTACTCTCATGTTTTCCCCCCACATTCTTCAACACATTGTTACCATTGATGAAGTGAATTTTGGCCTCTAATTTGGTGATACTTTTTGAAGATTTTTCTTTTGTTTTCTAATTTTAAGTATGGATTTACCAGTAATTTTCTGCTTGGAGAAAATTTTTAACCAATTGGATGCTGATTGTTCTGATCTGTGTTTTATAGAACTTCACTTTTAGGACTTTTCTACCTTGGGCCACAATATACTTTTGAATATTTTGTCATAAGAAAAAAATGTAGCTTTTCTCATATTAAGGGAAAAATCTGATTTCCTAAAGCATAGTATACATTTCTATATTTTTACTTAATTCTTTTATGGTTAGAATCATCAAAATCCTGTATACAGCCGGTTGTGGTGGCGCACCCTTGTAATCCCCTCACTTGGGAGGTGGAGACAGGAGGATTGCACAGGTTTGAAGCCAGCCGTGCTGGCTTAAGAGACCCTGTTTCCAAATAAAAAACATAAAAAAAAATGAGTCTGGGAATGTAGCCCGGAGGTAGAAGGGTTTCCAGGAACCCCAGTACAATAATAATAATAATAATAATAATAATAATAATAATAATTAATAATAATAATTTCTGTATACATTTTCTTCCAATCTTTCTATATCTCTGCATCATCAGCCATCATCAGAAGCAAGATGAAATTAACAACTTTTGCTCTTTTTTATTTTCATTTAATTTTGTAATTCATTGATGCATTGTAATCATCTATCATTATGAAGCACAGGATGGCAGAGGTATAAACGTACACACCATTCATTTAGCCCTTCCCAAATTTCCATCTGATTTCCTCCCTCCTCCTCCTGTTCAGCTTAGTGACTGACTGTCTTTGATATGTTTGTGAATGTACACCATATTCATTAGGGTGCTTCCCTCTTCTCCCCTCCCATCTCCTTCAGTTAGGTTGCCTTCTTTACTCATCTAAGGTTCCTTTTTCTAATTTTCTAATTTCCTTTTCTTCAAGTCTTTCTGATATACTTTTATTATTGCATTATATCTCACATTAGTTGTTCTGATAGATGATTTCTTAATCATTGAATTTTTGTAAAATTATGTGTTTTATTTTAAAACAAATAACAAGCATATTTCATTTTCTACCATTTTAGTTATCTTTTTAAAATTAAATTCATTTGCGGATAATTGTACATTCACTTTAAGGGAAAGCCCTTTGCTCTTTACCCAGTTTTTCTTCCCAATAGTAAGCATCTTTTAAAATTATAATATAGTAGCCAGGATATGACCACTGATATCAAATATGTCTATCTCTCAATTCTCTATTCTATTCCATTGATCTTTCACATAATTCTTCTTCAATACACACAGTGTAGATTAATTTAACTACACAATAATCTTGAAATAGAGTGACTTATTTTGACTATTCTTCTTTCAAGATTATTTTAGGTATTTTAGAGCCTCGTTTAATTTTTTTGGATTTCCATTTTTTTATTTTTATGTAGATTATATTGAAAATGGCATACATTTATACTGCGCTTGGTGTCCTCCCCCCTTCTCAATCCCCCTTTCCCCCTTCCAAAAATGAGTGTCCATGATAACCATGCTACATTCATACTTTTACACATATTCGAATGTAGCTCCTCCATTAATCAGCCTCAGCCCCTTCCTGTCCTACCCTTCCATTCTAGCTTTGCTGAGGTTTGCACACCATTATCTGGAGTCTCTCTGGTATTCCTAATACTCTCAATTTTGGGAATATTAGAGAATATATGTACCTTCTCTTTCTGTGCTTGGCTGATCTCTCTTACAATGTTCTCCAAGTCTTTCCGTCTCCTGGTGAATGACATGTTTTTCTTCTTCTTTTTAGCTGCATAAAATTCCATTGTGTGTATTTCCTATAATTTTGTGATCCATTCATCTCTTGATGGAGACCTAGGTTGGTTCCATATTTTGACTATTGCGAATTATGCTGCTATGAACATGGGTATGCATACATTAATGTGGTTCTCTGATTTCAACTCCTTTGGAAAGATACCCAGAAGTGATATAGCCAAATCATATCATGGATCCATTCCTAGTCTTCTAAAGAATCTCTGCAATGATCTCCATAGCAGCTGAACTAGATTGCACTCCCACCAACAGTGTAAAAGAGTTTCTCTTTCCCTGCATCCTCGCCAGCATTTGTTATTTGATTTCATTATGCTTGCCACTCTGACTGAGGTTAGGTGGAATCTCAGCAATTTTTCTTATTGCATTTTTTTCCCATTCAATATGATGTTGGATTTGGATTTATTTGCATCTCCCTGATGGCTAATGATGCTTAACATCTTTTCATGTAACTATTGGCTATTTGTATCTCTTTTTTGTGAAGTGTCTATTCAATTCAGTTGCCCATTTCTTTTTTTTTTATTTTTTATTTTTGTTTATTGGTGCACTGTATTCATACATCATAGTGGGATACAAAAAAAACTTTTGTAGACATACATGCACACATCGCCCAGTCAGCCCCCACCCGATCCCCACCCCATACCCTCCCCATCTATCCTTCCCATGCTTGGCTTAGTGGTTGACATCTAGTATTATAGCAATTTATCCAAAATTAAAAATGATAATCTCACATAACAGTTTCATTTGTCTGATACCAAGCTTTTGATAACTTAGAGATAACATTTCAATATTTCTTTTTGCTTTCTTTCTTACCAGGGAATATTTTTTCTTTTTTTTCTTTTAGGTGAAACTATCATATATTTATATACTTATTTTTCAGGAAAAAAAATCTATCCTGATATGGAATATGGATTCTAGATACCCAAAACGATCTTGCAAAAGAACAAAGCTAGAAGATATATATTTTCTGATTTCAAACCATATAAAGCTACAATAATTGAAACAGTGTAGTACTGTTCTAAAGGCAGATATATAGACCATTGGAGTTAAATAAAAGCCTAGAGATAAATTCTTCCATATATTTTCAAGTTATTTTTGACAAGGTTTTCACGAACATTTGGTGGAGGAAATACTAAGCTTTTAACTAAATATTGTTGAAAAATAATAATTACATGAGAAAGAATAAAATTGGACTCTTACCTAATCCCATATACAAATATTAACTCAAAATAGATAAAAGACGAGCGGGGGCTGGGGCCGAGGCCGGGAGTGCCTGAGCGCCAGCGCAACGACGGCAGCTGCAGCCGCAGGCTCCGTGCGTGGGTCTGGTGCCTCGGGGTCCGCCCGCGGGTTGCGGTGAGAGCGGGTGGCCGGGCTGCCCTCCTCCCCCGCCCTCCGCCACCGCCGCTGCTGTGATTGGGTGGAAGATGGCGCTGGGCGGATGGAAATCCTAATGACAGTCTCCAAATTCGCCTCCATCTGTACCATGGGCGCCAATGCCTCAGCATTAGAGAAAGAAATTGGTCCAGAACAGTTTCCAGTCAATGAGCACTATTTTGGATTAGTCAATTTTGGGAATACCTGCTACTGCAATTCAGTTCTTCAAGCACTTTATTTTTGTCGTCCATTTCGGGAAAAAGTTCTAGCATACAAGAGTCAGCCTAGGAAGAAGGAGAACCTTCTTACGTGCTTAGCAGACCTCTTCCATAGCATAGCCACTCAGAAGAAAAAGGTTGGAGTAATACCTCCTAAGAAGTTCATAACAAGATTACGGAAAGAAAATGAGCTTTTTGACAACTACATGCAACAAGATGCTCATGAGTTTTTAAATTACCTACTAAATACAATTGCTGATATTTTACAAGAAGAGTGAAAGCAGGAAAAACAAAATGGTCGCTTACCTAATGGTAACATTGACAGTGAAAATAACAACAGCACACCAGACCCAACGTGGGTTCATGAGATTTTTCAGGGAACATTAACTAATGAAACCAGATGTCTTACTTGTGAAACTATAAGCAGCAAAGATGAAGATTTTTTAGACCTTTCTGTTGACGTGGAACAAAACACATCAATTACTCACTGTTTAAGGGGCTTTAGCAACACAGAGACTCTGTGCAGTGAATACAAGTATTACTGTGAAGAGTGTCGCAGCAAACAGGAAGCACACAAAAGGATGAAGGTGGAAAAACTTCCCATGATTCTAGCTCTACACCTGAAAAGATTTAAATATATGGATCAACTTCATCGATACACAAAACTTTCTTACCGGGTAGTTTTTCCTTTAGAACTCCGTCTGTTCAACACTTCAGGTGATGCAACCAATCCTGACAGAATGTACGACCTTGTTGCTGCTGTGGTTCACTGTGGAAGTGGTCCCAATCGAGGCCATTATATTGCAATAGTTAAGAGTCATGATTTTTGGTTATTGTTTGATGATGACATTGTAGAAAAAATAGACGCACAAGCTATTGAAGAATTCTACGGTTTGACATCAGATATCTCGAAGAACTCTGAGTCTGGTTACATCCTTTTTTTTATCAGTCTCGGGACTGAGGGGGAACCATGATGAAGAGATACTTTCTGCCTCATTTCTTCTCTTGTTATTTTGGAAAGGATCAAGCACTGATTTTTCAAGAAAAGAGAAATGCAGGAAGCTCAGGGGGCAGTAGCACACTTTGCACACAATACAGCAAAGACTCTGGATGAACAAGCCCTTCCTATCATGGTAGTTGATTTATTTGTTCAGGTATCATGCGGTCTGTGCAGTTCCATACAACAAGGACATGGAATCAGAGATACCAGCTCCTCTTGTAAAACAGCCTTCTGGTTATTGGCACGCATTTTCTCTTTATTAATTGCACCAATAATGATTTGGATTCCTTGAGGGTGCAGTAGAAAGAATTGGCCTCTGTGCTGGGTTGTACTATGGTTTAAGGAGGTGATGCGGAGCACGCTGCACACATGCCTGTGTTTGGAATGTCTTTTCAAGCACGAACCAGAAATGTTTTTGGGCCCAACACTTGCAATTGCCTTCCTGATGTAAAAAAAAAACTAACGGATACTAGAACCCAGTGTCAGGAAGACAAATATGTTTTGCTTCTCTGAAGAAGCTTATTTTAATATACAGTATATGTATATGTAAGGAACAATTGGTCAAAAGTGGCTTTTTGTTTCCCCAAGGGGAAAGACTGGCTTTGTAATTATAATTTTTCCTTATTTATTTTACTTTAAACTGGTAGAGTCTAAGTATTGTATGAAGTGCCCATGATTCTGTCAGTAAGTTTTAGCATATTTTTATTAGTTTTGTCAGTTTTAAGTATTCCTTTTGTTTGTTTCTATTTTTAAGGTTACTTTTAAGTTCAATCTGAAATCACTAAGATACCTTGAGAAAAATTGCAGTGAGAGAAGGTAAATATTCTTTTTCAGAAGGAACTGATATCTCTGGCTAAATATGTTTTCCTTTGTCATAGTTTATAAGTCAGTTATTTTGCTCAGCTTTAATTTCAGTAAAACAAAAACTCAAATTTCATGTAGTTCTTGGAATGATAAAAGCAATTTTGGTGCAATGGTGATATGCCAGTCTTTAGAATTCTTAAATACTCTAATATTTCATGTTGAGCCATGTTTGAAAAATTTATGTCATCACAATATATTATTTTCTAATGTCATTTCTTTTACCTTGGAAAGAAATACTCTATTCACCATAGCCCTAGCAGCCTGGATAGTAGTTAAAAACTTTCTGAAGATTACATTTTGATGAAGTAGACCAGAGATCCAAACACAAGTTCTTCTTCCTCTAGTCTTATAAATCTGATTGGAAGATTGCTCAGAATTTAAAATTCATGCTTAAGACTTTATTTTGTTGGAGGTTTTAAGAAGTAATATATGTAATGTAAATGTATGTAAACCATTGAAGTTGACATTTTTTCCATGAACCAGTCAGTTAATAGTGGCCGGATGTAACTTGCAGAAAATAATTGAAAATTATGTTAAAAATAATAGCAATCAAGCATTGGATATTCCTAATCACTCTCCTTTTCAGGTGGTAATTTTTCTCCCTAATTTTCTAAAGTTATTTTACTAAAACTGTTGACTATGGAAAAAACACAAGAGAGGTTTTTTGTGCTGCTATTTTAACATTTATTATCTGTATCTTTTAGCTCAGGAAATGACTTCACCTATTCATCCCATAAACAGATCTTTAACAGGGTCACTTAACTAAGTGGGCTGCTTAGACAGTTGTGCTGGGAGAAAATTATGATATTTGGTATTTCTACTAAATATCAAAAGTATTTTGACAAACTTGTTTTTAAGATACAGTTTCTTAACGCCTTACCCTGGCTGGAGGTGTTTTGTACAAATCATGTACAGCCTGCCAGATCTATCGACATTGCACAGAGAATCACAACCAAGCATGTGAGGACCGTCAGAGCAAGTGGAGGTGCTTGGGGTTTGAGGGCTTAAACCAAATTGTCTTAGAACTTAAAGCTGGAGTTCTGCAGCTTTCTATACAGAGGACAATGGTGAAATGAAAGAGAGTCAGTTTCAACATCAGCTCGGCCACAGCATGTATAAGACAGATAGATGAAGTCATTTGCATAAAGGTACAGCATTGAGATCAACTGTTGTGTTTGTTCTCACATCTTTGCATTTAATAAAAACAAGGAATGGTAAGTTAAATTTCAGAGTAGAGCAAGTTCTGGCATTTGTGTTGAGTTCCGTGGTAGTCACACGCTTTGTTCACATCGACACCATGTTTTGTATTATGATTTGTCAGAGGAGGCACTATGGGTGATGGTTCTAAATTCACTTTTTACTCTTAGTGCAGCTGGATCTAAGTAAAATGTTTTGAACCTTACCATAAACTCGATATACTTTAAAATATATAGGGTTAGGGTTGGGAGAAAAACATACAGATGTAATAAGTAAGAAAAGTGACCCATCTAGAGAGCATTGTAAGGTTGTCTGTTGGTTGGCTGTGATTAAAATGAGGGGCAGGTTCAAGTTGTAAATGGGCTGATTGCTATAGAACTATGTACATGTTTTTGGGATAGCTGTCCCATATTTTGTATATTGGAATAAAAAGTTTCTATAAATTATCATAACGAAAAGTAAATATTTGAAATTAAGTCCTATTTCCAAGTCACATGGTTTCTGTCTTAGAAATGTGACCTTTAGAAGATTACTTGAGACAGGAACCAGGAGGCTTTAGGAAAATGGAGGGAAAGAAATGTACTATATATGAGTCTCGTGGCCTCTAATCATCAGTATAGGGTTTTTTCTTTCCTTGATGGCAGTAGAAAGACCTCATTTTCATAACATACTACTCTTGCTATTTTGTTTAAAGATACTGTTCATTAAGGATTCTCTCCTGAGGTATTTGGCTGGGAGCTGGGAGGCTTAGGAGCTTGGGTCCTGGCTCTTCAGTGAACTTAACTGTGTGACCCTGGGAGAGTCACTTAACCTCTCTGTGCTTCAGTCTCCTGTCTTGTAAAATGGGAGTCATACCTACCTCACAGGGTTGTTGTGGGGATTCATTAGAGAAAATGTCTGTAAAGTATCTAAGGTTCTCGAAGAAGGCGCTATATAAATACAAAATAATATCTATTAAAGTTGGTTTATTTGTGAAAAAAAATAGATAAAAGACCTAAATATAAATCTTAACACTATAAACTTTTAGAAGAAAATATGGGTCATAAAACCTCATGACATTGATATTGGCAGTGTTTTCTTGGATATGATTTCAATGACACAGGCAACAAAAGGGTAAACAAACTCCCTAGAAAATAAAAAATATTGTATATCCAAAGACAATGTAGACAGAGTTAAAAGTTACTGATAGAATGGGATAAAATATTTCCAAATTCTATATCTGAAGGTATATTAATATTCCAACTAGAAATCCTAAAAATTAGCAACAATAAAAGCAAACAATACAATTTAGAGATAGGTAAAAGACTAACATAAATAATGAATCTCCACAGATAACCAATCTTAGTTGTCTGTTGGATGGAAAATCTTGTGTCTCTGTGTTACCTATTTCTTCTTTGTAGTTAATCTCTTTGAGTATTTTCTCTAGCGCTGGTTTTGAAGACATAAATTCCTTCAGTTTCTGTTTGTCATGGAAGCTTCTTATTTCTCCATCTAATTTGATAGAAAGTTTTGCTGGGTAGGAAATTTTTGGCTGGAAGTTGTTTTCTTTCAGAGTTTGGAATATGTTACTCCAAGCCCTTCTGGCTCTCATGACTTGGTTTGGGAAGTCTGGAGTGGTTCTGATTGGTTTGCCTCTGAATGTCACTTGGCCCTTTGTTTTTGTTGCCTTTAAGATTCTCTGCTTGGCTTCCACATTGGTCATTTTGACAATTATGTGGCGTGGGGATCCTCTTCTCTGATCCTGTCTAAAGGGAGTTCTATAAGTTTCCTGGACCTGTGTATTGACCTCTTGCTCTACGTTTGGAAAATTTTCTGCTATTACTTCCTTGAAGAGATTGTTGATCCCTTTGGTTTCACCTTCTTTTCCCTCCTCTATTCCAGTTATTCTTAGGTTAGCTCTCTTAAAATGGACCCATATTTCTTCAATGTCAGATTCCTGGTGTTGGACTTTTTTTCTAGATTAGAAATTATGCGTTGATTTTTGGATTGATCATCTTCTAAGAGCAAGATTCTGTTCTCCATGTGGTTTAATCGGTTGTTTGTACTTTGAATTGAGGCCTTTACTTCATTAATTGCATCCTTTATCTCTTTTTTGCTCTCTCTGAATTCTTTTCTAAACACCTCTATTATTTCTACAGTTATTTTCCTGATTTGATCTTCTAGAAATCTTTGATTTTCTGTTTTATTGGGTTCTGATGTTGTGGGGTTGTGGGCATTCATTGCTCCATTGTTATTCCTCTTTCCCATGATTGTGGAAGTTTGTGCCTTCTCTGGGTTCTTCCCTTGGGTCACTATGACTTCACTTAAGGTGCTCTGGATCTCAAGTCTGTGGTATCTCAGACCCCACTACTCCTTTACTGGGTTGTATCACAGAGTCTCAGACCCAGGGAGTCGATAGAGGCTGTTTTAGACTATGGGGGGGTGCCAGGTTGGGCATTCTCCTATGGTGTGATATCTCTGCCACTGCCACTCCCCCACTAGGCCAAGTCCCAGGGAGTGCAGTACTGGGATTTCTCCTCTAGGGCCTGCAATTTGACTCACTGTTGTTGAGTACGCAGATGGAGCTGTAGTGGACTCTGTGAGTTCGCTGCTGCTGCTGCCAGTGGCAATATGGCGCCGCTGTCACGCCCTCGGCCGTGAGGCTGGTGTATTTCTTCTCTGGTTTTGAGCTCCGCTTTGAGTCCCTGCAGCGTGTGCTGAGCTCAGCCACTGGGAGCTTTAGATGCTTCCTGCACCGAAAAATCTGCCGAATACTGCCCGGCTTTTCTGCAGCGGCTCACCTCGGCTCACTGTCCACCGCTTCTCTCTGGATCCTGGTGGGCTATTGAGCGTGTTGGTCTGTAGCCATAGCTGTCCAGTGAAGTTGCCACTGCCACTGGCAGTAAGGCGTTGCTGCCATGTCCTTGGCCGTGCGGCCAGCGTATCTCCTCTGTGGCTCTGAGCTCTATTATGAGACCCCCTCCTCTCTGGAGCCTGGTGATTCTTTTGTTTCTCTGGTGATGATGTTTTCTGGCTATGAAAGGCGCTGATTTTGTGGTAATGGAGATTTTTGTTAGTGGGGCTCTTAAGCCCTGCTTTTCTCGGTCGCCATCTTCCCGGAAGTCCTCAGTTGCCCATTTCTTGACGGGGTTATTTGTTTTGCTACTACAGTCTTTTGAGCTCTTTGTGTATTCTAGATATTAGCCCTCTATCAGAGTGGTAGCTGTTAAGATTTTCTCCCATTCTGTAGGCTTTCTCATTAGGTTTTTGATGGTTTTCTTTGATGAGCAGAAAATTTTAGTTTGATGTCATCCCACTTGTTAATTCTTGCTTTAATTTCCTGTGCTTTGGGGACCTTGTTGAGAAAGTTACTGCCTGTGCCAATATGTTGTAGTGTTGAACCTATGCTCTCCTCTAATAACTTCATAGTCTCTGGTCTAATTTCTAAGTCTTTGATCCATCTCGAGTTGATTCCTGTGCATGGTGAGAGGTAGAATTTAGATCCATCTTTCTACAAATGGATAGCCAGTTCTCCCAGCACCATTTGTTGAAAAGGCTGTCTTTTCTCCAGCATATGAATTTGGCCCCTTTGTCAAAGATCAATTGACTATAAGTGTGTGGGTTTGTTTTTGTATCTTCTATTCTGTTCCATTGATCAGTCTGCCTGTTGTTGTGTCAATACGATGCTGTTTTTACTACAATTGCTCTTTAGTATGATTTGAAGTCAGGGATTGTGATTCCTCCTGCATGGTTCTTATTGCTGAGGATTACTTTAGCTATTCTGAGTCTCTTCTTTCTTTATATAAAATTCATGACTGATTTTTCTAGGTCTATGAAGAATGTCATTTGTATTTTGATAGGAATTGCATTGAATCTGTAGATCACTTTGGCAGAATGACCATTTTGATTATATTTATTCTGCCTATCCATGAGCAAGGGAGATCTTTCCATCTTCCAAGTTCTTCTTCAATTTCTTTCTTTAATGTTTTATAGTTTTCATTGTAGAAGTCTTTTACATCTTTGGTTAGGTTTATTCCTAGGTATTTTATTGGTTTTGAGGTTATAATGAATGGAACTTTTTTTTTATTTCTTTCATTGTGGATTTATTGTTGGCATATAGAAAAACAACTGATTTCTTCAGATTAATTTTGTTTCCTGCAACTTTTCTGAATTGGTTAATCAGTTCCAGTAGTCTTTTGGCTGAGTTCTTTCAGTCTTCTAGATAAAGGATCATTTCACCTACAAATAGGGATAGTTTTGACTCCTCTTTTCCTATTTGAATTATTTGATTTCCTTTGCCTGTCTTATCCCTGTGGCAAGTCTCAAGGACTATAGTGAAAAGAATTGGTGATAGTGGGCATCAATATCTTGTTCTGATTTTAGAGAAATTTATTGCAATTTTTTCCCATTCAATATGATGTTGGATTTGGATTTATTGATTATTGCCTTAATGATGTTGAAATAAATTTCTTCTTTTTCAGTTTTCTGCAGTGTTTTTAATATGAATGGGTGTTGGATTTTGTCAAATGGTTTTTTAGCATCTATTGATATAATTATGAGGTTTTTCTTCTCAGTTCTATTTATTTGGTGAATAATGTGTATTGATTTGTGTATGTTGAACCAGCCTTGCTTTTCTGGGATGATACCAACTTGTTTATGGTATACAATTCTCTTGATATGATTTTGAATGCTTATAGCTAGTATTTTGTTTAGAATTTTTGCATCTTTGTTTATCAAGGATATTGTTTTTAATTTTCTTTTCTTCAGGTATCTTTATTTGGTTTGGGGATTAATGTGATACTGGCCTCATAGAATGAATTTGGGAGAATTCCATTTCTTTCAACTTCCCAGAAAAAGTTGTGAAGTATTGGAATTAGTTCTTCACTGAAGGTTTTGTAGAATTCAGCTGAAAACCCATCGGGGCCTGGGCTTTTCTTTGATGGCAGAATTTTTATTCCTGTTTCTATTTATTTGCTTGCTATTGATTGGTTTAGGCTTGCTATGTCCTCTTGGTTAAATTTCAGTAGGTTATATACGCTTAGAAACCTATTGATTTCCTACATGTTTTCCAGTTTATTGGAGTATAAATTTTCAGAAGTTTCTAATAATCCTTTGAAGTTCCTCACTGTCTGTGGTAATATCTCCTTTTTCATTTATGATTTTAATAAAGTGAGTTGATTCTCTCTTTTTTTGTTAGGTTGGAAAGGGGTTTGTAAATATTATTAATCTTTTCAAAGAATTATTAGTCTTTTAATCTTATTAATCTTTTCAAAGAATCAGATTTTTGTTTTCTTGATTCTTTGAAAAGTTTCCCTATTTATTTCTGCTCTGATTTTAATAATTTCCTGCCTTCTTCTGGATTTCTGATTAGATATGCAGTCTTTCTAGGTCTTTGAGAAATGTCATTACTTTTTTTTTTTTTCCCTTTGGTAACCCTCTGTTCTTCTTACGTGGGCATTCAATGCTATAAACTTTCCTCTTAATACCATCTTCAGGCTGGGCGTGGTGACGCACGCTTGTAATCCCCGTGCTTGGGAGGCAGAGACAGGAGGATCGTGCAGGTTCGAAGCCAGCCACGCGCGCTGGCTTAGGAGACCCTGTTTCCAAATAAAAAAATGTTAAAATAGGTCTGGGAGTGTAGCCCGGAGGTAGAAGGGCTTCCAGGAACCCCAGTACCACCAAAAAAAAAAAAAAAAATACCATCTTCAAAGTGTCCCATAGATTTTGGTAACTTATGTCTCTATTTTAATTAATTCCAGTTATTTCTTTATTCCCTTATTTCTGATCTTATCCACTCATCATTCAATAGTGTATCATTTAGTCTCCATGTATTTAAATAGTTTCTTTTGGTCTTCCTGCTGTTGATTTCTACTTTCATTCCATTGTGGTCTGAAAAGATGCAAGAAATTATATTACATTGGTTGAATTTGTTGATGCTTGCTTTGTGGCCCAGAATGTGGTCTATTTTGGAGAAGGTTCCATGGGCTGCTGAGAAGAATGCCTATTCTACTGTTCCCGGATAAAATATTCTGTATATGTGTATTAGGTCCATTTGATTTATAGTTTTCTTTAGTTATAAAGAGTCTTTACTCATCTTTTGCCTTGAAGATCAATCTAGTGGCATGAGAAGTGTGTTGAAGTCTCCCACTATTATTATATTTGGGTATATTTGAGATCTGATGTCCTGGAGGGTTTGTTTTACAAATGTGGCTACACCTACATTTGTAGCATAAACATTTACTATCATTATATCTTCTTGGTGGATTGTTTCTTTTAATAAAAGGAAGTGCTCTGCTTTGTCTCTTCTGATGTGTTTTAGCTGAAAATTTGTTTTGTTGGATATCAGCATTGCTACCGCTGCCTGTTTTTGATCTCCATTAGCTCATATATCTTTTTTCATCCTTTCACTTTCAGCCTATGAATGTCTTTGACTGTAAGGTGAGTTTCTTGCAAACAGTATATATTTGGATTATGTTTTGTAATCCACATTGCCAGTGTATGTCTTTTGAGTGGTGAGTTAAATCCTTTGGCGTTCAGAGTTATTGAAATATGATCTATGTTTTCTGTCATTTTGTGCTCTATTTTGTTTGATATAATATTATTTCTTCTTTACTTAGTGACTCTGCTGATCAACTCCATTGCTTCTCTGGTTCTGAAATTTGCTTCTTTTTTCTTCTTTATGATTTATTTCCTTAAATATTTTCTATATTGTTGGCTTTTTTGTAAATTTTTTGAGATTCTATTTATCTTAAAACACTTTTGTTTCTCCATCAATTTTAAATAATAACTTTGCTGGATATAGCAGTTTTGGTTGGAAGTTGTTTTCTTCTAGGGTCTAGATGACATCATACCAGTCTTTCCTGGTATTTATGACTTGGGTTGGATAGTCTGGGGTGATTTTTATTCTTTTGCCCCTATACATCACCCGTTCTTTTTTCTCACTGCTTTTAAGATTCTTTCCTTGGCCTCTATGTTAGTCATTTTGATTATTACATGGTATGGTGAGGTCCTTCTTTGATCTTGTCTTAATGGTGTTCTGTATGTCTCCTGAATGTGTAAGTCCAAGTCTCTTTCAATGTTTCAAAAATTCTCTGAAGAGATTTTGAAAACCCTTGGTCTGTACCTTTATCCCTTCTTCAATGCCTTTTATCTGTAAGTTAGGATGTTTCATGTTGTACCATAGTTGTTGGATGTTTAGGCTTTGTTGCCATAATGACTTCTGTATACTGTTGACTGTGCTTTTGGTTTTGAATGAATTTTCTTCTAACAGTGATATTCCACTTTCCACTTCATCTAATCTTCCAGAATTTCTTTCTATTGCTGTCTTCATTTCATGTATTGACTCTTTCATTTCATTCCAGATCTCTTTTTGATTCTTTCTTAGTGTCTCTATTTCCTCTTTTATATCTTATATACTTGCTGTGAGGCCTTTCATCATACTGAAGATCAGTATTAAGAATTCTCCTTGCATTTCTTGTAGGTCAGTATTTGTGATTTATGTTATTTTTTCAGTGCTTCTAGTCCTCATATTTTTAGGGTTCTCAGGCTTGTTTTTCTGGTGTCTTGGCATCATGTCTCTTTTGGGTATTATGTCTGATCCAATGTTAATATTAGGAATTTAGAGTTGTCAGCAGGTAAGCAATGCCTTTTTCAATGGTGAGGGTTGGGTAATGGGAGAGGAGCTGGGATGATGGGTACAGGAGTCATGTAATATAGAGGATATGCTCAGGTTTAGTAAGAATTTAAGTATAATAAGGTAGTATCTGTTTCAGAAATGAGAGAAGATTAGATAGTAGGACTCTTACAATTAGCAGAGTATTTAAGTATGGAGATATGAAATACCTTGAATATAAAACAAGGAGATACAGTAAGGGACAAAAGAAAAGTTTTGAGAATAGAAAGTACAGAAGCTAGAGTGAAGAAGTTTGTATAAGGAATGGATAAAGGAACAAACATGAATAAAGTAACAAAACTAGTTACAAAAACTAACAATTATAAATCAAAGACAAGAAAACAAAAAAGGGAATAAGAAAGAAGAAAAAGAAAATTAAAGCATAAAAATAAAATTAAATAAAAAGAACTACTGACAGTATGAGAAAAACTAAAATAAATAAATAAATAAATAAATAAATAAATAAATAAATAAACAAAAAAACCCAGTCATACTAATTTATGTATGTAGGGCTGGGCCCGTATAATATTTGTATGTCTGTTCACTATGGTAGATTCTGGCGTATATTCCAATGTCTCTTATTTGCTCTGTAAGCTATTGTTAGCTTTTTAACCCACTCTCTGAGTGTTTGCGCCCCTTTATGGCCTTTGACAGCTTTGTGTTTAGGTGTCAGGGCATCAGATGTCACTGTTAATGAGTTTCATGTAAGTCCATTTTTCCACCCTGTGGTCTGCACACCCTCAGGCCTCTGTGCTCTTTGCCCTGTGTTCAGGACCTCTGCTCTGTGCCTGTGCTTTCCTATTCGCACTGGCTGAGGTTACTCAGTGTAGTCTTGAAGCAACCTCCTGAGTCCCTGTGCACTTACCATGCCTTGAGCACCTTTACTGTGTCTCTGGAGGTTCTAACTGGACTAGCCCAAGATGGCGCTGGCGGCCAGCTCACATCCACACCACTTCAGTCATATGTTCAGGCTTATTCCAGTGGATCTCACAGTTCAGACTACTGGATTCCTTCTGCCTTGGTTCCTGGTTCTGTTTTGGTTTGTGAACTTTATTTTGTTTGTCAAGATACTGCCTTCTCAGTATTTGAATTTTATTTGTTTCTGCTACTGAGATGTGCTGCGTCCCACAATTACCATTTTGAATCTCCTCTCACTGAATTTTTTGCTGCAATAATATCTATATTCTCTCAGCAGCAATAATAATTGTAGTATATCAATTTAATATCATATCATGCCTCCAGCTCTATTTTATATTTTATTTGAAAACAGGGTCTCACTAAGTTGCTAAGAGCCTCACTAAGTAGCTGAGGCTGGCTTCAAATCTTCACGATCCTCCTGTATCAGCCTCCCAAGAGCTGGGATTACAAGCATGCACCACCATGCCTGGCAGGTGGAGTAGGTTTACATAAAATTATTTCAGATGTGGAGTAGATTTAGATAAAATTATTTAACCTCTAATACTGATTTATTTCCAATTGTAATATTCTGTCAACAAATAGTGCTACAAAAGTCTGAAGTATATTCATAAAAACAGATATTTTGTTATTTTAAAACCAAGCTTCCAAGGCATGGTGGCACAGGCTTATAATCCCAGTACTTGAGAGGTAGAGACAGGAAGATCACAGGTTTGTCACCAGCCTCAGCAATTTAGTGAGGCTCTGATCAAGTTAGTGAAATCTTGTTTCAAAATAAAAAACTAAAATAGGGATAGAGGTATAGCTTCATGGTATAATGTCCCTAAGTTCTATCCCCAGTACCACAAAAAGAAGCTTATTCTATCATATGCACTCTATGCAATGAAACATGAATAAAGCCATAAATAGATGTCTGTGGCACATCTGTGACATATGACATATATAAGTATTGTCCATAAACTTTAGTTTTCTCTAATAATTACTAAAATCTTTTCAACATTTTTCTTTTTTTTTTACCACAAACTTGTTTGACATTCTATATTGTCTTATTTAATTTAGTATTGTGCTTTTTCCTTAGCATCAATTTTCACTTTAATGCTTTGATCAACTCCATATATTGCCTGTCATAACTATTCATACTTATAAGAATACCACGGTATCAATCAGCATTCTTGTAGCCATAATTTTAAACATCTGAACATATAACTTAGGGGAAAGATTTATTTTTATAATTTTGCATTATGTCCATATGGGGCTGGGGATGATGAATCTCAGGGCATCACAAAGCCAAAAGCAAGAGAGAGTGCAAAGGAGGAGGACCCATATACAATCTCCAAGGCCATATCCCTAGGGAACACCTTCTCTAGCCACGTCCTACCGGCCTGTCAGATACCACCCAGAAAATACATTAAAATGGATTTATCCACTTCTAGGATTACAACTCTTAAGATTGAATTCCATCAGCTCTAAACACCAATTTATGAGCTCTTCAAAAGGCCATTCTATATCTAATCATAACATCCTGCCACTGGACTCTGAAGTACGCAAGCCCAGCTCAGAATGCAAAATGCATTTAGTTTTCTCTGGGAGTTTCCTAAATCTTAATAGTTCCAGCATCTCTGAAAAGTTCCAAAGTTTCCTCTGAAACTCAGGGTGAACTCTCATGTGCTGCTGTAAAATACAATGAAGATTAAAATAAAAAGCAAGTGGCATGTGTTTAATATACAAAAAAGAGGTAAACATTTGCATTTCCAAAGAAAGGAATAGGGCCAGCTATAAAAATAAGAGACAGGATCAAAACAGTAATAAAGTACAGCAGGGCAAGCATTTGGTCTTCCTGCTCCACTTCTGGTGTCCAGGGCACATGGTGGTAAGAAGTGATCTCCAAGGGACCTTGACAGCCCCACCCCTGCAGCCTGGCTGGCTGCAATAGACAGTTTATTACCTTCCAGCCTGGCTCCATGATTCACAGCAGTGACAGTCTACTAGCTCTTCCAGCCTGGCTCCGTGATTCACAGCAGCCTTTCCTCAAGGTAGTTCCATGTTTCTGGTGTTTCTGAATCTCAGTGGTTTTCTTGCAACCTTGTCTTCACCCTCACAGCTTCACAAATTGCCCAATTTGGGCCTGCTTGCAGGGATTCTGTCACATTTTTGCCTTGCTTCCCAAGTCTTCCTTTGAAATCTGGAGGGAAGCCTTCATGACCTACTTTCTCCAGCAAAGCTAGCATTACCTGAGCTCCTACATGGTCTTCCAACAGAAAAGGTAGTTACATCTTCTTTATTATTGCTGCTGGGGCCTTTTTATGGTCACTGAGCCTGCTCCATCCAGGCCACCCCTAGCCCTAAGAATATCTGGGCCATTCCTGGTCCCAAACCCATCTGCTACCTCCATCATGGCCACTGCTTCCTCCTTTCTCTCAGCCATCTTCCTTCCTTCAATGACATCATCTTTCTAAGCCCCAGCTTTACACATGTATTTCTGGCCAAACTGAAGATTTCTAAACTCTCTCTGCTTTACTTTTCATTTCCAAAATTTATGTACAGTTTGCTGAATGCAGACATCAATACCCCTAATGCAGTTTGGATATTTTTGGCTATTTTGACATTTTCTCTACCACTTTATTTAGCCCATGATCTTTAAGTTTGACCTCACATGGTCTCTACCATTGCTTTTCTAACCACATTCTGGCCCTTTTAATTTCCTCTCACAAATTAGTTCCAAAGAGTCACAATCCACATGATCAGACTTAGATATAGCAGCAACCCCACTTCTCCAGTACCATGTTTTGTATCCATCAGCATTCTTGCAGCTATAATCTAAAGATCTGACCACATAACTTATATGAAAGAAGATTTATTTTCTTACAGCTTTGGGCTCAGACCATGTGGGATTGGGGACCACACATTTCAGGCCATGATAGAGGGAAGCCAAGTAGTACATGGACTGTGCTATGGTCACATGGTATAGGCCAAAAGCAAGAGAAAGAAAGAGAACAGGGGAGGAGGATCCATATATAATCTCCAAAACCACAATACCAGGGACCACCACCTTGAGTCACACCCTTCTGGCCTACTGGGTACCACACAGGTAAATGCATTTCAATGGATTTATCCATTTCTGGGGTTACAACCTTCATGACTGAATTCCTTCAGCTCCAAACATCAATTAGTGAACTCTTCAAGGAGTTATATCTAACCATAACAACCACCCTTCAATATTCTACCCATCATTTGTGAAACAATCTTTTCTATAATGCCAAGTATATATCATTTAAACTATGAATTTACAAACATGTATGAAGTGATGTGCTCAGTAGGGTTTCTGCCCTCATGGAGCTCATACTTTTGCAGAGGATCGAGAGTAAATAACTAATTGCACATGGGGATTATAGAATATGGCCCCAGCTTTAAAAGAAATATACAAGGTGACTTAAATGGAGTAACTGAAAAGAGAGAGACTGTATTAGAGTAGAATGTGACTGTCAAAACAGATCTCAACTGTAATAAAAGACAAAAGTAAACTTGTTCTTGTTCCACTTTGCTTCCTTCTCACACTTTTAAAGAGACGAAGAGCGTGTTTATCCCCATACATGTCAGCTAAAGCCAATGATTTGGAGATATCTTAGAATGGTTTGTGGACACATCAGTATCAAGGACAACAACCACCTTTGTTTGTCCTCTGTCTATTTCTACACCCACATTTGAGACTCAGTAATAGCAAAAATCTACCTTTTCTCCATGGGGCTCTTTCAAAGAGTCAGGTGTTTTGTATGTGCCTCGTTCCCCATCTCAGAATTACATCGGATACTTGCATTGCTGCTGCCACTTATTCAGAATATCTATATTTACTCTTTTGTTCAGTGAGTAAAACTATCAATTGTGGCTTGCTCTCCTACTTTTCTCCATTATGCCACATGACCCATCAGCCTGTGATACTGACTTTTGCATTTATTTGGTTCCCTCAGAAATTTTCTTTTTGCAAAATCTGCCTAATCTTCACTATTAAAACTCTTCCTCTTTTTTGAAAGGTGAAGGATGGTTAGATGTTCTTTGAGATCACTAGTTATATTTACAGTCTTCAGTGGTCACCCATAGTCTGACTGGAAGGTTCACAAATGAACCCCAGCACTAAAATGTCTATGCATTTAAGCCCTTTAGTGGCCCACCAGGCAAGGAGCTGGTCCAGTACTAAAACCTGGTCATCCAATTCCAAGTCAAGAGCTCTTTCCAACATACAACAGAACCAAAGGAGATTATATAAATTTCCAGGTGATCAGAATATGTACCTAAACTTGATGCTTGAGGTCTACCTTATGGTCTTCTTCATTACCTCGCAGACAAATTGATGGAATACAATGAATGATCTGGAAACTTTACGAACTTATGGAAAAGTTTCAAGTGAAAACATGAAGCAACACTGATAACTGAAAAAATAATAAACTAAATACCTAATGAAAATTCTAAAATTATTATGGTTCAATAAGTAATGTTGATGTGTAATTTTTGTTTAGGTAGTCTGATCATAAGTTAAAAAGTATTAACTACCTCTCTTAAAATGCCAACTCCTTTATATTATATTTCTTATTTCTTTTTTCCTCTTTTTTCTTTTCTTTTTCTTCTTTTTTTTTGGTACTGGAGATTGAACTCAGAAGCATTATACCTCCAAGTTTTATAACTTCAGCCCAATTTTATTTCTTGTTTGGAAACAAGTTTTCACTAAGTTGAAGAGGGCCTCACTAAGTTGCTGAGGCTGGCTTTGAACCTGTGATCCTCGTGTCTCAGCCTCCCAAGTACTGGAATTACAAGTGTGTGCCACCATGCCTGGCTATATTTCATATTTCTTACAGAATATTTATTAAATATCACCTTGGATGGATAATGTGAAACTATTAATTACAGGCCATAGTGTTATTTCCAATTCAAATATTATAGAGAATTCTTTCAAAATTAATTTTTTTATATTTTACATAGACAGAAACAATCTTTTCCATATAATAAGCACCACATAACTTCTTTCTTCTACAGCTTTGAAGGTTTGGTATAAAATTTTGTAGATTATGTTACAGTTTTGCTATGTTGTACTGTATAATATCATCTCAGGTTCCACTTCTAGCTTACTATTAAAGGATTTTAATATGAAAGACAACTTTCAGTGAAATAATCAAGAAGATTATCTAGGATTGACAGATTAATAATAGAAAGTTTAATGTTTCCTATTATGAAGGAAAACAAAACTTTATTAGCAGATTAAACTGTATTTTGAAAATTAGTTCATTAATTACTTTTGTCTAAAGTTTTTTTTCATCTTTTCAGAAAATCTGACATTATGGCAGGCAAATATACGCCTGTAAAAATTTGATTCATTATTTGTTTTACATGCTATTATCTCTTCAAATTCCCCCATTATGAATAGCAAAACCCTATCAAAATGACTGATGCTCAGACACATAAAACACCCTCTGAAAAAGATAGGAGGGATAAAGGTGCCCATCACTTTAGGGGCATGACGTGCAGGCCTCCTCTCTGGAGGCCACCATTCACAGCTATGCAAGAGCAGCTTATATAAATTCTATTTTCTTGCTCCACTTTATTCCGCTAACACCTGCCACAAAAATAGTGGTCCTGTGAGTCAAAACGAACAAAAGCAGTAGGATCCACTAGGCCAGTGGTGAAACTGAAAGACTAAAATCTCTTCTTCAATACTGATGATTTTCTCAATATCAGTATATAACCACATGTACATATTAATATTTATTATCCTTTGAGGGGTTTTGGTATTGGAGTTTGAATTCAGGGCTATTCTACCTCCAAGCTATGTCCCCCAGGCTTTTAAAAATACTTGTATTGATTAATTGTAATTATACATTACGGTGAGGTTCAAAGTGCTACAAACGTGCACAGCATGCTTGGTGTGCTGGCCTCTCATCTCACCCAAGCCTTCATGTGAGTGAGATGGTGGTGATACCTGCATATAGGATACAGTGTTATTTGAACTGTTTACCTCATCATTCTCCTTTTCCCCTCCTCTTCCCCCCCTCAATTCTCTTTTACTTTTCTACCAGTTTCTCTTCTCATTTATCTGAAGTCTTTTTTTTTCTTATATGATAAAAAACATGATCCTTAACTTCCTGAGCCATAAAAAAGAACAAATTAATAGTCCTTTTTATTTGTATTTATTTATTTGATGTACTAGAGATTATACCCAGGAGCATTATACCTCTGAGCTACACCCCCAGACCTATTTTTTTTTAATTCTTTACTTTGAAACAGTGTCTCACTAAGTTGCCGAGGACCTCACTAAGCAGCTGAGGCTGTCCAAGAACCAAAATTCTCCTGTCTCTGCCTCTCAAGTATTGGAATTACACATGTGCACCACCACACCTGGCTAGTTCTTTTTATTTTGAAACAAGTTCTCACTAAATTGTTGAGGCTGGTCTTGAAACTTATTCTTCTGCCGCAGCCTTCTGAGAACTGAGATTATAGGCTTTTACCACTGTGCCAGCCTCAATATTATCTATTTTAATTTATTTATTGCTTATGTGTGGTACTGGGAATAAAACCAGGGGCACTTTACCACTAAGTTACACCCCTAGCCTTTTTTACTTTTCTGGAACGGACTCACTAAATTGTTGATGCTGGCCTTGGACCTGTGAGCCTCCCAAATACAGGGATTATACGCAAATGCTACCATGTCTGACATATAATCTTTTTAAGTCAGTATTTAACTTATGGCATAAGTCCATTATAGAAAATTTAAAAATATCTATGAACAAAATGAAAAAAAATCAATCAAAATGGAAAAAAGTTATGAACTAAAGATATTATTTTATTGTATGTTTATAATAGACTGTTTATGCCTAAATGTCATATATTAAGATCCCAAAGCCTTTGAAATCAGAATATTATAGTAACATATGTGTATCTATGTTTATAGAAGCACAATTCACATTAACCAAATTATGGAACCAACCTAGGTATTCATCAACAGATGAATGGACTACAAAATTATGGGTTATACACACAATGGAATTCTACTCAGTATGAAAGAACAAAACTATGTCATTTGCAGGAAAATAGATGGCTCTGGACAGCATTATGTTAAGTGAGATTACTCAGTAACAGAAAGTAAGATATTGTATGTTTCCTCTCATATACAGAAGCTAGGGAGTAAGTGAGATACCAGAGTGACTTCAGGTAACGGAGGAAGGAGAAACTCCAGGGGAGGAAGGAAGATGGTCTAGGGGAAGAGGGGAGAAAGAGGGAGGATCAATGAAGGAATCACTTCCACTGACATCATGTACATATGTAAAAATGCTAATGTCAATCTCAGTATCCTATTTAAGGAGGGAGCCAAGCCAAGGGAAAGGGGAAAGCCCACTACGTGCTGTGTGTATACATGTCACTATCACTATAAAATACATTATGATGTGAGACTATACTGCACCAACAAAAGTATGTAAAATTGCTCTCATTTTTGGAATCAGTGCCTTTCTGAAAGAGACCCTAAATATATACCTCCTCTTTTGCCATGTGAGGGTTGTCTATACCTTGCAGCCGTAATGTGGGCGCTCAAAATACACTGAATGTGTTGATGCCTTGATCTTGGGCTTCTCAGCCGCCAGAACAACAAGAAATAAAATCCAATTGTTTATCAGCAGCCAACTTACTGTATTCTGTTAACATAACAGCCTGAACAAATTGGGACAGTATACTTTTTCTATTTTTTGAAAGATAACTTAAAGTTTTTCCCATTATGTGTTTTAGACCTTAATCCTCATTCTTTTTCCTCTCTTTCTCCTTTACTAAAAATGCCACTTCCATGAAAGAAAGTGGTCATTAATAGATCCTAAATCATTTTAACTACATTATTACATTATTCACTAAAAAGATGTTTAATTTTTGGTCTTTGGAAATCTCTCACAAGTGAGAGCCAATCAGAAGTCCATGCATTCAACTTCTCTTCTCCTATTTGACTCAGTCACTTTAGGAAGCCTTCACAAAACTAATTCCTCTAAGTCTTTTACACTTCAAAACCATCAAAATTATGATAGTAACAGGTCATTCTCAATTTTTTCAGGCATGATATATAATCTCATAGAATTTTTATTCTGCCTATAAATAGTGAATGCCTTTTTTGTAGTGAGAGTCAGTCTGTGGCCTTTTATTGCTATTCAATGAGATACAAAAAGGTTTTTTGACCCAGAAGGAAATAACCAAGGAGCATAATTTGTGTGCTCTCTAGGCTACTTTGCTTTATCAACATTCCATCAATTTCTTCTAATACTGGAAAATTTAATGAGTATCAGAATTATCATAAAATGAATAAATCTGTAAACGTGCACACCAATTTGTTAAGCAGAACATTACCTGCACCTCACAAGCCTTGCCATGTCCCTTCCCAGTCAGTAACAGCTTCAATGTCTCCTTTTCCATTCTTCAGTTATATTCTAACCCAAAAATTTGTTCTGAACTTTATATCAATAGGATCACATAGTAAGTGTAATTTGTGTTAATTTATTTCTCATGTTATATTAGTGGTTCTCATCAAAATTGCTTCAGATAGCAGTCTGTTCATTTCTGGATAGTGTTCCATTGTATGAATACACCACCACTTATTTATTCATTCCAGTGCAAATATGCTGTTATTAATCTTCTGTTATATGTCTTTTAACCACATGTGTACCTATTTCTAATATATTTACTGAGACATGAAATTGAGAAGCCATAGATGATGTTAGGTATTGAACTTCAATAGATTCTTCCAGTTTTCCAAACTAGTTTTACTAATTTATACTCCCAAAGAGCAGTAAAAGAATGCTTCAGTTGAGCAACATTTCTGGTAATTTTTGGTTAGTATTTTAAAATGATAGATCATAATAGTGGGTAAAGTTATATGTCATTTGAATTTGAATTTTCATCCCTCATAACCAATAAGCTTGTATTTTCATATTATTTGTTCATTTTGTTATATTTTTGGGAGGTGCTTGTTTAAATATTTTCTTATATTTTGATTGGATTGTCTACATTTTTTCATATTGATCTGTAAGAGTTTTTTAAATAGTATGGAAAAACTATTTTGGTTTATATGTTTTGTGTATATATCTTCTTCTGTTCTATAACTTGACTGTCTACTGTCTTAACAATTGCTCTTGATGGATAATTTTCTCTCCTTTAATGTGGTTCAGTTTACCCATCATGATTGTTGTGTGTTTTATAGTTTGTATGACCTGTTTAAGAAATCTTTTGGTATCCTCAAATCAAAAAGATATTTCTATATGTTGTTTACTAGGAGCATTATTTTTATATCTATTTGTAATTCTCTTACAATTTACTTTTGTGTATAGTATAAAGAATGAATAATGTTTAATTATTTTTTTCTGTTTGGATAACCAGTTGACAAAGAATTTTATTTTTGAAAGACTGACTTGTTCCTCTGCTTTTCAGAATCATGTTTATCATAAAAGTAATGTTCATAAATGTGTCAGAAGATTTCTAAAAGTTACTCTGTTTTCTTGGACAATTTGACTATCCTTAGAATTACTAAAATAAACTATTATAATCCCAGTACTTTAGAGGCAGATACAGGAAGAGTACAGGTTTGAAAACAGCTTCTGCAACTCAGCCAAACCCTTTTTTAAAATAAAAAAGGATGTAGGATATAGTTAAGTGATGTGGTATTCCTGAGTTTAATCCCTAGTACCACAAAGGAAAAGAATTACCAAAATATTTTAAATAATATGACTTTACAATAAATCTTGTTGTTCAGTAACATACATTTCTAACTTCCTATCTCTTAAAAATTACTTCATTATCCCTAGTTTTACAGATAAATTTTAGGAGCCGGGAGAAAGCTCACCAAGTGCTATATGCATGTATGTCACTATCAGTAGGAACTGTATTATAATGTTAGGCTATACTGCACCAATAAAAGTATTTTAAAAAAAGAAAATTCCAAAACCAAAAATCTAAGATTTTAAATAAAATTATATAAAATATATAAATCAAATTTGATTTTACCATATTGAATCTTTCATTCTGTGAACAAAATAGTTTGTCAGGTGAAGCCTAGAAATGTCACTGGCTAATCTGGGGAGTAATCATGCTCCTCTCCACAGTGTACTAAAACTTCTCTCATCCAAGGAGTTTTTCTTTATGGTCAGGACTGAAAATATTAGGTACTAAAAGTGAATATTGTCAGCCTCTTCTATGCAATATAATTTTGTTCTTAAGCAAACTTACAAGGGCAAACGTTGATTTATAAAATTTGTCATTTTGATGGGTTAAAGGCTAGAGAGTTTCAGACTTTCAATAACACGGTAATTTTTCTTGTATTAATGTCAAATGTGAAAGGTATTTGTATAGTTCAAAACATTTAGCTATAAAAAGCAAATAACAAAATTAAGTAATCTGTTGTTTCATTACATAACACTTTTGCTCAAGAATGATGAACTCTGTTTTTCTACCATCATAAACAATATTGTAGTAGAATGTCTCTTACAAACGTCATACACTAAAATGATAAATCTAGAATAGCCACTTGGACAAAGCACCTTTGTTTTGAGTGTAACAATTTCCTTAGTTCTGGACCTGGATGTGTTCATATATGTATATTCATGTGTATATATGTACATTTATTCATACATACAATAGATATTTTTGAGCACTTATACAAATCCTAGCGTATATCATATAATGAAAATATAGCTGCTGTTTTATGTACATTTTTAAAAGCTGTAGAAACCATACTTTTCTTTAAGTGACTTCACATTGGTTTCTCCTTTTATTATTAATCAGAAAACTTTATTCACCTCCATGGAGATGTGTTATAATCAGTCCTACCCTACACTTGTATAAAATATTCATCATTTGTATTTTAAAAAGTTTCCCATGATCACCTTTGAAATACTGAATCCAGCAAATATACTCACAAGCATCTTCTCTGCCAAGTTTTATTTCCACATTTCCACATGCTTATTGGTCATTTCTACCTAGAAGATCCACAATTACTTTTAGCTCCATAAGTGCCAGAGAGAACTCACTGTACTTACCTTTAGATATGCCCACATTCTATGATCTTTACTGGAGCTTAAGAATGCAATCCAAAGACATCTGCAAACCCAAAATGTTACATCTAACCTGGATTCTATTCATCCTATCCTTATAATACTACCACACTAAGAGCTTAAATCTTCACCATTACTTCTCTTTTTTATTGACTATTGTCACATGTGTAGACAGAAGAGGTATAAACTAGAGAAAGTTTTTTTACCTTCTGATTTCCATTTCTTCTAGCATCTAAACTTCATTTTTATTGGGAGATATCCTCAAATATTTAACATAAGCTAGTTAAGGTTGATTCTTATTTAAATTAAAATAGTTCAACCTACTTCATGTTCCAAATATAATGAACTATATAGTCTTTTTCTATAACCCTTGTTTTTATACAAATGCATCACAACACCTATAGAATAGTTGTGGGTTTTTTTACATGTTTTGCTATTCCTATTAAAATTATAAGATTATTTTATTTGTGGAGGGAGGTACTGGAGATTCATCACATATTCTACCTCCAAGCTATATCCTCAGCCCTTTGTATTTCTTATTTTGGAGCAGGGTATCAGTTAGTCACTGAGCACTGAGATTGACCTCAAATCTCTGATCCTCCTGTCTTAGGCTCCCAAGTTCTGAGATTATAGGTATGTGCCACCATGCCCAGCTAAATTATAAGGTTCTTGAGTAGATGGATTAAGTATGATTAATTTCTGCATTCCCAGAAACTGCCACAAGATTCAGAAAATATTTAATTGGTAAATAAATGTTTCAATGTATAGAGGGATCATTCAATTCATAATTTTTTTCTGGAAGGCTTCCTTGTCTTTCCATAATTTTGTTTCTGATATTTGAACAATTAACATATGTTATATTTTTCTTCATCAAATAATATATTAAAACATCTTTTGCTTTATTATATTGTCTCACTGCCTTTTTTGGCAAATAATCTTTCTTCTAGGGTATATATAAGCACAAAATATTCCCATTTTTCACAGAGATTCAAACAGGAAAGTGTTACAGGGGAAATGCATAATATTTCTCAAGTAACTCTTAGATCAGTATGTAATAATCACAAAAGAACTATAATTCTTGGTCATTTTATAAGCATTGATAATGAATTCCAGAAAGCCATGCCATGTTGTCTAAGGAAACAGTGCTAGTTTGTAAAGCTAAGTCAAGACTGATAATCACTCCAACTCAAGGGCATTGATAAGCTGAATGAAGGCAAAATATAGGCTTTCTTTATTATGTGATTTCTTTAGGTGTTAAATTATGCCTACATCATAAAATGTATTTCATATAAATAATGTTTGGTATTTAATGTATAACTATACAAGAGACATGAAGTTAAGGTGTTTCTGTAATGTTGAAGGAAGGAGATGATGGTGAATAGCCAATAGTTTATTTTCTTAACTAACATAGAAGAAGACAGAAAAAAAGTAAAGTTTGTATAGGTAGTAAATTAGGAACTCAAAATATACAAAAGATTAGCAAAATCAAGAAAAAAATGTCTCCTTTAAATGGATTAAAAATTCCAGGTAAAATACTCCTAAGTAGTCCATGGAATTTGTCAACTGTCAAATACTACCAATTATTAATAGTAGTTTTAGTCAGAAGAAACTCAAAAGGCCCTAAGGTTGCTGCTTATAATAAATTGAAATGAATTTCCAATAAATTCATCTTTCATTAATTAGCATAGTCCTATAGGCTCAAAACAAGAAATCATCAGGTCAGGCATGAGAGAACTCAAATATAAGCATGAATGGTTTTCAATAATAATTGAAATTACAATTTACAAAGTGTAACAATTATTTGGGCTGCCAAGGCTTGCTACCAAATAATCTGTAATTTTCAGAGAACTAAATTTTTTCAGTTGGAGTAGTTTTTTGCTTTTTTTTTTACATAGAAGATAAATGTGTGATCAAGTTTAATTTTTTAAATGTGTTAGAAAGTAAAAGCTTCTTAAAAGAATAAACTATACAATGTGTTATTTGACCTTACAAACACTTCAAAATGTACTGTTGAAAAACTATAACCAATTCTTAGGAATAAACACATTCAAAGGATCTGACACTAAAATTTCTTTTGAGGAGTCTTACATTTTTTTGCACTCAATTTTCTGCATACATATCTACTGTTCATTGCTGTAGTCTCTGTGAACTAATGTTTGCTGTTTAATCCTTCCTCTAGTTACCATGTTGTCAGAAAATAGTACTAGCTGCCACTTCAAGATAACATTATACAACCCCATTATGAGATAAGGAAAAAGATGTCTTCCTTCACTTCTTATCCCATTGACCTTCTCCATCAATGTCTGCTGTAACAAACATTATCAGTGGATGTGGTTCTTTTGCTTTTGTTTTTCCCCATCATCACATTGTTTCCCTAGGGCTCGACCCAGGATCTGCAACAAACTCAGTAAAAATAAATAATACTACTAGTCAGAATATCAAGGTGATAAACTCAGTGCATATTTCTTCCTATTCCCCTAGCACAAACTCCTTTAGAATATATATAGCAGCAGAAAATTTGAGGATTACTGACTGGAAGGTTAACAGAACACTTTCAATTCTGGAAACATGACTGCCTGAGCTAATTCATGACCTCTTATACACACACACACACACACACACACACACACACACACACACACACACAGCTGAGGGGTTATATATGTCTAAAGCTCAGCTCAGTAATAGAATGAAAAATTACCTAGTACTAGAAAAAATAAAAACTGCTAGCAAGGAAGAGTTGGTCTTCTTTATCCTATCACTTAATCTATGTACAGTCATCTTATGAAAATATGAAACCTTATATATATGGAGAGAGAGAAAGAAAAAGAAAGAGATAAAAAAAAATCACCTATTATCCACGGTTGATGTAAATTCCACTGGAAGTCTTGAAAAGATTCCAGCTGACCTTATACCTTGCTGAATTTGGTAACATTTCTATTTATTTACTCATATACAAAAACATAGTCTTTGAACTGGTGGTGTAGCTTAAATGTAGCATGCACAAAGGCCCCGAGTTTCATCCAATGCACTGCAAAAAAAAAAAAAAATGTTTGCATTTTAATTTCATAAAGGTAAGTTAAAATTTTGCTCAACACACCAAATGTTGTGTGCATGTATGTTCCCATCACTCTAAACCTCATTATGATGTATAATCATGATGTACCAGTAAGAGTATATTAAATGCAAAAAATAGCTTAATTGTGAAAACTAAATAAAACTAATTCAAAATATATATCACATAACATTATCTCTGTCACTCAATTGTTTTTACTTAGTGATTCTTTGATTTTTTTTCCACATTTCTCCTGATAGATTTGGTTGTTTTAATGTTTGTTTAATATTTATATTGACAATTCAGGATAAAATATTTTCCTCAGTTTATTTTTATACTTTTATTGGTGCTTTACAGTCTCATCATAACGCCATTTCTAGTGATGGTGACCTACATGCACAGAGCACTTGGTGGGTTTTCCCCCTCCCCACTCTTTCTTCCCCAAACAGGGTATTGAGATTGGCACTGGTATTCTCACATATGTATAAGATATCAATTGAAGTGATTCCTCCATGGATTCCCCTTCTCCCTCCATCCTTCTTCTACACCACCTCTCTTGCTGCACTGGAGTTTCTCATCCATTATCTGAAGTTCCTCTGGTATTGCAATTGCTCCCTAGTTTCTGTATATGAGAGGAAACACATGACCCTTCACTTTCTGTGATTGTTTAATCTCACTTAACAAAATGTTCTCCAGGTCCATCCATTTTTTTTTTTTTGCAAATAACTTAATTTTGTTCTTCTTTATTGCTGAGTAGAATTACATTGTGTGTATATCCCATAATTTTTTAATTCATTCATCTGCTAGTGGTCACTTAGGTTGAGTACACAATTAGGCTATTGTAGATTGTGCTGCTATAAACATGGATATGAATATATTATTATAATTTAACTGTATTAAATAAAGAATAAAAAGTAGGGCTGGAGGTGTAGCTTGGAGATAGAATGCTCCTGGGTTCCATCCCAGTACCACAAGGAAGAAGAAGAAGAAGAAGAAGAAGAAGAAGAAGAAGAAGAAGAAGAAGAAGAAGAAGAAGAAGAAGAAGAAGAAGAAGAAGAAAAAGAAGAAGAAGAAGAAGAAGAAGAAGAAGAAGAAGGAGGAGGAGGAGGAGGAGGAGGAGGAGGAGGAGGAGGAGGAGGAGGAGGAGACGGCAAATTTCAAAGAAAAAGTAAATTATCTTGGCAAATTAAAAAGCCATATATGTAGGAAACTCTAAAGACACTATCAAAAGCTCTCAGAACTAAAACATTCAGTAATGCTACAATTTCAGGATAAAAAATTAATATGCAAAAATTAGTAACATAATATATACACTAGTAATAAACTATCCAAAAAAAGAAATGAAGAAATTTCTATTTATAGTAGTATTTAAAAACTTAGGAATAAATTTAAATAAGGTAGTGAAAGAACTATACTCTGAAAACTATAAAACACTGATGAAAGAAATTGACAAAGTAAAAAGATAACCTGAGTTTATAGACTTAAAAAACTTAATATTTTTAAAACCTTCACATTACCCAAAGCAAATAAAGTTCAATGTAATCTCCGACATGATTTCAAAGGCATCTTTCACAGAAATAGTAAAAAATGATCCTAAAATATTCACGAGTAACTGCGAAAAATCCCTAATAGCAAAAGCAATTTTGAGAATGAAAGATAAAACTGAAGGGCATCATATTACATAATTTCAAAATACACTACAAAGTCATAGTCATGAAAACAGCATGGCACTGGAGTTAAAATAGATATGAAGACCAATGCAACAGAACAGAGAAACTAGAACTAACCCCATGTTAGTTCAGTTGCATTTTTTAATCAACTGATTTTCAACAAAGTTTGCAAGAACACAAAGTAGGAAAAGAAAGGTCTCTCCAATAAATGGTATTGGAAAAACTGGACATCCTTGTGTAGAAGAATGAAATTAAACCTTTATTTTATTTTATTAACTTATTTATTTTTTGCAGGTCTGGCAATGGAAATCAGGGGCATTCGACCTCCAAGCTACACCCCCTACCTTATTTTTTATTCTTTATTTTGAAACAGGGTCTCACTAAGTTGCAGAGGGCATTACTAAGTAGCTAAGGCTGTCTGCAAATGGAGATCCTCTGGTCTCAGCTTCTCAAATGCTGGGATTACAAGCATTTAACACCACACCCAGTGAAATTAGACTTTTAAATCATGCCATATAAAAAATCAACTCCAAATGGATTGAATATTTAATAGAAGACACAAAACTGTGAAACTACTAGAAGAAAACATAGGTCAAAAATTCAATGACAATTTTATAGACAATGAATTTTTGGATATGAACACAAAAGCACAAGTAGCAAAGGTGAAAATAGATAAATGTGACCACTTCAAACTAAAAAGCTTCTGCACAGAAAAAAAAACAAGTGAAGAGAAAACCTATGCAGTATGAGAAAATATTTGCAAACTCTACATCTGACCAGGGATTAGTATATAGAATATATAAGAAACTCAAAACAACTCATTAGTAAGAAAACAAATAACCCAGCTAAAATGGATAAAGAATCTAAATAGACATTTCTAAAAAGAAGACATAAGTGGCCAATGGATTTATTTTTTAAGTTACTTGATTTCACCAGTCATTACAGAAATGCAAATTGAAGTCACAATGAGACACCATTTCATATCTGTTAGAATGGCTGTGATGAAAAAGACAAAAGTTAGCAAGTGGTGGTGAGGATGTGGAGAAAGGGACCCTTCACTGCACACTGCACACTAGGAGTGCAGATGTAAATTAGAACAGCCATCATAGAAAACAGCATAGAGATGCCTCAAAAAATTAAAAAAAGAATAGCCACATGCTCCAGCAGTCCCACTCCTGTGTGTGTGTGTGTGTGTGTGTGTGTGTGTGTGTGTGTACAAAGAAAATGAAATTGGTATCTCAAAAAAATGTACACTTCAATGTTCATTGTATTCATAAGAATAAAGAAATGGAATTACTTCAAGCCCATTAACAGATAAGTGGATAAAAAAGATATAGTACATATATATATATATATATATATATATATATATATATATATATATATGATGTAATACTATTCCACCTATAAGAAGAAAAAAAACATTGTCATTTTCGTAGCATGAATGAACTCATTGAACATCATGCTAAGTGAAATAATCCAACCATAGAAGAATAATACGGCAAATTTTACATGTGGAATCTTAAAAAAAATGAACTCATAAGAAGAAAGCATGTTAGTTATGGAATCTGAAGAAATGGAGAGGAGTGGGAAAATGTTGCTCACAGTGTATAAAGTTTCAATTACACATAATAGATAAGTTCTAGAGATTATACAGTATGGCGACTATAGTTAATAATAATGTATACTTAAAATTTCTAGGCAAGTCAATATTAAATATTTTCATCACAAAAAAATGGTAAGTGCATGGGGCAACAGATGTGCTAGTTAGCCTGTATAAATATATCAAAACATCTTGTATACCATAAATATATATGACTTTTATTTGTCATCTATACCTTGATAAATCTGGGGGGTAGGTAAGAAAAATAAACCAAGCTGAAGAGAGGTCAAATAATATTCCAAGGCCAGCAGGACAAAAGGCAGAACTGAGAACAAAATTCGTGGCTGCCCCTCTCTACAGCTCACATTAACTCTGATATACTTTCTCTTGTCTTCTGATTTAACAATCCACTCCTGGTGATGACTGGGGAGGGATAAAGAAAGGAAGTTTTACAGACTCTAGGAAAGGACATGGAATGTCACTGAAGTGACAATAATAATTAGTTCTAGTTTAAATATAATCCTTTCAATACTATATTCTGTTTCAATATACTTTTTATTGATGCATTATACAACATTATGAGGTTCAGAGTAAGAGAAACACATGTGCACACAGGAAATTTTCAAATAATGTATTATATTCTATAGACATTAGCTTTTCTTTTACAAGAATGAGTATTTATATCACATATACACTATGCAACTTGAAAACGTGTCAATATAGCCATCCCCCCAAACCAGAAAAATAATAAATTAGTATTGATCATCTGATTCCACTCATTCTCTAATGCTTTTTTTTTTTTTTTTTGGTGGTACTAGGGTTCCTGGAAACCCTTCTACCTCCGGGCTACACTCCCAGACACCTATTTTTTGTATTATTTTTATTTGGAAGCAGGGTCTCTTAAGCCAGGGAGGCTGGCTTTGAACCAGCGCGATCCTCCTGTCTCCACCTCCCAAGCATGGGGATTACAAGCGTGCACCACCATGCCCCACTTCATTCTCTAATACTTTTAAGTCTACTTTTTAGAGAAGTTTTAAGTTCACAACAAATTGAGAGAAAGGTATGTGGATATCTCGTATAATCTCTACTCCCACACACATAGTCTTGTGTGTTATGATTGCTGAACCAACATGGACTTGTCATTATCATCTGAAGCTCATAGTTTAAGAGTTTACTCTTAGCATTGTACATTCTTTGGGTTTGGATATATGTATAATAGTATGCACTAACCATCATAGTAACATACATAGTATTTTTTTTTTTTTTGCAGGTTTGGGGGCCATTCGTCCTCAGAGCTATACCCCTGTCCTATTTTTTTATTCTTTATCTTTTTTTTTGCATACTATTATACAGCTCAAAGCAGTTTATGACCAACTAGATGTCCTTATTCCTTTGCTGAGGGGTACATTCATACAATAGAAATGGAGGGAAAATTAATGAAAATTGAGCTCGTGTTAAATGTTTGTAAAATTGTAAATGTCAAAATGCATTTTCTGTATCTACCTTTGGCCTGACAGGTGTCAGGAAGTTACTAGACAAAGGGGGAATGTATCGGTATTGGGAATGGCCAAGGAAGATTTGAGAAAGCTATGATTATTAATATTTCAAAAATTGGGTGAGTTGGTCATAAACTGCTTCGAGCTGTAAAGGGGCAAAGTTGGGGGGCCCCAGCTTTAGGGTGACATTCATGCATGTAGTTGGCATGGAGGAATCAGATGGGTCCATGCTGTGTGCGTCTATGATGATCCAAAGGGCCTCGATAGATGTCTGTCAGGTTCTGTCTGTTGGAAAGCTTTAACCCTATGAGACAACACTTACAATACAGGTTAACCATGAAAACCAAACATAGCATTTAAATGAGAAATTAAAACCTGTTTTGCTGACTTAGGCTGAAACACACAAGGGTGGGATGTATTTAGTTTATTTTGTGCAAAGTGAACTCAGAAATTTGTGCTGTGGAAACCTGAAATAGGCTTTGTAATAAAGATTTTAGATGATTTGATGAGCACCAGGTCACCTGGACAAAACAGAATTTACCCTTTTCCTCTGGTACTGTTTGAAGTGTACTTAAGACTTGCTGGTACGCTGACAATAGGGTAACACGGTTATCTAGGACTATGTCCCAGTCAGAAAAGATCTAAAAGTTTCTCCTGGCATATGAGTGAAACCAAGCTGCCAATCTTCACCTGGACATGTGTCTCTAGATTGCTTGCCTAGTGGACTTAACAAGTTATTTTTTTTGGAATTAATTTCTAAGGCAAACTTTGAATTCCTGTATAATATGACTTAGTGTCCTGTAACTTTTTTTCCAGTAAACAATTCTGAAGCCAGTTTTAAAGAATTATTACAGACTTTGGGGTCTCCCAATTTCATTGCCAAAAGTAATCCTCTATAGACTCTCTACATCTATCTTTTGTTGTTACATACAAGCAACCCAAAAAAAGCATACTATTTAATAATGTTGTTCATATACCAACAATTTAAAAAAAGTTAAAAGACTTTAGTGTTACTTTAAACCTCACGAAGATAAGAACATTTTAAAGCATTGCATTTGGCATTTTCTTAACTTAATAAATGAACTATAAATTACATGGAAAATTAAGACATTTGATAAATACAACTAGCACCTTAATTTTGCAAAAGGAATACTATTAAAGACAATGCATAACTTAATTGACCACACACCTTAAAAACTGTATCATAAATTACCACACAACTCCATGACATCATGAAAGTATCCCTAGTGTCTTAAAACACTGATTTTGTCTAAAGAAAATAACTTTATTTAACCACATCTCACAGGAGTCTAATTGGACAATTTTTCTGAAGTTACCAGGTTAGCTAAAGCTGATTGAGATAAAAAAAAAAAAAAAAAAAAAAAAAAAAACTTTTGTTAGCAGAGGAGCTGACATCTGTGGTATGGCTAGGAATGGGAGAACAGAAGGTCAACCTGGACACAGCAAGCTGAATCTTGAGTAAAGAGATGGCTTGGGAATGGCCTATTAAGCCTTCCCCACCCTGGCTAAGTTTTTGGACCTTGGGCCGGGAAAGAAGGGCAAAGCCTTAGATCTGGCTTCCGAGATCTCACTGTGATTGCCTAAGGCTCTTTTAGTCCTAATTCACATTGTGGTAGTTCACCGGGAACCTAGGTCTGGGGACCCCAGTCCCCTCTGGAACTGGGGGCGCTCAGCCATTTAATGGTCCCCCTTTGAACCATAAGCCAGGTCTCGGAGGGCCTTTTTTTGGCCTCCTGGTTGAGAGCATCTACTCCAGAGATGCCCTTGCTTTCCACCCTCAAACAGACTTGAGCCTAGGCTTCTGTGCTCGGCCAGAGTTCTTTCATGGCTTTTGTCTATCTGTCTTTCCCTTTTCAAGTTCCTGTGAAACCAAATTGGCAGCCTGCAGTATTAGTCTTTGTCTGAGGATGGCCTTCCCTTCTACCAGGTAAAGAATTAACTAATAATGCCAGCACTTATTACTTTGAGGTGATATGGCTTTAAACTCAGCCTGTAAAAGAAAACTGTGTATGGACACATTGTATTGGACAGATCAAACTTTAAACTCTCCTTCCCCACACTACCTTAGCCAAGGCTGCCACAATTGTCTCAACCCTGCAATCATTAAAGAAATCTGGGTGGTCTCTGAAGTTAAAGAACAGCTGAAGATAAGCTACTTTAAACCTCCCTGGCTGGGCCACGTGTCTTTGTTTCCCAGGGTATACTGTAGCGATACTTGGGTGCAGAAAAAAAAAATGAGAGCTTTTTTTAGCGTTTGGGATCCAGCTTTTTCCTCCTCTTCGGAGAACACATGCGAGTAGAGATTCTACACTTACTTTGGATTGCTGGGATCCTGTCTGAGAGAGAAAGGGTGTGGTTTTAGTGGCCTGTCTGGGCAAGGTCGCCTACTCTCCCCAGAGCTTCCCACTCAGAAACCAATTAATTACCCTAGCATTTAGGATATTGCTGGAATCTCATCTTAAGACAGAGAGAGGTATTCTGTGCTCAGAAGGTCGTCCTCTTGTCCCTGCACCCTGCGTGTGTGTGGGCCTTGAGGGTGGCCTCATTTCCCACTAGTTTGCTGCCCACTGTGAGGGTATTAAATGTGAAGGGGCTTTGCCACCCTTTCCCCTTGCTCCATATTCCCCTGTCCGATTGAGCTGTGTGGCCCTTCTCTGTCCGGATGAAGTTCCCAGTACCCCTAAAGCCAGTGGTCCAGCTAGGGGCGTCCAGCGTGGACCGCATGGAGCAATTTTGTGGCATCACTGTCCACCAGAAAGCCAGTCCAAGCTTGGAGTTGTAGCCACCTCCCTCCTGCCTTGGAACTTCTTTCACTGTGCCTGTCCTTTTTCTCAATGAGGTGTTCTAGCTGAAAACATTGCAATTTTCAATAAAATCTTATTAACTTGCTTCCCTGTAACTATTTCAATTTCTGAGAGGCCTAAGAATCCCAAGCCGCCAGCAGCCGGGCGTGGCCTCCTACTGAGCTGCCTCCTCCCTGAGGGCTTTTCTTATGGAGCTGTCCCTGCCTGTTGAATGCCAGACAAGGACTCCTGGGTGTAGCCATCACCTAGCAGACCTGCCTGGCTGAAACTTTTACCAGGTTTTTTCTTTTTTTTTGAGTTATGAGCTTTTGGAAAAGCTTATCAATTATGGCTTCCACTAGTTACCGGTGACTATGACCTGCCATAGTGACCAACAGGGTGCATGTGGCCACAGTTACTAATGGCCACACTTCCTAGACCCTGCCACTAAAAACAAACTAGCTTATCTCCCTAGAATCTGCTTTTAACCACTGAAAAAAAACTTACTATCATTTGCTGGCTTGCATATCCTGTTAGGGGAGCTTTCTCTGTCCATTTACCCTCCTTTAGCTTATTTCCTTAGAACCTGTTTCCCATTGCCAGGGGTAGGGGGGACTTACTGCTATTTAGAAATGGGTGATGTCTATCATCTCCTGTTTGGGAATTTTTCTGTAAGTGGGCCATGGGCATTTCTCTTAGATTTAACCTTGTATAAGGCTTTTAAAAAGAGTGTCCCATCTGTGCTGTGAACAGAATGGATGGGCACTCATTGGGCCTATCAAGCCTACGCTATTTAATGGGGTTTCTTCCTGGAGGGGATTTGACCGCGGGCTACTTCTTTGGATGGGGGTTCCCCACGAAGCAGAATTGCTTCCCAGATGCCAGATGATCACGGTCATTCTGGGGGAACTCCTTATCGCTCCAGGAAGGTACATACCTTTTGGGGTGCAGTGGTACTAGGACCACCGACGAGATGCCCTGGAAGTCACTTTCAGAGCTGCTGTGATGCAAAGGCTACTCCATAGCTGTTTTAAAGCTCAACAGCTCAACAGCTGGAACTAAAGCTGCTGCTGCCCACTGACCCACTGGCTAAAAAGTCCCGTGAAAAATACAGAGCCACATGCCTCATGTTGAAAAATAAAAAGAGGTTGGGGCACCAAATATGATATGGTTTGGCACCCAAAACAAAGTCAGCCCCACGTGGGCACCAAATATGTTATGGTTTGGGAGAATATGGTTGTGGGGAAACTGTTCCTGGGGACCCTGTTAGGGTCCCGGACACAATTTCCCTCAAACCACAACAAAAACCCCAAACGACCAAAAACAGAAAAACCGCGGGTTCTTGTCCTAAGCTAAGAATAAATATGCATAGCTTGGACAGTTGCTGAAGATTTAAAGAAGTTTATAAAAAAGATAGAAATACAGAAAATAGTTACAACCCCATGCCAAAATGGCATGAGGGGGGAGGGTGGCCCGGGCCAACTCACCACTCCCCAGATACAGCGCGTGGACCGGGAATTTTTATACCCATGACTTCCATCTTGTTTACATAATTCTGACATAGTGAACATCCCTGTAAGGTACCTCCCCTTACCCTGTGAGGTACCTCCCCCAGCAAGGTGTGGCAAAGTGTCTCCTTTCATGAAGGTCAACCCCTCCTACCATCTTAGATGGATTATCATGTGGATCTATAGTTCTCCTCTCCTATTGACTTGTTAATTGCTATTAGCTAGGTTAATTTATGTTGGAATAGTTGCCTGCTTTTAAAAGAAACCAAGTCCTTGCACAGATTTGCCCCTCACCCAATTTTTGAAATATTAATAATCATTGCTTTCTCAAATCTTCCTAGGCCATTCCCAATACTGGTACAGTAGACATCTAGGTTTTTAACTGTCTGAGAAATTACCTAGAAGTATCTTTCACATCCCACACCTGTTTATTTTATAACAAGTAAAGGCCTAGAGAAGGGTATTAGCATGAAGTGAAAGAAACCAAGGTCAGGAGTCAAAGATACTGATTCTAGTTCTTATGCCACCTGAGTAAACTTAGAGGAGATAAAAAAGGAGGCTTTAGAAATAAAACAATCCAAATCATGTTATGTTTGTATATGAATTTAATCACTATTAATTTAGCATGTACTGAATGTTAGGAATGGAGTAGGGGGTGATGTGAAAATACAGTTGTGTCTTTTCTGTCAAAGATGCTGTTTAAACTTGAACCACCATTTTGTAATCTGGTAAGAGCTTACATTCCTTTGCATAATTAGCATCTCTTAAGAGATCACAGGGACTGACCCTCCCCAATCTTCCACTGTAGCTGACCAGGAAGAATGTGAAGCTGTAACTCCCACTAATAGGAGTTCAGCACAGGAGGAGCTTTGCCTCAGGGATAAGACCCACCTGGTTCTTTGTCAGGTGTGCTCTCTTGCATACCTGGGAGCACACTTCTCTTGCAAAACTGTAAAATCATATTGCCAAGCAATTTTTGACCAGTTGTCTTCTCTTAATACCATGAAAAGTTATTTCTAACAAATCTAACAAATCTGATGCTCACGTGGGGCACACTGCTCCTCCAGGGTGGAGAGGATCCCTTTTCCTCAAGGGAGATGCATCCTACTGCCTTATTGTGGTACCCTTGAGGGAAAGGGTACCCACAATCTCTGGAGCAGGCAAAAAAACCTTCAGGCAAAAATTGTGATGTGGGGAAGGTCTTAGCAGATACTACAGTGATGTGAAACCAATGCCTGGACCCGGGCAGTTAGGGCATCCCAGGGTGGGGATTGTGCATGTGTGTGTTTGAGCAAGTATGGAGTCTGAATCTGCAGTTCTGGTATATCCTTGGTGCTTCATTTGGCATACAGTGTTAGAAACAACATCATGGTATTGAGGGGGAAAAAAAGGCACATGATTGGAAATTACTTCACAAGGTGATTTTACTTTTTAGCAAAAAAAAAAAAAAAAAAAAATACTCCCCTCAGGTGTGTGAGAGCACACCTCACAAAGAACCAGGTAAATCTTATATCCCATGCAAAGCTCCTTCTACACTGAACTCCTATTGGTGGGAGTTAAAGCTTCACATTCTTCCTGGTCAGCTATAGTGGACAATGGGGGAGGATAGGCACCTGCAATCTCTTAAGAGATTCTAATTTTGCAAAGGAATGTAAATTTCTACCAGATTACAAAATGGTGGTTCAAGTTTAAACCACTCCTTTGACAAAAACAAAAAACAATTATATTCTTACAATTACCCCCTTTTATATACACTATTGCTCTTTTCTTCAGTTTTATTAATGAATCCTGTTCTCGAAGGTGTTTTACAAGAGATTATTTTGGTAATCTATGAAGAATGTTATTGTTTGAACTGTCTCTTCCTATCTAAGGGACTATGGTCCTAATACAGAGGATTATTCCACATACTAGCAGTATTATCTTAATTATTATCAGAAATGTTATGAGTAGAATCATTATTTTTCCTTGTTTTTAAAACCATAGCTCCTGGCCGGGCGTGGTGGCGCACGCTTGTAATCCCCGCGCTTGGGAGACAGAGACAGGAGGATTGCGCAGGTTCGAAGCCAGCCGCGCGCGCTGGTTTAGGAGACCCTGTTTCCAAATGAAAATGTAAAAATAGGTCTGGGAGTGTAGCCCGGAGGTAGAAGGGCTTCCAGGAACCCCAGTACCACCAAAAAATAAATAAATAAATAAATAAATAAATAAATAAATAAATAAAACCATAGCTCCATCAGGCTGGGGAAAAGAATCATCTACTGTGAACTTGTGGCTAACTCAGCTGCTAAGCCCTGACATTTTTCAGGGCTTCAGTTACAGTGCCATCTCAGCAGGCCAGTTAAAGCCCATAGCCAGCTCCCTCCCAGAGAAGAGGCCTTATTTCATATGAAGTGCCAGGGGTATACCAGAATCACAGATTCAGACTCCATATTTGCTCATTTAAACACACACATGCACAACCCCCACCCCTGGGATGCCCAATGCCAAGATGTTACTTGCTTCTCCCCAAAGTTTTTGTACCTGGGTCCACATGTGAGTTTTCCCACCTGCCACCAAGAAGTGCCTACCATGAATATATTTCCCATGAGGGAGAAAGACAGAAAAAGACAAAGGACATCGTGGAAGGACTGCCAGAAACCCCAGCAGGGGTTGACTAGGTCTTGGCCAAATATCTAGTTGTGATTCCACAACAAGGGAAGCCAAGCAAGATGGAAAATAAAACTGCTTCATTCAGCAAAAAGGCTCCCAAGGAGGGAGAAGTATTAGACAAAAATTTTTCTGGTAGTCCATTAGGCCTAATGTTACAATATTAAAGAAATAAGTGCACAAAATTACAACGTTTTTATCAAATTGGCTATAACTTTCTAGCCCTCTATTTGTGGGAATACAAGGCCTAGAAAATTAAAGCTACAAGATATGTGTTTGTTATCTATTGGTATGTATGTCTATATCCATAAATGTACAATCAATTGTCCACATGGAAGGGACACTGACTCATATAATAGAGTACTTATAAGTTTGTTTGTTTTTAAAGAAAATTGAAATTAAGGCAGTTAAAGATTTAAAAAGAGGCCCAAATCAAAGCATGGACCTTTGATAATCATGGTAATGCAGAGATAGAAAGGAAATAGGCAGATAGGAAAAAGGCCTCGGTAGAAAAAAGTTAATTTCCTGAGTTTCCTGAGGGGCGACAAATGCCTGAAATTCCAAAGGCTCAGAGATAAGAAGGCCAGAGCTTCACAAAGCCATCTGTTTATTAATCAAACCCAGGATCCAGCACAGAGCAAGTCTGGCATTCCTGAAATGAGACCCTTCAAAGGACTTGCAAATACCCTATGCAAATTCTGAGAGCTGCTTCCCAGAATTCCCAAAGTCACCCTAACCAAAAGAGGTCGAAAACAATCAGGCCTTTGCCTTAGTCGGACGGCAAATGGGGCTTTCCCTCTCGGGACCCCCTCCCCTTTTGGGGAGCTGTTCTCTCTCTCGCAGGTCGTGTTGGCCCTGAGAGAAAGCAGAATGCATCTGAGGACACGTGACTCGGTCTACTCTCGAGTAGTGACCTGAAGGCCTCTGCTGGGCATCAAGGCTGACCAGGCCCCTAGGGGTGACCTGCACCTCTTTTCTGGCAGATCGCATGGACTCTGGGAGAAAGTAGTTTGTAATTGATGGCACTTGGCTCAGGCGACACTCGGGTAGTGACCTAAAGACAGCTACTGGACAACAGAGACCCGAACAGCCCCTTTGGGGTGTTCGGCCACTTTTCTCTATTCCCTTCTGGCAGATCGTGTGGACTCTGGAAGAAAGAAGCCTACACCTGAAGGCAATTCGGCTTGGGCTACTCTCAAGTATTGTCCTGAAGGCAGCTGCTGGACCTCAGAGTTCCAGCCCCTTTGGGGGTGTTCAGCACCTTTCCCCATTCCCTACTGCTTCCAATAAACCTTTTACTCCCCTTCCTGAGGTCTGCGGGTGTCATTCTTCGCTCACCATAGACAAGAACCCAGTAAGGAAACGTCGAGTTCCTTCTTAGGAAACTCCGTTTCATCTCGAGGAAATGCCGGGTTTCCTCTCAAGAAATCCTTGTTTCAGTAGCAAGGGCAGTAATTTTAAAGTAAGCCATCCAGATTTATCTCCTACTGGGTTTCTGATAGGTCAGGTCCCTTCTTAACCCCTCCATCCCCTCCTCCTCAGTCCCTTCTTCTCCCACAATGGGACTCGGCAGCAGGGATAGGAGGCAGAATCCCAGAAGCCAGAAGTGGAGATGTCACAAAACTCCAGATGTTGCAAGAGGACTGGCATTCCCACGCCACTGGCCCCACCCCAAAGACCTACATCCCATCTTCCTCTCTGTGGTGTGACTGCTGTGACTCTGCTGACTGTGACTCTGCTGACTGGTCATCAGTCCTTTCCCCCAAGTTCGTCAGACCTCACCCAAAGGTGCCAGTTGATTAAAGAGGCCTGGTATCACACATTAACTTGGCTGGTTTTTGCCTTCTTTGTGACCCCTGACTCAATTTCAACTTTACAGTTTTCTGACAAAACTTACCTTTTTTATATATAGTTTAAAGTTGGCCATCCCAGGCTTCACCTTGGTCTCCATATGCCTGGGACTGGGTGGCACCATCTTGATGAACTTAGCTACCTTATCTGGTTCAGCTCTAATGTAAATTAGAAAATGGAAGCTTGTTCTATAAATAGAAAAGAAAATTGGCAGAAATCTAAGTATTTGAGTTTTGTTCACCCTCAGAAACAAAATGTGATATTTGATGCAGATCTGCCCTATGATGACAGTGGCCACCTGGACTATTTTGTTTTAGTGTCATCCATGATTAGCAATCCCTGGCCCCATATGTCCCCTACTGTATGGGCTTCCATGTTTATAAATGAATAAATAAATACAAGTAATCACATTATGTTTGTATATAAATTTAATCACTACCATTTTTTTTTGTGTGTGTGTGGTACTGGGGTTCCTGGAAGCCCTTCTACCTCCAGGCTACACTCCCAGACCTATTTTTTTTAAATATTTTTATTTGGAAACAGGGTCTCTCAATCCAGCACAGCTGGCTTCGAACCTGCAAAATCCTCCTGTCTCCGCCTCCCAAGCGGTGGGGATTACAAGCTTGCCCCACCACACCCGGCTAATCACTACCAATTTAGCACGTACTGAAAGTTAGGAATGGAGTAGGGGGTGGCATGAGCATATAGTTGTGTCTTTTCTGTCAAAGGAGCTGTTTAAACTTGAACTGCCATTCTGTAATCTGGTAAGAATTTATTCTTTTGCAAAATTAGCATCATTTAAGAGATTCCAGGTGCTGAGCCTTTCCATCTTCCATTGTGGCTGACCAGGAAGAATGTGAAGCTGTAATTCCCACCAAAGGGAGTTCAGCCCAGGAGGAGCTTTGCCTAAGGGATAATACCCACCTGTTTTTTTGTTAGGTTGTGCTCTCTCACATACCTGGGAGCACCCTTCTTTTGCAAAAAAGTAAAATTGCCATGCCAAGCAAGTTTTGATCATGGGTCTTTTCTTAATGCTACAAGTTATTTCATTTTCTTTCTTTCTTTCTTTCTTTCTTTCTTTCTTTCTTATTTATTTATTTATTTATTTATTTATTTATTTATTTTGCAGTACTAGGGACTGAACCCATGGGCATTCTACCTCTGAGCTACACCTTCACCCCTATTTTTATTCTTTATTTTGAAACAGGGCCTCACTAAGTTGGAGAGGGCCTAAGTAGCTGAGCCTGGCCACAAACCTGTGATCTTCCTGTCTTAGCCTCCAAAGTACTGGGATTACAAGTGTGTGCCACCATGCCCAGCGATGAAATGTTATTTTTAACAGGTGAGATACAGAGAGAAGCACACCAAAAGATTTTTGTGTGCATCTGGATGTGTCACTTTGATTCTCAATATGATATGTATTACGGATTGAGGGAAGAAATAATTCCCCCAACAAAACCACAAAAAGATAAAAAGATAAAAATGCACGGGTTTTTGTCCTGAGCTAAGGATAAGTATACAATAGCCCGGACTCTTGCTGAAGATTTAAAGAAGTTTATTAAAAAGATAGAAATACAGAAGATAGTTACAACCTGGCATGGGGGGGGTAGTTCAGGTGAATGCCCCACCAAAGAGACAACATGTGGACCAGACCTTTTATACCCATGACCTCCATCTTGTTTACATAATTCTGACATCCCTGTATGTTCCTCCTTGGCAAGGTGACCCCTTTCACGAAGGTCCACCCCTCCTCCCATCCTAGCTAGAGTATCCAATTATTATGTAAACCTGTCTTTAGAATGAGGATGAGGAAGTCCTAGTTCCCCTCTCTTAGACTTGCTAATTACCTTTAGCTAGGTTAATTTAAGTTTCAATAGCTGTTTGCTTCCTGACTGAAACCTAAACCAAGTTTTCCCCAGATCTGCCGCCATTCTGACACAATTATTTTTGAAATACATCTATTAGTAATCAGAGCTTTCTCAAATCTTCCTAGGCCGTTCCCAATACTGGTACAATGTGTAGTTACAATGCACCAATTAAGACAAAAAAATATGGCTGTGGTTCTCACCTATAATGCAGTATGAACACTTTCACTATCTCAAACAATTGTCATAATATATATTCAATTTTTTTTGTGGTACTGGGATTCCTGGGAGCCCTTCTACCTCTGGGCTACACTACCAGACCTATTTTTTATATTTTTTATTTGGAAACAGGGTATCTTAAGCCAGCATGACTGGCTTCGAAACTTGCATGATCCTCCTGTCTCTGCCTCCCAAGCACGGGGATTACAAGCGTGTGCCACCACGCCTGGCAAGATATATTCATTTTTGCAAATATTTATTCTTTTATATGTGGCACAACTTCCGGTACTCACAATGGCATAGGAGATACATAATATAATACATAATAAAAGCCAAAAGATGTACTATAGCATCCATGGCTACTATTTTCCTCTAAGACTTAGCTTTGTTAAAAAGGATCTTAATTCTTGCTGATAAAGAATATTCAGGATTGTAAATCTAAGATTCCATGCAGTCCCTTTGAGAAAAGGAAAGGATGAAATTTAAAATATGTAAAAATGCTAGAAAATATAAATAAAACAAAATGTATGTAAATAAAATTAATTATTTTAATTATTATCCCTAACACTTAAAACAATATATATTTAAGATATATAAGATGAAATTTTCTTATATACGAATAATAAAATGGTTACTAACACCCAAAATTAATACATTCATCAAATTTTGTAGTTATTTTGCGTGATAAGAAAAAAGAAAATCTACTGTTAACAAATTTTAGCATACAATATTAACTAGAGTCCCCATCCTGAACATTAAAACACTAGACTTATTCATTCTACCTAACTGCGCATTTGTGCCCTTTGAATTGTCATCTCCATTTCTTTCCTCTCCATGCTCCTGATAATCAACTCATTGTACTCTTTATTTCTATTTATTTGACTTTTAAATATCAGGGATATAAGTGATATCATATGAAAGTAAATATTTTTCTTTCTATCCTCCATGTTAGTATAAAGTCCTCTGGGTTAATCCGTATTTTCTCAAATAATAAGAGGAGGTTAATCTATGTTGTTACAAATGATAGGATTTTCTTCCTTTTGAAGGCTGAATAGCATTTTTAAAATTTTTGTTGGCTCATAATAATTATGTAGAATGGTAGGCATCATTGTGGCATACTAGTACATAAACACTGGCCTATTTCATGTCCCAGATTTATTTTGCATAGACACAACCCATTTTCTTTATTCATCCTTTAGTGTAAACTTGATATCTTGGCTATTCTGAATAATTCTAGTTATCAGGCAAAACTATGACTGGAAAATAAATATACCATAAATTTTTAAAGGTATAATTCAACAGAAAACATTACAGTGCAAAATCATCAAGGCATACAAAGAAAAGCATTAACACAGCTACATAAATATATGAGTAAACCCTTCATTTGATAGCTGCTTGGAACTTTTAAACACATTACTCTTGGTAATTGATGAAGTAGGTAAAATAAGCAGAAGTATTTATAAGACCTACAAAAGTCTGCCTGAATGGGTAGGTTGGACTGTGAACTGAATAACTGAAAAATAATTATTTTCAAGTATACGTGAAGCATGTGGACAGGTTTGCTAAATCTTGAGCTGTCACTGGAGTGAAAAATCATTTCAAAGAGGTAGTGTCAGGGATCATACAGTTTTGCAATTATTAAATAAGATGAATATTGATAAAAATGGTATTTACCCTGTACATATTTTGTGAAATTTTGTCAAATATTTAAGTTCCGTGTCAAAGAAAAGTTATAAACTAAATTTAAACTAAAAGGACATTTCAAATGTGTGAGAATATCAGTCAATGCTAAATATCGATTATGTGTCAAACAGTGTTATAGGACAGTATTGTTATAGGTGTACAAAACAGAGAAGCTTCCTTCTCTCCTGAAATTTTATATTCATGAGGGGAGGGGAAGACAATAAATAAGATGTCAGAGGGTGGAAGGTGCTAAGGAGAAAAATAGAGCAAGGGAAGGAGAGAGAGAGAGGTATTGAGTAAGCAAGATGAGGCAAAGTGAGGGAAAGAAAGTGGCTTCATTTTAAATTGAATGGTTTAAGAAAACATTACTGAGAAGATTGTGTTTGAGCAAAGACTTACAGTAGATGAAGAAGGAGGCAGTGCAAAAGTACAAGGGAACCGTGGTATTTGACATGACCACATGTGTATATGTGTGTGTGCATGAGAATATGTTTTATTTTTTATTTCAATCAAGTTTTTCTAAAAATATCATAGAATGGCAATACATGTCAATTCCTATAATATATAATTTCTATTTAATTTGAAAGTGTCTTTAGAGTCATAAACAGCACACCATTCCTCTCTTTTGAGTTCTGTGAACAACTTAGCATATTAAATAACAATTTTTATTCATTATTTTTTATATTTATGATTTTTAAAAATTTTTATTCGTGCATTGTAGTCATACATCTTAATGGAGTTCAAGATGGTGGAGGCATATATGCACACATCACCCAATTAGCCCTTAGCCAATTCCCGCCAAATTCCCTCCTCCTTCCTACTTTTCATGTTTGGCTTAGTGATTGATTTTCATATGTTTGTTAATGTCCATCATGAACATTAGAGAATTTCCCTTGAGATGCCATTTTCTCATTTCACTATTTCTAAAACAGAATATGCCATTTACTTTACATTACATATGGAGGAAAGATAGTGTTCCTTTTCTGTTGCTGTAACTGAATTCCATAGACTGGGTAATTTATACAGAATAAAGATTTATTTAGCTCATAGTTCTGGAAGCTGAGAAGTCTAAAATCAAGATACCAGAATCCTGTGAGGGCCTTCTTAATGCATCACAGCATGGCAGAGGGCATCATGCCCGAGGCAGGTTGAGCATAGCGGCCGAATTTCTCTTATAAAGCCCTACTGCATGGGGGCCTTGCTCATCACTTCATCAGATCCTATTTACCTCCTATAGGAACCACCTCCAATGGCCCCTAACATATGAATCTGGGTAATAAAATCCCAGCGCATGAGTTCAGGGAGGGTCAAGATCTCAAACCATGCCAGGAAACATGGTTTTATTTTACTTGGCTGATGTGGCTTATAGTTCTCTTCTAGCTCTTGGATGTCCTCTAGCTTGGGAAGCATCCAAGAAGCCATAATGAAAAATGCTGATACATTTAAGTACATTAAAAGTTAAAAATAAACCTCTAAAAATAGGATGGATTTTTCAAAAGGAAAATGGTAAGGTAAATAAAAACCTGTCATCATAATGCAAGCGATAATTAAAAGGGCTCCTTTTAAAAATCAAAGAAAAAAAGAAGGATTTTAATTATTTAAAATATGGGCAAAGAACATCAGTCATTAACTCATAACAGCACAGAAAATTTCAATAAATAGCCTATATGTTAAGAAAAAGAAATCCGGGATCATTTACTAGTGTAAGAATATTGATGAGTTACTGGTATTATGCAAATTTTAAACTAATTTTTACTTTTAAAATTAGACCAATTTTTATATGTTTACTTTGCAAAGTAGTACTTGGCACACACCTGATACATAGTAAGTGTTTACTAAGTGATAGTTACCATTATGCAAAATTGTTAAATACAGCAAATGGTTTAAGAAATATAACAAAGATATTTTCAACTAATAAACTGAAAAATAAAAACATACCAATATACACATTTAATGACAATCTTTTGAATTAGAAATTTTAAATAGTGCTGTTTATTGAGCAAATTTTTGTAAACTTTATGGTCAGGAACTTAACAACAAGAAGTTCTAAAACATTCATACTTAGCATGCTTGTTTAAAAAATAGGCCAGACAGACTGGGAATGAGAATGGGGTTACAGTAAAAAGGGACATTATTTCTTCAGTACAGATTTACATTTTTCTAACTCTTAGGACCATGGCAACAATTTACATACCAATAAATCAATTCAAATACATATTTATGTATTGATTGGAAGTGAGAGATAAAATAAAACATAAAAGTAACAAATAAATATAACTCTGTTACAAATAAATAATAGAGCCACAATGAGGGGGGAAGAAAAGAACTAAGTAATTTTGAAATGCTATCGCTTTAACTAAAACTCTACAGTTTTAACAAAATCATAAAATTTCTTTGGATTAAAAAATACTACACAGAAATAGTGTATGCTATTCATTAAATTTGTGTCTCACACAGTTATGGATGAACAATTTAACTCAGAATCACTTTATGTGTATTCTAGGATTGAGAAAACAAATAAATATAATGAGGCCTGGTTTCTTGCCAGAGAAAGTAGATACAAAGAAGGACAGAGCGAAGGCTAAAATAAACCCGGTGCTGTGTACTGCAGTTGGAGCAATAGCTATGAGCTCATAGCATTTAATGTATACACAGGTAAATATATGGGTTATGGGTGTGCGTGCAGATGTACATGCATCCATGTATCCATGTGTGTGTTGTATGTGTTTATGCTCATGTGAAATTTTTTCTTGACATTTTCCTGCTGCAAAGACCTATAGCAATAGGCACAACTTGCACACAGTTATTGTTTATACCTATTGGACAAAACTGCTATCATCTGAGTTCTGTGATTCCCTAAAGTTTATATGCTGAAACTTACTTCCCAAGGCAATGGTATTCTGAGGAGAGAACTTTGAGAGTTTTTAAGATCATGAGGATGGAACCTTCCTTAATAATATTGATGCCCTTAAAAAAGAGGCCTGAGGGCTCTTGTTCACCCCTTCCGCCATGTGAGGGCAGAGGAAGAAGGTGCCATTGAAGAGGAAGCCCGCCTGCCCTCACAAGACACTCCCATTCTTCAAGACAATGAGAAGAAAATTTTTATTATTCACAAGTGACCTGGCCTGTGGTTGGTTTTTTTTGTTGTTGTTGTTGTTCATTTTGTATTGTTTTGTTTTGTTTTGTTTTTGTCATAGCAGCCTGAAGAAATTAAGACACCACCACTTTATGATAAAAAGAACCAAGGCTTCTTAGAGTGGATTGGATCCAGGACTGGGGTAGAGATTGTACAAAATGAAAATGGCATATGTGTGGGAACTAAAAGTAAAGGCATATTCAGAACATGACAATAATATGTCATAAGGACACACAGGCCAGTTTGCAGATTTGCCTGATGACCAAATAAGACAGGATTCCATACTTACCTAAATAAATCATGTAATATATAAACAAATGGAGAAGGAAGGGCATCTCTTTCTTACAGTGAAATTCTAATACATGTAGAAATAATGAAGAAAATAGAAAAATTACCCTTTGGTACATACCACATCAATTGAATTTTTCAGGGTTGGTAAGGTTGCATAAGATGCCAATACTGGAAAAAGCTTTTTGAGGAGTATGCAGGAACTTTATACATTATTTTTGTTGTAATCTGTAACTTTTTTAAAATTAAAATAAAGAAGCCAGCATAGGGTAGAGCTGAGTTTTATTTTATTTTATTTTTTGAAGATCTAAAGAAGTTTATTAGAAAGATAGCAATACAGAAAATAGAAATACAGCTCCATACCAGACTGGCATGGAGGGGTTACTCGAAATGAATACACCCGGGTAGAGCTGAGTCTTAAAGACTGAGTAAGAGCAGATTACGGACATGGTGAGGTTTGGGACAGTGGTTCCCCGACGTGGAAGACTAGAAAGCAATTGTGTATGAGACACCGGGGCTGCAAGCACAGTTCGGTCGCGGGGGGCAGAGTCCAAGTCAGCCTGAAGAATAAATGGAAGAAGCAGATGGAAGAGAGTCCCACAGAATACAGACCGAGAAGCTTCAAGACGCCAAGAGCTTAGTCACTAGGGAGGAAGCAGCAAGAGCAGAGAGCTCAAAGGGGAAAGTTCTTGGCTTGCCAAGGTCTATCTATAGTGGAAGAGAAAGAAAGAAGAGAGAATAGCAGGAGAAGAAAAGAGAGGAGAAAGATGAGGCATCCTCTTAGACATGCTGTGGCTGGATCTCTGAACTGCAAGGACAAAAAGGAAATTTTACAAGCATGCAGACAAGAAATACTTTAAAAAAATCTGTTTAAGCTACAGAATTTGCATCGCTACAATGGAAGCTAAGATACCGGATAATTATCTACAAACCGAGAGTGAAGGATTGCATTTTAAGAATACTATGTTCAGCTAAGTTATAATTTATCTGTCAAATAAGAGAGAAACATTTTGGGCATGAAAGGATTTAGCAGGTCTACCAGCCATATTATTTGTCTGAAAAAATGTTCAGAAAACATTCTAACCATTTTAAATTAAACTAAAACACAAATCTTATGATTGGAAGACAAATACAAAATATGTAAAATAGTGTTACTTTTAAAATTCAAGTCTGAGTGGATTATAACGTTAATGGGACTGTGTAAAAAGTTAATTATTTGTGAATTTTAAATTAGATAAAAACATGCTAATATAGAACCATAATTTTCTTATGTCTCAGGAGAGCACAAGATTTGAATAAGGATGTGAGAGGTGGGAAATAAATCTTTTGATATAAAGAAATGGGGCAGATGGAAAGAAGGAACAAACATATAAAATATCTTTAGGCCATTGCTATTTTAATATTATTGCTACATCATATTTTATAGTATAGAAATAATTTTAATTTCAAATTCCAGAAATGGGAAAATAAATATCACTTATCCTTATAACGGCAAAAATAGAAGAGGGAAAAATAAAAATGAAAAGAAAGGCTTAGAATTGAATAACATTACTCAGTTCACTTTAGAATAAAACTAAAAATATAGCTGTGGAAAATGAATCTTCCCTCTGCATAGCAAAAGAAGCGTTTTGAAGAGCAGGGTAATTTTTTGAAACATTCAAACTTATATTTTTATCTGCCTGTCTTTGATTCCCCAGATACAGACATATTTCCTGCATCCTTCTTCCCATCTGTTTTCCCATTATACAAAACCATATATTTTCAAGTTTCAAAGAAATAAATATTATTTCCTACAGTTCAAAATTATGAAAGACTGTTATTTTGTAAATCTCGGCTCCAAGATTAATTAGGCTTGACCTCTTCCTGTTTGAAAATTATAGACTTGCTTCTTCTGGAGACTGTTACTTTGACTCCTCCCACTCAGTCCTGCCTCACAAAACCCCTGGGTGCTGAGCACTCCTGCGTACTCAATACGTGCAGCTCTGCTGGCTTACTAATAGACACAAGGTTCTGTGGACGGGCCACTCACAGTGGGAATCCGAAAGAATATGAGATATTCATAATTCTGCTTATTATGGAGTTCTTTATTATAAGGGCAAACCCACATTTGAATGCACAATGTATTTATAAATTCCAAACAAAGAAATGCAATGTACACAATTTAAAGAAATGGATGTATCTAAAACCAGTAAGCTTACTTCACCCTTAAATTCATCTAACTGGAGTGTTTCTGTAAAGTCTGACTGATTTCCACCTAAGACAAAAATCTGACTTCCCTCACAAAATTTGAATACCCAAGTGTCTCCACAATCCCAGTTTGTTATTCTCACTTTGCCCTTCAGTGCACTTATTTTTATTTGAAGAGTTAGAAAGGAATTTGGCAACCATTTGTTTCAACAAATCCTATTGATTTTCAGCATTAACTGTTTTGCTTCGAACCCGTCCCAGCTTTAACAAAAACCCTAATTGGGCATTTCAGCTTATTATTTCTTATACCAGGAAATTTCTCGATAATTTAAGAGCTCAGTTAAAGAAAGAATTATAACACATTTCTCGTATGCTTCCACATTTTACACAATGCTTGGCAAAGAGAAAGAGGTCAACAAATGTTAATTGAATTATTGAAGAAATGAAGAAATAAAACAATCAAATAATAGGCCTATAATCCCTATACCTTCTTCTAGATCCTCTCTGAACTTTATTTCAGAGTTTAGAAATGAAAAAGAAATAGGAATCTATTTTTAAAAACAGACCTTGGTTACTTTCCTCTCATCTTAAGGAGGAAAACAATGATTTCTTGATAATGAGTTTATGTAACCAAATCAACTCTATAATTTCTTTTGTCACTGTTTCATGGATAGTTTATTCATCCACTTACTAAACCTTGAAATGGTGATAATTGACACAAAATACGCTTACTTTTTGTGTGTAACCCATCTTCTTTAACCCTGGAAAACATAAAACACAATTTATAAACCACAAAGCAATTTAAACAATGTTATAGAATGAAGTCACTTCAGATGACTATGAGTCTTATTATTTATCTCTCTATATATAACTATATATATAACTATATATATATATATATAAAACTATATATATATATATACACACACACATGTATATATGCAGTTGTATAACTTTTGCTTTTTTGTGGTCATAACAAATTATCATAGACTTAGTGGTTTTAAACAATACACATTTATTACCTCATTACACATTTATTACTTCTGCAGACGAGAAGTCTGGCAGGGTTTCGCTGGACTCAGAGCAGGGGCAGCCTTCCTTTCTAATGCTGTCGTGGAGTCCACCCTCTTGCCTTTCTGAGATTTTTGAAGACCACATGCTTTCTTTGGTCCATGGCCTTTTCCATCTTCAGAAATAGCAACATCACATCTGTCTCATACAGAAGAATCTCTCTCTGACCAGAGCTGGGAAAGGTTCTGAGCTTTTAAAGATACATGACTAGGCTGGGAGACCCTGGGTAAGCCTGGCTGGTGTCCCCAGCTCAAGGTTCCTAACCTCAGTCACATCTGCAAAGTTCTGTTTGCCACGTCACTTAATATATTCACAAGTTTTGAGAATTAGGATGTAAATATCTTGTGTGTAGGGAGGGTCATAATTTTTAAAGAAATACTGGTCAATGACTAGATATTCCCATGTTCATACCCTTTAAGTGTTAGGAGCAAATTTCAGGAACTAATCTTTGCCTCCTTTATAATTTCACCCTGACATTTTTTCCTACAGAACTTCTTCATTTTATGTCAATCCTACCTTCTTGTTATCATAAAGCTTTAAGAGATTCAATCCTGTCCTCCCCACTGCAACTCATTCTTTCCAATGCTGGGTCCACACATTCTGGTCTATAAATGCAGGAGCCAAATAAAAGCAATAGTGGTGTCCATTTCACTGAATTCTTGGTTCTGTACAATATACAATTATACATAGATCCTGAAATATAATGGATGATAAAGTACTTCATACAACATAAATCACTGTAGAAATGAGACATTAATTATACCTAGTACATGAGAAAAATTGAATATATGTTTTAAATGAGATATAATGAGACAGCTTTGTAGTATATATTGAGAAAAATTTTCTCAGAGATTATAATGAATATATAATAGTCTCTTTAATTGCTATTAAAACAAGTCATAAGCAAATTACTACATGCCTCATGAAATATATCAATATATCTCTCTGTATACACTAGATTTCATATGTGTCATAATCTTCAGTTTTTCATGGAATATATTATCATCAAAATACTCTTTTTTATATTCTCAAGGGGGTCTGAGTTTAGAATATGCTATATTTCTTCTCCCATCAGAATCTTGGCAACTGTCATGGCTTGATGAAGGGGCTTTAAGCTAAAAGAGGCCATATGCTGTGTGGTAGACAAGGGAGGCAGAAATTGGTTTAACCTTATTATTGTGGAAACTCACAAATCAGCACTTCTAATAGTTATTATGTTAGAAATTTATCACATCAAGTTTACTCATCTACCATTGATGGATAATTTTCTTTTGTTGTTTCTAATTGGAGAGTAGTAGAAATGGTGAGAAAAAGGGAAACTATAAAACTTTTTTTTTTTCTCACCATCCTAAAGCCAATAATATTCTTGGAGTATTCTTTTAGTTGGTTTTACATTTTATGTTTTGAGTTGAGCTTAAAACATCAACTGCAGGCTTAATGTAAAACCTAAATGAAACACAACAGCACTGACAATAGAAGTGGCATACATATATATCAATTTATTAGAGTGTTTGATATTTACCTACTTTCCTTACTAAAAATAACACCTTATTTTTCTAAAAGAAAGTTATGTCATTTGTTTTCAGTTTATTATCTGCATGTGTGACTCTCACTGTATTTTTTTCTTCATGAATGATAAGACTGATGCTATACTGAAGAGAAATTGCTCTGTGTACCCAATTAATTATTTCAGTAAAATTTCTTCATGAGCAGCATCACTCATCCTGACTGTTTATGAAGCCATTAAGTCCTGGCTGTGAATCGCATTTGGATGTTGTACAAGAGTGTCACATCAATCTTTTTCTTTTCATTGGCCTTGAAACAGTCCTTAGAGAACCACATGCACTCCACAGTGGACTGGATTAACAAAGAGTGAAAGATGACTAATATTATTTGGCAATGAAAAATAAAACATTTATTTTAAGTGCAAAATAAATGCCGAGGCGTCACAGAATGGGCACCAACAAGTTACTTATCGAATTTAAAAGTTCAGAATTTTTTTTTTTTTACTCATACTGAGTCAAAAAATTGAATCCTACAGAGGGAATATTCAGGAGAGTAGAGATCCAAGAATTGGAGCTGGTTCACTGTGATCAGCAGTGACTGGTGGGAAAGTAGAAGCTGCACACCAGTAGTCGAGTATTGCTACTTTCTTCTGTTTATTCAGTTCCTGGGGATTTCTTTTGCTATCTACTAAGCCAGGAAAATCATGTTTTTATCCCTTCTTGTAAGAATCCCAAGTCTTATGCTGTAGCTCTGCCATAAAGAAGACATTTTTTCACAATGGAATGAACACCAGGAAAAGCCTGACTACCAAGGGATCACCTTTTGTCACTTCCATAGACAGCTGATTTAAGGTATACATCAGCCTGATAAAGAGCACTAAAAAATCCAGGCCTTGGGCACTTGAGATGAAGTCAGTGTAGTCATACAACACACTACTAACCTGCCAGGAAAATAGAAAAAGGAAACGATATTATATTATAAAAGTTAACAGATACTTAGTGTGTATTAGTACTAAGAATATCAAGCTGCTTACTTGGAAGTTTAAGTATTAAATTTCTCTCTAATTCCAAAACTCGGCTACAGTCTCAACAAATTACCCTGCCAAGTGTTTAGATTTGGATCTAAACATGCCATCTATTAAGAAACTCTCCAACTTACATGCTTTCAAGACATGCCCAGTAAATAGAATCCCCAAAGAGCTGTTTTCCAATTTGTCCCAGAGAATAGAAACAGTAGACTTACCCACTGATGGTAAATATGCTAAAAAAAGCATGGTGAATTTGGTAACAGGAAATGACATGGAAATAGAAAATGGCATAAGAAGGTAATGCGTGATAAGCAGGGCTTGATTAAGTAGAAAATTCAGTCGCGATGGAGGCAGCTGCTTCTAGCATCAAAGCAGACTAAGCTGGAGCAGATGCCACTCCTTCTGCTACAAGCACATGGAAATATAGACAGCACATACTTTACAAAAAGAAGAAATTGAAATTGGGACTCAAATCTTTAATACCAGTATAAAATCACACAGGTTGAAGCATCAAAAAGAGGGAAATGACCACCAACGTTGTCAGGACCATCAAAAGCAGAAGCAGTGGTAATCCACAAACAATTCTATGGGTGCACCATGACATTTTCTGATCTTTCATCCTTGCTATAGTTTACTGGGTGTTACAGGCCTGGCCTCTAACTGCTTTGAACAGCTCTGTTGCTGTTCACCCCCTTAAACAGGACATACAAGTTCTTCCCTTACGATGGCCACTGTTGTTGTTTCTTCTGACTAGAAGTCTCCTGCAGAGATACCTTTAGTTTAAGAATTCCTTTCCTCCATCTTCTGCTTAAATGTCACCACCAGCAAAACTTGAATGAAAAGATAGGAGAGGAAGAAAGCTGAGGTTGTTCAATGGAGGAGCTACATATGAATATGTGTAATAGTATAAATATAACATGGCTAATATGGACACTCTTCATTGGGAGGGGGGAAGGGAAATGGGGGGGAAGGGCACAAAGCACAATCTAAATGTACACCATTTTCAATATGTTCCACTTATAAATAAAAAAAGAAATATATAAAAAATAAAATAAAAAATAAAAACAAAAAGATGTATTTTTTCACTATGAATGATCCCTTTACTTACTTATTTATTTTTATTTATTATTTATTTATTGTGGTACTGGGGATTGAACCCAGGGTCATTTTATCTCTGAGCTACAGCCTCAGCCCTATTTTTAATTCTTTATTGTGAAACAGGGTCTCACTGAGTTGCTGAGGGACTCATTAAGTAGCTGAGACTGGCTGAGTACTCGAATCCTCCTGACTCAGCCTCCCAAGTACTGGGATTACCCAAGTACTGGATTACAAGCGTGGGCCACCACACCCGGCTTTTTTTAGACTGATTTTATATCCCATGACTTTGCTGAATTTGTTAATTAGCTCTATAAGTCTTTTGATTGAGTTCTTTGAACCCTCTAAGTATAGGATCATGCCAACTGCAAGTAGAAATAATTGTGGTTCTTTACTTATTAGTATTCTTTTGATTTCATTTTCTTGCCCTATCATTCTGTCTAGGGTACTATATTAAAAAGGAGTGATGATAAAACGGGCGTGGTGGCGCACGCTTGTAATCCCTGCACTTGGGAGACGGAGACAGGAGGATCGCCAGGTTCGAAGCCAGCCGCGCTGGCTTAAGAGACTCTGTTTCCAAGTAAAAATATAAAATAGGTCTGGGAGTGTAGCCCGGAGGTAGAAGGTCTTCCAGAAACCCCAGTACCACAAAAAATAAATAAATAAATAAATAAATAAATAAATAAATAAAAAGGAGTGGTGATAGTTGGCATCCTTGTCTTGTTCCTAATTTTAAAGGAACTTCTCACAGGTTTTTTTTTTTTTTCTGTTTAGTATGATGTTGGCTTTGGGTTTATTTTATATTACTTTTATTACTTTTATTATTATAGTGAGGTAAGTTTCTCCTGCTTTTTTTCTCAGTGCTGTAGTTTGATCTTCAAAGAAATTATACCTCTGAGTTATAACCCCAGCTGTATTTTATTTGTTATTTTAAAACAGGGTCTCACTAAGTTGCAGAGGGCCTCACTAAGTAGCCGAGGCTGGTTTTGAACCTACGTGATCCTCCTGTCTCAGCCTCCCAACTACCTGGGATTACAAGCATGTACCATCATGCCTGGCCATCTGCAGTGTTTTTGTTTTTGTTTTTAAACATGAATGGGTGTTAGATTTTTGTCAAATGATTTTTTCAGAATCTATTGAGATAATTATGTGACTTTTAAAATTAGATCTATTTATGTCATAAATGACATATTTGTTCCAAATGAAACAAAACTGAGTCATAAAACAGGTTTGCTTTGGTTTTGGGGGGTTGTTTTTTGTTTTAAAGCTTTCTTTCATTAATTTATTATTTATTTGTTTGTTTTTATTTAGAACAGGGGATGGAACCAGAGGCATTAAACCTCTGAGCTACATCCCTCACCCCTTTTATCTTTTATTTTGAAAAAGAAACTCCCTAAGCTGCTGAGGACCTTTTCTTAGTTGCTGAGGCTGGCTTCAAACCTATGATCCTCCTGCCTGCCACGTATTGAGTTATAGGTATGTACCACTACATGAGACCCTGGTTTCTAGTCTCAGCACCACCACATAAAAATAGATAAATTAATTAATTAATTAACTAATTAAACTGAATAGTTCTCAAGGTCCTATGTGGCTGAGGACCCCGAGTACCTGTCTGGAACTGCAGCAATAAAGGCAGCTATTTTCTAAAACGATTAGTCTCAGTTTTGTGCTCTGAAAGTGAATAGTGAGCATACAGTGTTCAGAATTTTAACAAATCTTCCTCCCGCAGGAAACTAATCATGGTTAATTTCTTGGTTCCTCTATTCAAGGAATGGTGCCATAATTACAAAGTGATGCCTGCACGGAAACATATCTGTGTTTATGGGTTTTGACATCCCGTCACTCTGTTTCTGGCAGAGAAGCTAAAAGAGGACTACAGCTGAGAATTCTTGGAGTTGAAAAATAGTGGTGATTGTCACAAATTACCACATACGATTGCCAGTTAAATTCGTAAACAATGCCCCACTTTAGAAATATAACCAAAAAATTTCTGTAGCTTTCCTTTAGAGAACTTGAGTGTGAACCTGTAATCCCGTTTTGAAAGTTTTTAGACTGCAAACGTATTACATCCCACTAGTCTCAGTGGAATCTCTTGAAACAAATGCTCCAGCCTTTCTCCAAAAGATTTTGTGGTAGGACCAAGTCTCATTTGTGCTCAATTCAATTCTCTTCATTTTTCATTTTTTTGACAAATAATAATTGCATATTTGCATTGTGTACAACATGATTTTTTGAAATATGCATGCATATATATCTATACTTAGTTTAATTTGATCTTTTCCATTGTTTTTAAGTATCTACTTCATTTATTTCTGCTTTGATCCTTTCTTCTACTAACTTTGGGCCTAATGTGTTCTTTTTCTAGTTACTAAAGGTCTAATGCTAGTGTTTTTTTTTAATCTATGTATAGCTCATATTCTTGATTTTATCCCTACCTGTAATCATAGAATAAATGTCACTATTCTTACACATATGCATCATTACTAGTAATTATTTTTCCTAGTCAGTCTTCAATGTTGAATTTTCCTTCCTCTTGTCATTCTCAGCCAGGGAAAGAGTCTAATATTTTGCTCAAAAATATTCTCTTATTTTTCAAATGGCTTATGCAGAATTAAAAATTTCAGGGTAAGCAATAAATTTATTTTTGTTAATAATTTCTGATTGACAAAATAAGAAAGGTGTGTCCAATAAGTCAACATCAACTAAGTTCAAGTTCTTGGAATTATAAACATTTCCATTATTTCATTGACTATGCATAATTGGCTGACCCATTTAATTATGAGAGCATTTGGTTAGTCCCCAATAAAGGCAGGAACAGATGCTATGTTCATTGTGGTTAATTCCAAGGCCTTGCCTCTGAAGCACAGAACACTGAGAGTGCCTCTTGACTTCCTAGCACTTTTGATCATCCAAGCTTGAAAATCAAATAAAATTAATATTGTCATTGAGAAATGTGTTACATTTTATCTTAGTTTCCCATAAATGAATACTTCAAAATGCAAACGAGCATTTGAAGAAGAAATTACTTAGAATTATCTAAACAGCAACTTACTTAATTCTCACAACAAATCACTGAGAAGGGTAATTATTTCCATTTTACAAGTAAAGGAATAGATGCATGGAGTTTAAGTGGCTTCCCTGAGGTCACATAGGTAATAAATGGTAGATGCACAATTCAAACACAGATTTAGTTAAATTTTAGTGACCAGAAATTAACAACTACCTCAGTGAGGCAGTGTAGCTCATAGAGCCCTGACATCTCGCTGCCTTCGGTCAAACCCAGCTTCATGACTTGTTTGTATAATCTAGCAATTCTTTTGTGTTTTTTTTTCAATTCTAGAGATTGTCTAAAATGCAAAATTAAGAGTATAATAATATCAATGATCTCACTGTATTATTTCAATCATATGAAAAAAATGTGCAAATTACTCAGACCATATTGAGCCAACGTGCTCAGTGAATCCATTCCTTGGGCATAGAATCTGACATTATCATGGAGAGAGGATTTCCTGAATTTGAGAATATATCGATGGAAAGCTACTCATGGAAATCTTTTCATTGAGAATTTAGTCAACATAAATTTTAATCATTAATGCCACACACTTATGGAATGTTTTGTATTTTTTCAACTAACTTGCAAGGATCTGGAAATATAAAAATGAAGGACACTGCATATTTCTTTAAGAAAACTTCTCTTGATCTGTTTAGAACAGAGGCAAAAAAAAATAATAGGAAATTCTGAATAAATGAAATAAAGGTCACAGATAGAGAAACTAGCATGGCCCTCACAGAGCCAAGAAAGAGCCCAGAGTGGCACTTGGAAGATCACATATGACTTTCCAAAGGTTTCTGGAATTACTTTCTTCTTGTTGCTTTAAGTCCCTAACTTGGAGCCAGTTCTCTGTCAAACACAGATGCTGTTTGATGTATCTGAGGAAGGATCCTAAGTAGAGAGAAATGAAGCTGAAGACCTAACCAAGCATTACATAAGAAGAAAGTTAAGGATTGAGCTAAATAGTTTCTATTTTGTCCTCTAAATAACAAGAATTCTGTAGGATGCGTTAAGCACAAGATGGACACAGCTCACTTGTACCTTCAGAAATTCCTTCCAAGAATGAGACTGTAAGAATATAATGCACTAAGAAAAGTATTTTTTTAAAAAAAGGATGGATTTGGATAGAAGATGCATTATATCCGATAAACTAAATCTGGCTACACTTAATAGAAATTGCAAAATATAGTGGCTAAGTACAAGCGTAGTCATGAAAAATAACATTGGTGGCAGCACCATCCTCCTCCTCCAAGACCTGGCATCTTCCTCTGTTGTCATCCTTAAGGCGCATGGCTAATGTCCTTAAGCTCACACCCAGATGGCAAATGAGATTGGGTTGATTATCACAAAATGGGACAGAAGCTAAGCTCAACAATATAGCAGCTCAGTTACTAGAAAAAAGAGACAGAATTGCTGAGCAGTTAACTAGCTGTCTGCACAGGTAACACTGCTAAATGCTGACCAGGAGGAGTCTGATAAAAACTGGCACTAAGGTAGAATCTGTGAAAAAGAGTGAATCTAGAGATATAAAACATATTCATAAAGATTTTTCCAACATTATTAATCTGGTAGATGATTGTGATTTTGGGGGGTTATTTTGTTTATTATTATTATTATTATTATTATTATTATTATTATTATTTTGGTGGTACTGGGGTTCCTGGAAACCCTTCTACCTCTGGGCTACACTCCCAGACCTATTTTATATTTTTTTATTTGGAAACAGGGTCTCTTAAGCCGAGGCTGGCTTTGAACCTGGTATTTAAAGTGGAAATACCAAAAATCTGCGTGAGAAGGAAAATTTCCACTTTGTATATGATGCTTTTGAGATATTTTTAGGAGCATTTTAATATATATCCATATCTCTTTATTTTTAATAATATAAAATAAAACAATGGAGAGTGAATATACAAATACAAAGAATAAGGGAAATATACAGATGTATTATGAGAATCAGTATGTTTCAGGGTGGATGCCCAGTGCAAGGCAGGCACTATACTATAAAAGGCCTAGTATGAAGACATTGCCTTCTTTGTAGGAAGTATAACAAAGCTTTTTTAGTGAGTAATATCAAAAAGGAGAGCAGAAAGATTTATACATAATTATCATTGCAATACACTTGCCCTAACCTAGGGAAGAATAGGCCTTGCTATAGGTCAACTATGTGCCACTTTTATTAGTGCTTTGCACAAATTTTTATAAAATGACAATAACAATAGCTAAAAGATACTTGATGTCAGCAAGCACCATCAAAGAGTTTTGCTTGTTTCAACTTAATCTGTACACAAGATATGTGATAAATGCCATGTCTACTACCTCCAGATGAGAATACTAAAGTATGATATTCTCAACAATAGACTGTCTAGCTTTACTTGGTTATTTGGAAGAAACAGCAGCAATTCAAACCTACACAGTCCACCTCTAGAGCCTGAAATATCAGCTAATGATCTATAAATTCTCACCATACCTAGGACAGGTATTTTATTTCTAGACAAATTTTGCAGATGAGAATACTGTGACTTAGAAATGTAACAGTATTTCTAATTATGATTTTACTTGTGAAGCAAATGTTCATACTTCAGATATTTTCATTATTTAAGAAGGCAGAGATGGCCCTGAAACTACATAACAGATAAATGTTTTGATTTTGGATCTGAATCATTCTTCATAACCAATAGCCAAATAGTATCTGTTTAATTTTGGTTAGTTTTTGAAAATTGTATCTTAGGTCAATATATATAAGAATATATATATTTTTTCTAATATATAAAAATATATATTAGAAATCATTGATATGTGTATATATATCAATGATTTCTAATTCTCATTTATTTTCTCCCATTCCTAATGTGTGATATACATAGGAACATAATGTCTGAAATTGTATTTGTTTTAACAGAATAAGAATGTTTTGAAACATTCTGTAAGGTCAAACTGTGACCCTCTCCCAGAGAGCACCACAGCCTCCTTGCACATAATGACCGTTTCTATTGCTTATGCCCTCTGTGTCAACACTGCCTACTGGAAATATCAAGTTTTCCTGTGTGATATGATGCCAGCAATTTTTATTTAACACTCAAACACTTATTCATGAGTTTATTATATTGCAAATGAAAATAGGCAATCAGAAAAAACAGCAGGAATGAGAGAAAAAGGTCAGTCAGAAAGGTGGGGGGGGGGGAATACTGAAACCCAAGGATCAGGTCTTTAACCTGGAAGATAATCCTCATTTTCATTTTATGAGGTTCAAGTAAAAGAGAACGTCTGAAAGAACCAAACACACAAAACATCATTCTGATTTTTATCATTTCATCATATATTTTTATTATTCCTTTATTTAGAATCACCAATATGCTTTAGAAGCCATGGGTGACTCCGTAATTTTTACAAGTGAAATAGAAGTGCAGATCCATGTGTTTATTAATTTTTATACTTTTATTGGTGCATTATAGTCCCACATCATAGTGTACTTCATAGTGATGGTGACATAATGCACAAAGCGTTTGGTGAGCTTCTCTGGCTCCCTCCCCTCCCCGCTTTCCACCACAAAAAGTAAAGGGTCATGTCTATATTAGTTTAAAAATCATTATGTAGTTCCAGATTAAGAGTATCTAACCTCAAGTGGGCCTATCTTTATCTCTAAAATTTTTAATAATATGTATTTGATATTTTTCAAATTATGAAGTACTACATTTGTGTTATAAGTGAAATAAGAGAATGACATATTAATAAACCCTTAATCATCCAATACCCATTTTTCTCTATGTAGATATGTTAGTATCTTTGCATATATCCTTTATGTATTTACAAACAATACAATTTTTCAGGGTTTTGTTTTTTATAGACAAAAAATTATAGCATAAATATACTATAACTTAAAAAACTATTGCTTATCATTATATTCATATACTTTTAATATATATCATATGATTGGTTGCACAAAAGCCTTGGTAATAATCTCTTTTCCATCAGATGTGACTTCCTCTATTCTCCCCACTCCCACTAGCAAAAGTGGAAATATTTCATTATATTTTTGCCATTTTCCTTTAATTACTAGTAAATTCAATGCTCATGATATTTTTATTGGTTATTTGAAATTATTTTCTGGGATATTATACATTCTTTGCGAGTTGTTCTGTTGAATTAGATGCCCTGATTTGTGTCTATTTGTAAAAACCAATGATAATAAATATCATCGGGTTTTTTTTGTGTGTGGGGGGGGTCTGGGGATGGGACTCAGAGACATTTGACCTCTGAGCTATACCCCCTGCCCTATTTTGCATTTTATTTTGAAACAGGGTCTCACTAAGTTGCAGAAGGTCTCACTAAGTAGATGAGGCTGTCCAAGAACCGCGATCCTCTGGTCTCAGCCTCCCAAATGCTGGGATTACGAATGTGCTCCACCACGCCTAGCAATCCTCAACTCTTTTATATGAACATAAAAACATTTTTCCAATCCTACTTACTCCAAAATACTCTATAGAAGTTTTACTAAAGACTGCATACAATTTTCCCTAGTAGCATAAGAGAATACTTTGTCATGATAAGTATCTTATGAAAGAAAATGTATCCTTATCTAATTTTTAAATTTATAAACTTATTCAAATAAGTTTTATGACATTTAATAACATAAGCATTTAATAATATTTTTTCTTAGTCTGTTATATTTAAAACCATGCTCATGTATTAATTTTTTAAATTATCGTATATAGGACACTATTAATTAAATAGAGAAAAATTATGAACACATTTCATTTACTTTGAATCCAGTCACTTTATTGAAACATATTATAAAAGCTACAGGGTAGATCATTTAGTTTTTCTAGACATAGAAGCATATACCAATAAAAAGGAATATTTTCTAGGCACAGTGGTACACACCTCGAATCCCAGTACTTGGAAGACTTTGACAAGAGGATCACAGGTTTGAGTTCAGACTCAGCAATGCAGTGAGACCCTGTTTCAAAATATAAAATAAAAAGGTCCTATGATGTACCTCTGAGGTAAAATGCCCCTGAGTTCAATGACCAGTACCAAAAACAAAAACAAAAGAAAGAAAAGGCAAAGAAAGAAAAGAAAAGCAGAGAAAATAAAAATGTATTTGGGCTGTTCTTTTTCTGTTCATATTGCTATTTCTTTTTTTAACACAATTCAATGTTCAAATCTAGGGCATGCCTATCTTATTTTTTAAATTTAAATATTATGGTATTTTACCACTTAAAATGTATCTTTCCAAAATAATTAAAGTTAGGGTACTATAGTGATACATTTCTTTAATAATTTTTGTATAATTTTTTGTTCCTTTGAGCAATTTCAAATAGATACTGTTTTATTAAATGTCTTAGAGAATATGAGTGAATTCTAGTAATTTTCTCAGCCAAATTGTTAATGAAATTCATTATTATGACATGTATCCTCATATTTTATTCTTTGAATAAATGCTAGATCACAGATTATTATTCTTCTCACATATTCCTAACCTCTATTTATTTCTACTTCTAGTGTATTTTTATATGTGATATTTGGCCTATAGCAGTTTTAAAATATTTACTATATTTTGGTATTAAATTAGTCTAAATTTGTATAAGTTAATAGACAATTTTCTATCATCTTCTAGGTCCTAGATTAGTTTAAATGACTCTGGAGTTATTGGCTCTCTCTCTCTCTCTCTATATATATATATATATATCATATATTATATATATTATTATTATGGTATTTTGATAAAATGATATATATATCATTGATAAATATGATATATATATATATCATATTTTTTTTGCAGTGCTGAGGATGGAACCCAGGGACATTCTACCTCTGAAATACACCCCCAGCCCTATTTTTTATTCTTTATTTTGAAACAGAGTCTTACTGAGTTGCAAAGGACTTCATTAAGTAGGTGAGGCTGTCTGCAAACCACTATCCTCCTGTCTCAGCCTCCCAAGTACTGGGATTACAAGTGTGAGCCACCATGCCCAGCTGGCTCTTTATATATTAAATTTGAAATTAGTAAACCAAAATATCTTTGTGCTTTTTTATTTTTGTGGTACTGGGAATTGAACTTACGATCATTCTACGTCTGAGCTACAAACACATGCCTGTTTTATTTTATTTATTTTACAGGGTCTAAGTTACCATGGGCTGGCCTCATACCTGTGAACCTCCAGGCTCAGCCTCCCAAGTACTGGGATTATAGGTATGTGTCACTGTTACCTGCTATGCTTTTATCAATGGTAGTTTTAATGACCTTCTAATAATATCTCTCTAATAATTGATCCATTAAACCAAGCAAGATATAAATTTAGGAGCCACTGGAGTTTGGAGAACATGTAGGCTATGGAAAATAAAGTGCAGAGATAAGAATGACCTCTCAAATGTTCTTCTTTACAAAGATGTTTGGAATCTTTGCACACTGTGAGTGGGTTCTAATGATGGCTAAGATCACAATCTGCTGGGTAGCGTTAGGTCAGAATAAAACAGACTTGAAAAAATAATGAAAAAAAAATATCAATAACTTATTTTAAACACTTGAGCTCAACTGATCTACTTGCTTTCATTATTTGCAATAATTAAGTTACCAACTAACTCACAGAGCTCAACTTTGTCCCGTCTGCTCAGTCCAGATGTTGGCCATTGTTGATCAAACATCTCCACCACAGGAGTATGTGCTGCAAGCAGACACACACATATAATTTGTTGCTAACCCCACATTGTGGAGTCAGATTTCTACCATTAGACTCTAGAGATTCCCACATCCACAAACCAATCTCTCATAATCCCAGTGGTAGTTTATAAAACAGCCAGTTAATAATTATTTTAAAACTCAAAAAATAAGAATAATGCATATCCTATTTCTCTCATTTTCATCTGCTTATCCTCATGCCTGGATCATTTATTTCTTCAGATGACTGTGTGTTTACATTGACTGTCCTGAGTTCTGTATGCTTAGGCCGAAAGAAACAAAACTGGGGTGACAGCGGTCTTGAATGCGCACATAATAATCGGCTGCCCTATTTACCAGTTGAGAAGTTGTTTGACTGAAACTGCAAATCAACTCAGGGAAGTTGATTGTGCAGTCAGTGTTGAGGCTTTCTACAAAGAGTCTGCCCTGCAATAGACTACCAGAAAAATGAAAGTGTTGTCTCTTCGCCTCGGAGCCGCACCCTCCCTGGAAATTGTGACTGCTCTGAATGCATGCCACTCCTGCATTCCACTTCACGGAATCTGTGGAGACAGTGGATATTATGATCCTTCATAGACAGCAGAGCCAAGTTTTCCAAACCTAAATCATCTGATGTAACCATTAATATAAATTCTGTTTTTTCTCATGGAATGTGGTAATAATTTTTACCTAAGGAAGCATAAACAATAAACTCAAAGTTAACATATTTTAATACTCATAAATTGGTTCTAAGTACTTTATGAACCCACTTAGTCTTCCCAGGACTCCTATGAGACATGTTTGTATATATATATATTATGATTCATATGTTATACATAAGGACTATTTTTTCTAAGTTCTTCATTTGAATTTTATTTATTTTTATTTTTATTGGTGCATTGTAGTCATATATCTTAAAGAAGCACGAGATGGTAGAAACGTAGATGCACATATCACTTATTTAGGCCTTCCCCAATTCCCAGCCCATTCCCTCTCTCCTCCTTCCTTCTCATGTTTGGCTTACTGATTGATCTAAAGACTTTATGAAATAATCATTTATCAAGTAATTTGAATGAGGAGTCTGTGTTGAGTGTGTTCCTCCCCCCTATATTATATTACTTATGTAGACAATAAGAATTAAACGATTCACCAACATTTAAAGGTTTTCAAAAGCTTCATTTGCATTAACTTTTAATGTCTTCAATCAAACCAATGTCTTTAATAAGGACAGTAATAAAAATAGCAGCAACAACCAAAACCCATATCAGAAATATTTGTTGACTTACAGGAACAAGAGAAAAGAAAAAATATATCCATGCCTCAATTGCTGTATAATCTTCAGTGGCCTGATTTTTCTGGCAACAGTATGGAAGAAGATGTGAATTATGAAGCTGTCTCATTAGTACAGAGATTCTGTTATCTTATTGACATATACCCCATATATATCATAATAAAATTCCTGTGCTTTATATCATAAAATGTATTATTTCATACATTACCATTTTCCTGGTGTTGATTTTGAAATAAGAATTTTGAAAATTTATAATGTAAAAAATGACATTTCACTGGTTAGAAAGATATGAGAAATCAAAGCTATTTGCCCTTCTTCATTCATTCCCTCATTCATTGAATTAATATGCACTGAATAGCCACCCTCTAATCTTTAATCTTACTCAAGGTATTGTCAATACAGCTAAGAACAAGAGCCCTCTAATGGAGTTTATATTCTAGTGGGAGAGACAGAGAGCAAAGAAGTAGATAGAAAATACACTGTAAGAGAATAATAATTGAGAGAAGGAAAAATAAAGCAATGATGAAGGAATCACTGCAGGAATGGTTGAGAGAAAATGGCATTTACATGAAAAATCTGTAAAATACAGAAAAATCTAGGCAGAAACACAGTGTAAATGAAAGCTCTGGGCTAGTCCAGTGAGTCTGGAGGAGCAGAGAGGACAAGCCAGCTGCAGCAAACTGGGGGAGCAGAAGAATCGTGGATTTTGAGGTCAGAGAGATGAGCTTGTGATATCTGGTATGGACATCAACTTCATCCTAGCTGTATCACTGAAGAGTTTTAATCAGGACCACATTTGATGAGTGTAATGACGAAACTATAGGGAACCGTGTGAGTGGGGAGACCAGTCAGGAGCCACTGCGGACATCCAGGCTGGAGTGTTTGTGCAGGAGAACGTTAGTGGAGGGGGTAGGGGCGGTGAAGGCCCAGGATCTATTTTAAAGTAGAGAAAATAGGACTTGCTGATGGATTGCATTTGGAGTGGGGAGGAAAACAAGATTTTCACGATGAGCAAGAATAGCTTATAATTATTAGTGTATTGAAAAATGCAAGTAACTTGTATGCATTGTACTGTTTCTGTTTTCCAAGAAGTATTTTATTCAGATAAGTTTTCAACCAGATTTCTGTGAATTTTATTCTCTTTCAACCTAATAATGTCAACATATTCTGCTTGCTCAAGAAGGAGCCTCTGGACAATTGCATCTAATTATTAATTTTTTCACTAGTCCATTTGGATTTTCTTCTTTACTTCTGGCTACCTTTAAAAACAGTGAAGAATATTAGTAATGTTAAAGCATTTAATTTCCTGGGATTTTTGTTTGTTTCTTTACCTCAATGCCTTGCCTAAACAAATTTTCAATAGCATATTGTACTTGGCTTGTTAAAACTTAATTTCTGAGTTATTTTGACTTACAAATCTTCTTTAAAGTAATACATAAGATGTATGTTTGTATTACTTTGGATCTCACTATGATGTATAATTAAATTATACCAATAAAAGTATAAGAATAAAGTACAATAATAATAATGTCCAAGAGAATGAAATAGATTATTTCTAATCATTCAGAATAATGACATCCCTAAAGCAAGGGGAAAGTAAGGCATGTAATTGTCTGAATTCCTGATAATAGTAGTAAACTTATGACTCACCTATAATGAAAAGGTCCCACACTATGAACTATGTGACAGTCAAATTTTAGCAGGTAGCACCATGAATCTTGGGCTGTTCTCAGGCCTATAGTATCTATTTATTCTATGTCAGAGACTTGGAGCTTGATGTCTTCAATTGGAAACTCAAGTGGACTAAAAGGAAAGAGTTTAAAAATCATTTTGGTTTAAACATGAGGACTTTTAGAAAAATAAACTTTAGCCACCATCTCAAGGCATAACAATATCAATATAATGAATGTAATAAATAGGTTTTTATTGCACAAGTCAGCCAAGGAATTAGGTATCAGATACCAGGGATTTGGGTATTTGGTATCTGGTTCCTGTTATTCAACATGAAATTCACTTCAACTGTTCTTGTTAGCCCTTCCTCTCTTGGGTGAAAGCACTAGATTTGATTTTGGAGAAAGTGACAGACATTTTTCTAAGTGGCTCAACACTATCACAACAAATGGGTTGCTATGATCTCACATGGATCCTTGATACTCCATTCAGCTGGTGAAAAGTACATTCTAAGATTTCCAGATGAAGATTATTTACCTTTGGCACCAACTGTTTGGCCTGGAGTTTAGCCAAACCAGCCGCGTCATCAGCATCTCCAGCTGACTGATCTCATCTAAAACCTCAAGTCCTTGGAGTGTCTTGGGTCTCTTTTTTACCTGCCATATTTTGTAAAGTCAGTCAAACTTTTATTTTATTACATAGAAAGACTCCCATACATGAGTTCAGTCAAAAAAAAAAAAAAATAGTGTCTCAATGAGGGCTATCTTTCTGTCTTTTTTTTTTTTTTTTTCAGTACTGGGTATGGAATCCAGGGGCATTCTACCTCCGAGCTACACCCCAGCCCTATTTTTTATTCTTTTATTTTGAAACAGGGTCTCACTAAGTTGCGGATGGTCTCACTAAGTAGCTAAAAACCTGGATCCTTTTGTCTCAGCCTCCCAAGTACTGGAATTACGAGCATGCGCCACCATGTTTGGTACCAATATTCTTTAGTACCCTCTGTACCTGGTGTGCATTTGAATGATAATACTTATTTGAATGATACTTATTTAAATGATAATGACTTGTTTTATTATACTTGCCGTCAATGCAGCTGTAAAGTTGCACTGGATGACCTGCTCATCTGGGTCCATTTATGCCATTATCTTCAAGAGAAGGAAGAAAATAGAAAAAAAAAATGTTTGCACAGTTGACATTTAATTGATTTAAACTGTGCTAAATATAATTTTTCTTATTTTTCTTACTTTAGGAAAAATTCTAAATGAAAATTTGACCTTATGTATATAAGAGGAAAAAGGTTCTGTTGATTTAAAAATATAATTCAATACACAACTAAAAATATGATAAGAAATAATAATTCCTGACTTGTAGAGTAATTTTTTTATAATTAAAATTTTCTCCAACAGCCAGGTGCAGTGGCATACACCTGTAATCCCAGTACTTGAGAAGCTGAGACAGGAAGTCATAGGTTCAAGGCCAGGGCAAGGTAACTTAGCAAGACTTATGTCATAGCTAAAAATAAAAAATAAATGTTCTCAAAAAATTTTCTGGGTCATTTTCTTCTTTCTCAGTTCTTCCTAAGTAATGTCCTAAAACTCTGTAACTTTAACTCACTTTGTAACAAGTAAATTAAAATTCTTCTCCAGGTCGTGAAATCTAGGCATAAGCCCAGAATAGCACTCTCCCTCCTACCTAAAATTAATGCTGTGAATTTCAGCAATATTCTTCTAAAAAACAATCTCAGGGTGTTCCGTCTAGATTGCCCATTTTATTAGTTGATATGTCTAAATATTTTTAGGCTATGTTTATAATTTATTTTCACCACTACCTTTCATTTACTCCATATCCCACGTAATGTGTGTTCTCATCATAAACATCTTGCAATTTCTCTCTCTGTGCCTGAGGTATTTACTCCATAGGAAATCCACAGAAATGTGTCATTCTAATCTTTTAGAAAACTTATAATAGGGAACAGAATTAATTGATAGTCCATTCCAGCCAGCCCTTGTGGATCCTGAGCCCACACACTCCCTGGGCTACTCCCACTAGTGACTGAGCATAGCAAAGCTGTGAGTATTGACTTACTCCTCCTTTATGAGGAATCTCTCAAAATGGCAACGTTTGCTCAGGGAACCATCAGCATCTGCCCGGGACTTTCTTGGAGCTCAATGCTGTCTGGAGCAGTGCTTGCCCATCTTTGCCTCCCCATTCCCTTTCATGTGCTGAGATGTTCCCTGTCTCCTCTTGCATCTTCACCCTTTATTCATCATAAGTGTTTCCTAATAAATCTCTGGCATATATAATTCTATGCTGGAAGCTGCTTCTCAGAGGATTCAAACTAACACACACTTCCCGCCCCTGTACCTATTTCTACTTATCCTGCAAGATCAAATTCAAATGCAATCCATCAGCTACTCTCCAATTAACTTCTGAGAATAGCTATTTCTCTCCACTGATGTCTAATGTCCTCTTATTCCTTTTAAAATTTATGACTATGTTCTATGTTGAACGTTAAGGTACAATAAATCACTGTTTATGTTCACTTAAAGATAACTGTCCTTAATAGAAGAACACAAACACGTAGACTGAGGTTTGAAAAGAGGATTTATGACATTAGTTTGTAAAATCCTGAGTAAACATAAAGCTAATTTGAATATCATAACCATTCCTTCATACTTGTAATTCTCCTGTCTGATGCATAATGCTATGATTACCTTCAAAATATTTGTGATCTGGAAAACTGACATTCCAGGAATTACTAACAAATCAATCCTGTGACTTCCTAGTTTTTTGCACATGTCAATGTAGTTCTGGCGGGATATGTACTCTATTTTGAGATGGAGAATAAAGGACTATAATCCTTTTGGACACCAAAACTCATATGAGAGTTTATTCTTTCTCTCCTTATCTTCTTTTCCCTTTTCCCCACCTCTTTCTTCCTTCCCACAGCCTATGCCTCTATCTTGGTCTCCTGTTCCTTCCTCTATACCTATATGTCACCTTCATAACTTTGGGATAAAATGCAATTCAGCCTGCAAAAAGGCAGAATAAAATATGACATCTATGTGCTATGGACAAGGTGATTATGTCCTGAACAGGAGACTGAGGAAGTGAAGTATGAGCTTGTCTTAAAAAAGATTAAGAAAGAGGAGAAAATTTCCAGGCAAAAGGAACAACATGTACATTAATAGAAATAAACCAAGGAATACATTATTTGCTAATAGTGGTGAAGCTTTTACTGTGTAATTTAAGTTTATATTTCAAAGGTTATAGAGTATATATTTTATGTTAAAATACGTTTGTTTTGCTGTTTTTTTTTACTGATGGTAATAGTGAACTGAAAGAGATATTTTGGAAGGCTATAGTTTAATTCAAGGAAGAAAATTCTGATGGCCATTTAAGGGCAAATTGGGGAGAGGAACTGAGTAGCATCTAGCATAGTGGATAATTTACATAGATATATACATATAGATGAGAGGTAACTAAATATACCCATGAATGTATTTGTACGCAGTCTATTCATAATGGAAATTATTGACAACCTCCGAAATGCTTAGCACCTTTGGAGAACTCTACTATCAAAATATTCTCAAATTATGACAAAATGTACTCTTGGATATTATCTGAAATTGTACACTAGTTCATAAATTCAAGACAATAGCCAAGTCATAAATAGTAGACCATCCTCAAAGGAGTGGTTATAAGAATGTCGCACTCACTGGGTATGAACCAAGTTGGAATAACGTTATCAACCAAAATCAGCAAGGGAGCCTGGTAACCCACATAAGAGGAAACATTTATCACTGAGTCTAGCCATGGCCCACAAGTAACTATTTGCAGAGAAATTTGGAGGACTTCTCTATGTTGCTTCTAAAGTCTGAGAGAAAAAGCATCAGGAGTATTATTAGAGATTCTCAGATAAGCCTTCAGAAAGCCTGCTATCCCAGCACACTTTCATGGACCACTCAAGTGCTTAAAATTATTATTTATTTCAGGACACTGACACCCTGGGTGTGATGGTAAACTCAAGCCAATTAAGCACCTCTCAATGGGGTGTGGGGCTGCCTTATAGTACCATACTTAATGGTCCACAATGGCTCCTATTTCATTTCACTCTTCACTCAATAAACATCCATAAGTTTTCTTGCTAAGGGGATGCTTGTTTCACTTGAGATTCACAATAACTAAGAAATAGCTAGTATTACTCCCACTTGATAAGTGTTGAAATTAGAGCTTAAAAATATTTTTTAAAAATTTACCAATTATTGCAGAGCTAGGAAGGGGTGGAGCAGGCATGAACACTCCATGCTGGCCAAGTCCAAGGGCCATTCTTTTGGAGCATTCTGGAATACTGTCAATCCAAATAAATATTCGCAAGTATGACAATGCAATGTTCTTGTAGATGAAAAAAGGTAAACATCAAACCTTCAGAGTGAAAGATACACCTCCTGGCAAATATGGTAAAGCATGAATATGTGAGTTGAATCTCACAGCTTGAGATCTACAACATTAAATTAATATAATAAAATCCATAGCAGTACTTCCTTTACTAAGAGTCAATTATCCCCCCTGCGCGCACACACACACGCACGCACGCACGCACGCACGCATGCACGCACATACACTTCAATAAGGGCATAAAATAAAACTAGTAATCTTTTAAAAATTAACTTTATGGAAAGATCCTATAGCTTATACTAATATGTAAAGAAACCTTTAGAACAGCATATGAAAATTTATTGAACTGCTTTAACATTTTTCGCCTTCTGCAAAGAAAAATGGTGCTTTGCTTTATAAAAGCCTGATGACAAATTAATGCTCTACAAATGACAGGAAGGTAAATACTACTTTAGGACTAATTTAAAAACTGAGAAGAGAGTCTATTATTTAGAAATTCAAAAGATTAGTAAAGAAGTAATGTGTGTATTTAAGAAGGAAAATTGAAAACTTTATTTTTCAAGAATGTCATCTTAATTAAGAACATCAAGATACTCCAAATACAACCAATTGTTTTGGACAAACTCAACAACTGGAAATTAGGAGTGCAGAAATCAGTAGCAAGATGATTGATTAGCGATAAGTAAATGGTTCCATTGGTATCAGAGTTAATATACTGTTAATATGGAGAAAGGCAGTCATAGTTGCTGTTTTCTTTTGTTTTCCAGAGATAGTAATTAGTTATTCAGTAAGACTTATTGAATTTATATTTATTAGTTATTTATCATGTGCCAGGCATTTTACTGAGTCAGCATTTTGGGTAAGCCAATGAACATGAAAAAATAATTACTATCCTATTAGTGCTTGCATTCTAGCAATAAGAAAGAAAAGCATTTTATATCAATGTGATAAATGAGGATAAGTGCTACTGAGTAATGAGGAGAGAGAGAGCACGAGGGATGGATGCCATTTTATCGAAGAAACACAAAGTAAACCTTCTGGTTAGACAAAATTTGAACAGAGACCAGAAGAAAGTAAGAAGCTATGCACATATGAGGGATGTGCCAAGCAGAAAGACCCTGAATTCTAAGTGAATTGATGAAGCATACAGAATTATAGGTGTTGCTGTTGCCAGAACACTGAACTACTCTCACTGTTCAAAATAATAATTTGATGACCATCCACTGTGTTATTTGCTGTATTCCACTGAATATTTTCATAATAATCTCAAAATAAAAGTTATATAATTACCATTTTATGATTTGAAGACTAAGTATAAAAGAAGACAAATCATGTGTGCAGGATTATAGACTAACAAATTGCTGACCCCAGATTAAAAGCCCTATCTGTTGACTTAAGAAACCAAAATTTTATTTTTACTCTATCATTGCTTTTATCTGAGTAGTCACTACAAATCATATTTAAGCAGATGCATGACACTGAGACATACTAGAAAGTGCAGCCTTTTTTAGGAAAATAAGAGAGTGAGTACAAATTCAACCACATAGACAATGTAAAATATTGTCTTGATTCTTGCCAGCATGAAAAGGAAAGCAAGGCAAAGAATCATGCTCTTGTTCTTTAAACTTGCATAGATATGCCTCCAATTTGTTCTAGCCAGGTTCAGAAAGTCATGTCAAGTCTTTGCTCTTATGGCTTTCCTTCTAGATACTGATTTAACACTGATCATGTACCTACTATGTGCTGCCTATTGCTGGACACTGAAGTCAGAAAAATAAATAATACACATACCCTGTATGACAGAACCTTGCAGTTTATTGTGGAAGGCAAGCGAATTAACAAGGATTCTAATAAACTGAAACAAATGCTCATTGAGGAAGATAGACATTTACTTTTCAACATAGTAGTGGCAACTAACACACGTCTTGGAAAAGTGAGGCCTTCAGTCTTGAAGGATATAGCATGTTAAGCAGGCAGAGAAGGTACAGGGTCAGCATAACCAAATATCTGTAAAAATGACAATAAGAAGCTTACTTTGACTGCTCAAGACAGGGAAGGGGCGGGGAAGGGTGGCTATAAGTATTCAAGGATGCGTCTGGACAGTCTAGTAGATGACAGATCATGAAAGTCTGTATAATTTATGCTAGGGTGTTTGAACTTCAGCCTTGAAGGATTTCTAACTTGGGAATGACATGGTGAGATTCATTGTTTAGAAATCCAACTGGCTGCAATATGTAGAATTTATCAAAGAACAGACAAGGCCATTCATCCATTGCAAGACAAATTATGGCTTATTGTGGCTATACAGGTGAGCAAAGATAAGGGTCTTCACCAAGGGAAAAGGAGCAAAAGTTTAGAATCGATCAGCATTGAAGACTAGATGGATGTGAGAATAAGGATATGCCCAGTTTCTGGGCTTCAGGGAAACGTTGTTCCATGCTCTAAATTGGCAAATAGGGAAAAGGCTGTTTGAGGAAGTGATACTTGTATAGAATTATGAATATAGGTTTTGACATATCAAAAACACCTTAGACTTGTTTTCACAGGGTCAATAGCAATTATATATGTGAATCTCAGAAGACAGTTCTGGGCTAGGGATAAAAATGTGAGAGCCACAAGTATAGAGAGTCATAAGTGAACTCAGAGTTAGATGAAGTTTCCTCCAAAATTCTCTCTAAAAAGACAGTAAAAAGGAGAGCAGAACAGGGGAAGAAAGAAAGGGGAAACAAAGCACTAAAAAAGGGAAGAACAAAGTGTTAGAAAATCCTAATATTTAAGAGTCCTAAAGGGTTTTAAAAGAATGCATTTCAATGATGAAAGAAAGATGGAAAAGTGTGGTTTGAGAAATTTAGAGAGCGGAGGGCTCGAAAGATTAAAAGGAAGGTTATAGATAAATCATTCAAAGATATGTTAGGAGATCCTTCAATCCCAGGCTGCATGAGGCCATCCCTTAGAGTTGATTCTATGTCAAACTAGCCCTCTCAAAAATTATAAATGCAATAAAATCCACAGGATGCATAAAAGAGTCATAGACCACAAATATGACTGTGGCTAAATTCAAGAAGCCTCTGCAACAACTTGAAAACTGTGAAATTAAGGCTTCACACAAGTTTATGTTTAACAGCACAAGGCCACTGCACCAGGTCTGGTAGTTTTCACTATGAGCAGGACATTTTTTTCATCCTGACATTTTTTTCATTGCTCTCTTAGGTTGGCAACATTTCAAACCTGCACATTTTTGCTTAGAAATGTCCTTAAATTTAGATGGCATGCTTATATCAGACATGGCTGACAGATGAACTTAAAGCTAGCCAGGCATCAGCCTTTAAGAGTATTTGAACATCTTCTGTTTCATGTCATGTTTTCAAAAACGTTTGTAAATTCTTTTTCTCTTTTAAGGCTTGGGTCACCAAGCCCACCTAAATCACACACTGTCCAAGGTTTAGTACTAAAAATATGAGCAAACTGGAAAGGATGGTCACCATGACAAAGTGGTACAGTCCAGCAGCAAGTACTGTGCCTGAAACATCTGTACTGGCCATTCAATTGAAGCAGGAGGAAATTAACACACATGAAAGTAAGCTTCAACTTTAGAAAAGCAATTACAAACAAACAAGTGGGAAAATGTAAAAAAATGATGATAACAAATCATACAACCAAGTTATTACTAATCATGCCAGGTATTTGTGCAAGACAAACCAAGAGTAGAGGGGTATGTGTGCACGCGCGCGCGCATGTGTGTGTGTGTGTGTGTGTGTGTGTGTGTGTGTTTAACAGATGGGCAGAATTACACCATCCACCATGGTATTTAAAGTAATCTTTTATTTGTAATATACACTATGTGTTAGCTATTCTCTTTTCAGTTATTACTATGTCATATATGATGGCTTTAATTCTCATGTTAGATGGTTTTTAAATAATTTCTGTCAAGTATGTTATTTTTATTAGTTTTTCCTCTTGTCTACTCATATTCTAGGTAAGATATCATGAAACAAAGGGTGGCATGACCTTTCTCAGGTCATTGGGAATATGATTACAGGTGCTATAGATGGGACCACAGATAATTAAAGTTAAGTAAAAACATCTGTCTTTCTTCCAAAGCCATAGATACTACAGTGAAGACTGCTGTGCTTCCATTAAAATGGCTAAAAAGCCAAGAACAAGTAGATCTTTTCTAAGTATTTACAACCTCTGAAAACCTGCCTATAAATCTCAAACTAACATTATAAGTAGCTAAATATTTTTTCTAAAAAGATATTCAGATTTTTTTAAGGAGTGGAAAAGCTTCTCTCGTCACTACCCACCAACAGTTCCCTCACTGGTTCTGTCTGTCATTCTAAGTTCCTTAACTCACCTGAGTTATAGACCTTCTTTTGTTAAATATTAGTCCTCCGAATAAATATCACAACATCTAGGTATGTTTTTCAACCCTGAAACTTGCAGCTAAGTAGGAAACTAATTCTTTAAAAAAAATTATATATATATATATATATATATATATATATATATATATAATCTTTTCTGAATGTTTTCCCCTGGATCCTGACCATGGACTAAGATTCATTGTCTTCTAAATTTGGGAGCCTAAATAATGTGCTCACAAATTGCTTTTCTTCAACAGCTTGAATTACTGCCCAAAATTAATTTATCCCCCTCAAGCGCAAATCTCTAGAATCATCATCCCAAATGTTGTCTCCTGTTAATTCAACTAATTAGACAGAATGCATACCAAAGCCATGGAACAAAAACAATTATAGAGGTGAAACTGCAATTCTATTTCAAGTCTCCCCAAATAAACTAAAATGTCAGTATTTTCCTCCCTAACGTCCCTGTGTTAAATCTGAACTAATTTAATTTCATGTGGTCAGATTTTATTTTTGTGCTCTCTGGTCTTTATTCTTCATTTACATGCTTACACTGGGTTGCAGAAAAGTAGCTAAACAAGGAAACTCATATATTTGGAATAATCGTTTCAAAAAGATATTTTCCACATATTAATTTATTTACCATTTACTGAACATGTATTTTAGGCACTGAGGATACATTAGTAAATAAAAATAATAAAATCTTTATTTTGTTTTATTTATATTTTCACACATTCAGAGATTAAAAGGCAAACAGCAAAAGGTAATTAAATAAATGGTAGAGATTACTGATAAGGGATATAAAGAAAAATAAATTTGGATCTGTGATAAAGATGGTGAAGACTGCTAGATTGGCCGGTTAGAAGGGCTGAGATTGGAAATGCTAGAAGGTGTCACCCTCATGCATCATGGGGCACGGTTAGGGAAGTTCAGGTGAAAGAATAAGAACTTCATGCCTGGGCTAAAAACAGTGTTTAGGAATCTTAGAAACAGAAAAAGGAAGCCGGGCATGGTGGCACATACTTGTAATCCCAGTACTTGAGAGGCTGAGACAGGAGGACTGCAAGTTCACAGCCAGCCTCAACTACTTAGTGAGGCCCTTGGCAACATAGTGAGACTCTGTTTCAAAGTAAGGAATACAAAATAGGGCTGGGATTGTAGCTCAGAGATAGAATGTCTTTGGGTTCCATACCTAGTATGGCAAAAATATAAATTACTTAAATAAATAAATAGAAAAAGGATCTAGGATCCAGGATGGCAGCACATGCCTGTAGTTCCAGTAGGCTGAGACAAGAGGATCATGGGTTTGAAGCCAGCCTCAGCAACTCAGTAAGATACTGTTTCCAAATGAAAAATAAAATAGGGAAGGGGGTGTGCTCAAAGGCAGAATGCCTCTGGGTTCATTCCCCAGTACCAAGAAAGAAAGGGAGGGAGAAAAGAAGAAAGGAAGAAAAAAAGAATGAAGGAAGGAAAGAAGGAAGGAAGGAAAGAAGGAAGGATGGAAAGGAAAGGAAAGGAAATGTAAGTGAGGATACCAGGATAAGAAACTAGAAAGACCAGAGAAGAAGGTATCAGGGACCAGATTATTCTGGCACTCACAGGTTATACTGAGGCGCTTAGAAATTTTTCCAAGAGCTGTGCAAAGTCATCAGTTAGGCTGATGAAAGATCCAAGGAGAAGAGCAACAAAAACGAATTCACATGTAGACGATCTCTCCCACTTGCACCTTGAAGAGTGAACTACAGGAGCAAGATGGGCCAGAAAGGGATTGGGAAGGCTTTTCATAGCCCAGCAAAAGCAGCTGGCTATTAGGCTGAGACAGGAGAATCGCACAGGTTCGAAGCCAGCCTCAGCTACTCAGTGAGGCTCTCAGCAGCTTAGTGAGACCCTGTTTCCAAATAAAAAATATAAAATAGGTCTGAGAGTATAACCTGGAGGTAGAAAGCCTCTGGGTCCCATCCCCAGTACCACCAAACAAACAAACAAACAAAAACCCAGCTGGCTATTAAATAGGGGGATTTTAGTGAAAACTAAGAGAACCAGTCAGACTTGATGTTCTTTATCCTTTCTTGTGTATGTTCAATTCTTAATAATTCACCCATCAACTATTTACTTAGCACCTTCTACTTTTAAATATTTTTCTGATATGAAACATCATATCATCACATATTTCATACAACTCTAAATTCTGCACAAGTAACCTGGAAAGTAAGAAGAACAGCTATTATGTTTATATTTTATCACTTATTGAACTCTTATTATATATTAGTGATTGATATTACATATATTTTATTAATGACTTTTTATAATAATTAAATGTGTTTTACAAACCTTTATATCTAGACAAATATAAATAAGGAAAGATTGTGGGGGATAGGAGGTTACTGGGGAATAAGTCAGAGGGAATTCTATCTCCGAGCCTCACCCACAGCTTTACTTGTTTTTTTGAAACAGGGCCTCACTAAGTTACTGAGCGTCTTGCTAATTTGCCAAAGGTGGTCTCGAATCTGTGATCTTCTTGTCTCATCCTCCTAAGTACTAGGATTATAGGCATGCACCATCACACCCAGCTGAGGACATATTTATTAAAGGCTAACTCTATAGGATTTGTAGAACTGTTGGATACAGGGGTGATTAAAAAGGAAAGAACTGGAGCTGGAGACTTGGCTCAGTGGTAAAGCACTTGATCAGCAGGTACAAGGCCTTAGGTTCCTACCCTGCACTGCAGACAAACAAAAAAGAAAAAAATCAAAGATTGCTTTATTATTATTATTATTATTATTATTATTATTGTTGTTGTTGTTGTTAACATTATATTATTGCTATTTTATTATTCTCCTTGAGTAACAGAGTTGTCGTATCAGTGGAGACAGGGATCCTAACCAGAAATATTCTTGACTTGCTTTCATGGATGTATGATTTCCAAAGTCTTGTGGTTAAAAAGTCCACAGGTGTAGCTCTGGATAATCAGGAATATATATTCCCTTTACTTCTCTTCTTGGCCTTAGTTTATTTTCTGGCTAACTTCCCATTTGTTTTGTAAAATAATAAAAGTTATCAAGACATTTTATTATTCATGATTTCTAGAGGAATCTCTAGAATCTGTTTCTCTTCTAGCATATGCATTTCCTCCAAGGGGGTTCTCATGGTATATTTTTACATGCCTATAAATATTTTTATTTGCATTTAAGTGGAAATATAACCAAATGTAAAATTCTAAGTTCCAACTTCTTTTTATCTTAAAATACCACTCTATGTAAAGTAGTAGATAGCTGGGTGTGGTGGCGCACGCTTGTAATCCCAGCATTTGGGAGGCTGAGACAGGAGGATTCGGGTTTGTGGACAGCCTCAGCTACTTAGTGAGGCCCTCTGCAACTCAGTGAGACCCTGTTTCAAAGAATAAGAAATAGGGCTGGGGTATAGCTCAGAGGTAGAATGCCCCTGGATTCCATTCCCAGTATAGAAAGAAAGAAAGGAAAGAAAGAAAGAAAGAAAGAAAGAAAGAAAGAAAGAAAGAAAGGGAAAGAAAGAGGTAGATGAAGTATAAAGATCTAATGTACAACATGAGGACTAAAAGTAATAATATTGTACAAACTGTCCTTAGGTTTCCAGGATTTATTCATTCAGACAGGGTTGTATCTTTGGACCACCCTCTCAGAATTTCCTCTAATGCTTGTCCTCTGGCAACCACAGCACTAACTTTCTAAATATTTGACCTTTTCAGATTCTGCATGCAGGTGAGATCATGTAGTGTTAATCTTTCTATGCCTGGCTTATTTCATTTGGCATGATGTCCAATAGGTTCATCTATGTTGTTCCAAATGGCAAGATCTCTTTTTAAAGGTTAAGTACTATTCCATTATAAGTGTACACACACACACACACACACACACACACACACACACACACACGCACACACACACATGCACACCATAAACGTTCTTTATCCTCCATCTTTGATAGAGCCCCAGATTATTTCTATATCTGGCTATTGTTAATAAACTGTAATGAGCATGGGAGTGCAGAATCTATCTTTGAGGCACAGATTTTGTTTCCTTTGGGTATAAAAAGAAGAGGAATTGCTGGATCGTATAGAAGTTCTCATTTTTCATATTTTGAGGAACTATATGACTGTACCAATTTATATTCCCACTAATAGTATACAAATACCCCTTTTTCTCCTCACCCTCACTAACTCTTGTTGTCTCTGTCTGGCCCTTTAGATAACTACCATCCTAACAGAAATGGCATAACATCTTGTTTTGACTTTGATTTGCATCTTCCTAATGATTGGTAATGTTTATTATCTCTTCATATATGTATCAGATATTTCTAGGTCTTCTTTGGAAAAATATTCAAGTCCTTTGTACATTTTTAAATCGTGGAGTGTTTTGCTAAGTTGAATGATTTCCTAACATAATTTGGGTATAAACTTTTTATTAGATACATGACTTGCAAATATTTTCTCTCAGTCCTCAGTCTGACTTTTTATTCTGTGAATTGTTTCCTGTACTAAGAAGATGTATTTTAGTCTGCAGAAGTAATCTCATTGCTTTTGTTGCCTACACTTCGGGTGTCATATAAAAAAAAACAATAATAATCGCCAAGGCCAATGTCAAGAAGCTCTTTCCTCGTGTTTTCTTCTAGGAATTTAGTCTTATATTTAAGTCTTTAATCTATCTTCAGTTTATTTTTGTGTATAGTGTAAGATAAAGGTCAAATTTCATTCTTTTGTACGTTGATAATATTCAGTTTTTCCAACATCATTTCTAAGAGACTAGTTTTGTAAAGAAAAAAATATCCACTGTATATTTTATATGCCTTTACAAAAAACTGGTTGATTATATGTGCTTAGGTCTATTTCCAGGCTCTGTTTCTTTCTGCTTGTCTTATGTGTCTACTTTTATGTCTCAACCATGTCAACGTTCAGCTTCAACAGAAGCTGAACAAGAAGAGCCCACGTCCCTACAGTTTTACCTCATGAACTTTGGCCTTTCGAGTCTTTGTTACTGCAGGCACTTTCCAATGCCTGAAAATTGCCTCTAGCTTCTTAAATTGTTCTGCTTCAATGTCCTGCAAGATCCCATCAAACATAACTACATTTATTTTAATTAGCACTAAAAATAGCAGATTAATGAATTTGCTTGTAAATATGCCTCTGAATTTATCTACATGCCATATTTTTATATAAAGTAGTTTCCTGTTTGCTGTTTTCTAAACACTTTGTTTTCCTTTGAACGACTAAAAGAATCATTTTAACCTTTGCCCAGTTAATTACAACCTCTGAAATCTACCTACCTTGTTTTTTTCCTTACAGATTCAAGGATGCAGAGAATGAGGTAAATTTTTTTACTAAATTATTAAAGTTCACCACATTCCATGCAATAATCAACTGAAGAAAGTTTTAATTGTCAAAGACAATTCAAAGACACAGTCCATATTCATTTATAAAATCATAAATCACACATACTTTTTATAGTGTGATTCCTTTCTCGTATATGCTACTGGGCTTTGGTACTGGCCATTTTCTTTCTTCTAGGTATCATTTGCTGATATTTTCAAGGACAAGAGGGAGGAGGTCAAGGGAGAAAATAGTCGAAAGATAGATGAGTCTTAAGTCCCAAACAGGAGCGTCAAAGAGGAGTTAACAGAAGACAGCACTGGCTGGTCACCCACCCTCCAAGCAGATGTAATTTCAAAAGGGAGGTTCTTGGAGGATATAATCTAAATTCTTTTACTAGAAATATTTCTCTACTTATACTATATACAGATTAAGTTAAACATGGTAAGTAGCTTGTTCTCCTTGATAGATATCCACTTGGGTAAAAAAGGAAAATTTGCCTCAAGACACTTATACCAATTTCCAATCTTGGGACAACCATGTATTAATGTGCCTTCTAGCACATCCTCCACTGTTGATCCACACTGACAGTCTTCTGTTTTATTGTGCTAGAGACTACTTGTTGCTGAGCAATGTCTTCTGATTCTTGGAACTTCATTTCACAGCTCTCCACATTAATCATAAACTGCTATCTACATTTTTATAAATAAAACACAATGTAAATTTTAAGTTCCAAAATAAAAACACACAAAAATAAGTTATTGTTCTAAAGCTAGCTATAATTTTGAGATTTAAAATGAAGTGCTAAAGAATAATAGTCCCTATTATAGAAAACACAATAAGGTTCAATGTTTGCCTAATGGCGGCGGCGGCGGCGGTGTGTGTGTGTGTGTGTGTGTGTGTGTGTGTGTGTGTGTGTTCGGGCTTCTAAAATTATTTTTATCTTGCCAACATTGCTGCGAACACTTTCTTTGCCAATACAACACAGGACCTCCTGCAAACAGAAGCAGAGCAGCACTTTTGCTGTATAGTTTGCAATTCCATCAATAATTTGGGTCTTGCTTAATTTTTTATTTAATTTTTACTTGATATTAACATTTCCAAGGTTATGCCTCATGATATATCATAGCTGAGATGATGTAAAGAAAATAGAACCATGAATATTTAAACTTGTGCAGCAATCAGTATTAATGAGCATATGGCCCATTTACCTTTAAATTTTGCCAACAAACTCTTTCAAAGATATTAGAATATTTTATAATCCTCTACAGTGGAGTTGTGAACTATATAAATGTAATTCTTCATTGTCAAAACAGTGAAGCATCATTAATTTGCATTCCTTAATTGATAATTAAAACTAATTTGGATAAGATGAATGCTATAATTTACATTTGCTAAAGCTGTATAATAAGAACTTTGACAACTAATGTTGATTTCGGGGAGTATGGAAAATCATAGGAAAAAAACATTTTATTCCTTTGGTTTCAAGATAAGTTCCAAAGAGGTCAGACAACTCTTAATATCACAAGTAAATAGAAAACTTGAAAATAGAATTCATTTGTCCTAGCATTTGTACAATGCTTTTCCCACAATATTTCTAAGTTTATGCCTTGAGAATGAGTTCAAACAAATTTTAATTTCTAAACAAGTAATCATCATCCTCCACAACATGATGAAACTAAAAAGCTTCTAAAGTTCTCTAATTAAAGTAGAAAAGTCCCAAAGGCACCAAAATGAGACAGCCCCAGTGGGCCACACCCAGCCATGACCTGCCAGATGACCTCACAGGAGCCGTTGTGAGGCAGTCTTCAGGATGGGCTGTATAAGGTCCTCGCCGCTGCTGAGTTTTGTCCATTAGTACAGGGAGTTCTTGGTGTGACCTGTCGGACTCCAGGATAGTTAGCAGTTTGGTGGTTGGTGGCTTTGGATCTGATTGGTTGGTTTGGGCTTTTGGCTTTGTTGTTTTTTTCGCGTGTTTGTTTGTGTTACTTTGCTGCATTTTTGGTTGTTGGTTTGTTGTTGTTTCATTTTTTTAGCTAGCATCCTTAGTTGCTATTGCAGCCTTTGATGGACAGTGCTAGGAGAGAGAGTAGAGAGGTCAGGGCAGGCCTCATGGCCAGTTTTCCCTGAGAGGATAGCCTCATGAATAATTATATGGTCCTGAGGGACATTGGCAAGGGCAGTTTTCCCTGGGTCAAACTGGTCTGCCATCTCCTCACTGGGACTGAGGTTGCTGTGCAGGTCTTACCTACATTTAGGTAGGTAAACAACCCATTCTTTGGATCCAAACTGGACATCACGAGGACAATGGAGCACTCGAACATGGTCCAGCTGTTTGAGATCATAAACACAGCCAACTTTGTCAACCTGGTGATGGAGCATGTGAGCAGGGGCTGCTGTTGCCTGCATCTGGCAGGTGGCTGGTATGGAGGAGGAGGATTGGAAGGTGTTCGGGCAGGTCATGAGCACCATGTGCTACTGCCATGAGAAAGGTATCCTTCTTAGGGACCTGAAGCCAAAGAACATCCTTCCTGACGCAAAAGGGAATGTCAAAGCCATTGACTTTGGGCTGAGCTACTGCTTTACCATGGGGAGACGCTGAACATCATCTGCGGCACCCCCTGCTACTGTGCCCTGGAGGTCTGCCAGGGCCAAGGATATGGCCGATGTCTGGGGCCTGGGTGTGGTCCTCTATTGTATGCTCATATGCTCCCTCTCAGGAGCAGGTATCACAGGGAAGGTACTCGGTGCCCCCTCACATTTCTGCCCAGGCAAAAAGCCTCCTCAGCCACTTACTGACTGACTGCTGACTGGGCCCTGAGGCCCACGGCTGCAGAAATCCTGGGGCACTCGTGGCTGAGACAGGGTAAGGAGCATTTACCTCCTCCTGCCCAGCTGTTCTCCAAACACCTAAACCCTACAATCCTGGGTGTGATGCATCACCTGGAGTGCAACCCACATCAGACCTGGCCATCAGTAGTGAACAGGATGATTGACAATGCCATGGCAACATACCTGCTGATCCAATGCCAGGTGAGCTGAGGGTCAGAGCTCAAGCATGGGAGTGTGGTGCCGACACCATTCCCAGCAGACCCTTTTGCCTTGCCTTCCCTCGGCTGCTTAGGAAAGCCAGACAGCCCGACCTTCCTGACTTGCTGGTTGGTGCCTTCTGAGGATCCCCCAGCCTAGGAGGACACACAGTGCCGGCAGAGGGAGGCAGAAGGGCCAGCCTGCCTGCCATTCCCCTGAGCTGCCTGGGAAGAGGATTTCCCCTTCCAATGCAGCCCCCAGCATGGCTATGGGACCCCCCCAGGCTGGCCCCTGCAAGAGAAGCAGCTTTGGGAGAGAGATAGAAACGGGTCCGTCCAGGGACCAGCAGAAAAAGCCTTCTTCTGCCCCCACACCCCACTGTGAGGCCGTCTGGAGTTTCTCCAAAGAGGTGAAATAGAGGTGCCTCATGTTCAACAACAAAGTCACTCCCAAACCGGGCGTGGTGGCGCATGCTTGCAATCCCAGTACTTGGAAGGCAGAGACAGGAGGAGCTGGGTTTGCGGATAGCCTCAGCTACTTAGTGAGGCCCTCTGCAACTTACTGAGAACCTATCTCAAAATAAAAAAGAGAAAATTTGGCAGGGAATGTAACTCAGGTAGAATGCCCCTGGGTTCAATCTCTAGCACCACAGAAAGAAAAAAGAATAATGAACAGCTAATGTATGTAACAATATGGACAAATCCCAATATAATACTGCGTCATAGAAGAGCCAGAAAAAATAATATATTCTATACTATTTCTGTCTTAATCACTTCCAACACCATAACAAAATACCAATTAAAGTCAGATACTGTAGTGATACATGCATACCCATGTTTATAGCATCACAAATTAGCATAGTCAAGTTATCTAACCTACTTATGAATCTATCAACAAATGAATCAATAAAAGTCAGGCATGGTGGCAAACGCTTGTAATCCCAGCATTTGGGAGACTGAGAGAGGAGGATCACAGTTCAAAGACAGCATCAGCTACTTAGTGATGTCCTTTGCAACTCAGTGAAACCATGTTTCAAAATAAAGAATTAAAAAAAATAGGGCTGGGGGTGTATCTCAAAGGTAGTGTCCCTGGATTCTATCCCCAGTACCATACACACACACACACACACACACACACACACACACACACACACACAGTGAATCAATAAAGAAAATGTGATACTGGAGATTCTGTTCCAAGAGTGGGTGGTCCCATTGCTTTGGACATCTGAGGAGAATGCTGGTTCTACCAAGGAGGAATGCATGTCAGAATGTCAGAGGAAACCATTTGCATCCTAAGCAAGGAACTTGAAGAGGTTGGAGGGGCTGGACTCCGCCTCCCAAGCGGGGAATTACAAGCATGCGCCACCACGCCCAGCTGAAGATTAATTTTAATGACAGAAAACAGATGAGTGGCTGCCTTAGAGATGCAAGGGGTTGGGTATCAAGGAAAAGGTGAGGAAAATATATTTTTAAAAGACATGAGGAACAGTGGAGAGTGGAACCTGTGTTCTTATTTTAAAATATAGTGATGGTTTCACAGGCCTGACTTTTTGTCATACATCAAAAGTCATACACTTTTTTTTTTTTTTTGGTGGTACTGGGGTTCCAGGAAGCCCTTCTACTTCTGGGCTACACTCCCAGACCTATTTTATATTTTTTTACTTGGAAACAGGATCTCTTAAGCCAGCGAGGCTGGCTCCGAACCAGCGCAATCCTCCTGTCTCCGCCTCCCAAGTGTGGGGATTACAAGCGTTCGCCACCATGCCTGGCAAAGTCATACACTTTTCAAATAAGCAATGTGGGCCAATAATACCCAAGTAATCTTTTCAAGTAAATAAATTAACTATAAAGGCCAACACATACAATAAAGTTTTAACATTTCAAAAAATATGTATGTTGGTAGTTTAAACTTTTTTTAGTACTAAACATACAAGGTATAACCGTAAAAGTAGAAGCTGGAAACTTTGGTATGTTATGTTTTAACTGTAGAACAGAAATTAAAATAAACTAAAGTACAGACTGAGAAAATAGCTCATTTCAATGTGGAGAAAGTGACTACCAGAGGCAGGTTAACCTTCTCCTTGGAAAGGTCTAAGGGTCTTAGAAAGCTATGACCACATTGCAGACCTCACTGAAAGCAGACTACTCCTCCAGGGTAAGCATGCCTGTGTTTCCTTCCAGTGCCAAATCCCAAATATCCCTCTTTTCAAACATTGTCCCAAGGGTCTCCTGCACACCCTCAGTGCTGTTATTGCTAACCACTCTCTCAAGGACTTACAATAGTTGTTCTGTGGCTTATCCAGTTAGTCATTGCCTCCAGGACTACCTGCGTGTCTACTCCTTAGAAAATACCTCTAGGTATCTCTGAACATTTACTCGTCAAGCATTACTCCCCAGACTCTGCAAGTTTGCAGCAGTTTCCAAACCTCAACCTTTCTCCCATAGATTGACAGTAGAATCTATGGGCCACTGTCCAGCAGTGCTTTTACCTAAGAGTACGGTCCCCTGGACTGCCCCTTTCAATTTGCTCTTCATATCTGCGTCATTCTTTTCCTCCTGGGTGTGCTGGAAGTTAACGACAAGTGGTGCTCTATCAGACACCTTGGAATGAGGATGGGGAAAGAAGCCAGGATAATTGAAGATAATCTAAAGTGGTTGGGAAAAAAATCACACTTTTAAAGCTCTGCATCTGATCTCTAAGTAGAGAGGGATTTGGCTATCCCTGGGCCTTGGAAGGTTAGGGTAACAATGAGGGCATTTTTTTTTTGTGGTACTGGGATGAAACCCAGAGGATTTCTACCTCTGGGCTATACTCCCAAACCGATTTTATATTTTTTATTTGGAAACAGGGTCTCACTAAGTTACTGAGAGCCTCACTAAGTAGCTGAGGCTGGCTTCGAACCTGTGTGATCCTCCTGTCTCAGCCTCCCAAGTGTGGGGATTACAAGCGTGTGCCACCACAACCGGCTAGGGCAAACTTTCTTGACAGAGCAAAGGGAATAAAAATACTCTGACACCTCCAAAAAGTATCAGGTACCACAGTCAGCAAAGATCAGCTGCCCAAATTATGACAAGTAGTGTTAGACATAAATCCATGGTTTCCAGATCGAGGCACCCTAGATATAGAAATAAGGGATAAAGTAGGTAAGAACCTGAAAAGAGCACAGCATGCAGGAAAAAAGGTGCAATTGCAAATTATAGTCGCTTGGGGCCTGGTCCATGGATCTTTATTAGGGTAAACTCAGACAGTAAGGAATTCTCTCCATGCAAACCATTACTGCTGTTGCTGCCTAAGCCTCTCAATGTTGTCTCCTTCACAGGATCTCTTTCCAGACCTTCTGCTGACACAGGTGGAGGTGCTTTGGTGGACTGCATTAGAGGGATGGATTTTAACATACCTGGTGCACGTACAGGATGGTGCGCATTTCTTTACCCCTGTAGATTATAACATGTCTAAAGAGGTTGAAAAGAGTATGAGGGAAAACAGCCACTAGCCCTTATACGAGAAGGTTGGTTACTGCCTTAGGGACACAATATCAGATGACCCCATGGAATTGCACCCATCTAGCAAAAACATATTTAAGTGGTCTTCAACATTTAAGCTGGAAGCCGGGTGTAGAGGTGCACACTTGTAATCCCAGCATTTCGGAGGCTGAGACAGGAGGATCGCGGTTCCCGGACAGCCTCAGCTACTTAGTGAGGCCCTCCACAACTTAGTGAGACCCTGTTTCAAAATAAAGAATAAAAAATAGGGCAGGGGCTGTAGCTCGGAGGTCGATTGCCCCTGGGTTCCATCCCCAGACCTGCAAAAAAAAAAAAATTTTTAAGCTGGAGATTTAAATATGATGATCTATGCAGTGAGCAAGCCTGTTGTAATACACTGGCTGAGTAGAATATTACAGTGGAAATGCAGGAAGAGGCCCCTATCAAGATGTACAAACCCAGCTTTGGTATCTGTCTAATGCTTTTCAACAAGCTACCTTATGTGCAACACAGGCCTGGGATAAAATTCCTGAGTCAGGAAATCAGGACTCTTTTTCAGAAGTATGTCAGGGCCCTCAAGAGCCTCATACCACCTTTTTAGATAGGCTGGGTAGAACCATTCAAAATCAAGTGGCTTATAAACAGGCTGCTGATCTTTTATTATTACAATTGTACTATGAAAGTGCTAATATGGATTGTAATGAGGCCATGAAAGGGACAAGAGCTAAAGTGACCTCGCCAGGAGAACTCATCAAGGCCTGTCAGTGGGTAGGGACAGAGTAGCACAAAACCAACATATATGCTTCAGCTATAAAGCAAAATACAGGGCAGAGAGTATGCTTCCATTGTGACAAAATAAGACATTTTAAAAGGGAATGTTCCAAAGTTAATATACAAAGGAAGGGATCACCAGCAGCTCCTAGAGTGGCACCAGGAATTTGCCCTTGCTCTAGGAATCTCTCCACTTTCCATGGCAGGAAAATTGAATGAACGTCTTCATCAAAATTTAAGAGTTCTGCCAGGCGTGGTGGCGCATGCTTGTAATCACAGCATTTGGGAGGCTGAGACCGGAGGATCATGGTTCGTGGACAGCCTCAGCTACTTAGTGAGGCCCTCTGTAACTTAGTGAGACCTTGTTTCAAAATAAAGACTAAAAAACAGGGCAGGGGGTGTAGTTCAGAGGTCGAATGCTCCTGGGTTTTATCCCCAGATCTGCAAAAAATAAAAAATAAAAAAAATTAAGAGTTCTACGTCGACTTCCGGGAAGATGGCGACGGAGGAAAGCGGCACTTACAAGTCCCGCTAACAATCGAACTCTATTACCACAAAACCAGCGCCTTTCAGAGCCAGAAAACACCACCAGCAAAGAAATAAAAACGGTAAATACAAGGGACAGAGAAAAAGGGCTGGAAAAACAAGACACCAGAAAAAAAACAGCCCAAAGTGCCGTGCCCGAAGTGCCAGAGCCGCAGTGCAGAGCAGTCGGAGCCCTGGCGCGAAGTGGCCAGAGTGGCTGGAGCAGCCAGAGCCACAGCGCGGATTGGCCGGAACGGTGGCGCGGAGCGGCCTGAGCAGCCGAGTGGAGCGGCCAGAGCAGCCGAGCAGAGTGGCCAGAGCAGCCGGAGCGGAGCAGCCAGAACAGCCGGAGCAGCCACAACGTCGCAGAATGGCCGGACCAGCCGGAGTGGCCAGACCCGCGGTGCAGAGCAGCCAGAGCCGTGGTGCAGAGCGGCCGGAGCGGCACGGCCTACATCTCCCCTAGCAGCACCAGGCTCCAGAGAGGAGAGAGACTCAAAACAGAGCTCAAATCCAGAGAGGAGGTACTCTGTCCTCGCGGCCTAGGAAGAAGCAGCGTCTTATTGCTGGTGGCAGCAGCGAGTTCACCGGACGGCCCTAGACAAATCCACTCAACCAGCCACCAAGCACCTGAGAGGAGGGGTGGACAGCGAGCCAAGGTGAGCAGGTGCTGAACAGCCGGGCAGCAGTCAGCAGTTTTGTTGGCGCAGGGAACATCTAAAGCTCCCAAGGGCCGGGCACAGCACAACTGGCAAGGACTCAGAGCGGAGCTCAAAACCAGAGAAGAAATATGCCGCATCATGGCCGAGGGCGTGGCAGTGGTCATTATTTCCAGTGGTGGCAGCAGCGAATCCACCGAGTTCACTACAGCTCCATCAGCGCACTCAACAACTGTGAGTCAAATTGCGGCCCCTAGGGGAGAAATCCCAGTACTGCACTCCCAGGGACTTGCGCAGATAGTCTCCCTGGGTCGGAGATTTTAGCAGTGCAGCCCAGTGGGGGAGTGGCAGTGGCAGAGATATCATACCATAGTCACAACTCCCCACTGGAGAACGCCCAACTTGGCACCCCCCACGGTCTAAGCAGCCTTGATTGACTCCCTGGGTCTGAGACCTTGTGATACAACCTAGTAAAGGAGTAGTGGTGACTGAGATAACACAGACTCGAGATCCAGAGCATCTTAAGTGAACTCGTAGTGACCCAGGGAAGAACCCAGAGAAGGCACAAACTTCAAAAATCATGGGAAAGAGAAATAACAATGGAGCAGTGAATGCCAACAACCCCACAACATCAGAATCTGATACCACAGAAATCCAAAGATCTCTAGAAGATCAAATTAGGAAAATAACTTTAGAAATAATAGAGGACTTTCAAAAAGAATTTAGAGAGAGTCAAAAAGAGATAAAGGATACAATTAATGAAGTAAAGGCCTCAATTCAAAGTATAAACAACAGATTAGACCACATGGAGAATAGAATCTCGCTTCTTGAAGATGATCATTCTAAAAATGAACACATAGTTTCTAATTTAGAAAAAAAAAAAACCGACAGCAGGAATCTGACATTGAAGAAATATGGGCCCATTTTAAGAGAGCTAACCTAAGAATAATTGGAATAGAGGAGGGAAAAGAAGGTGAAACCAAAGGGATCAACAATCTCTTCAAGGAAGTAATAGCAGAAAATTTTCCAAACATAGAGCAAGAGGTCAATACACAGGTCCAGGAAACTTATAGAACTCCCTTTAGACAGGATCGGAGAAGAGGATCCCCACGCCACATAATTGTCAAAATGACCAATGTGGAAGCCAAGCAGAGAATCTTAAAGGCAACAAAAGCAAAGGGCCAAGTGACATTCAGAGGCAAACCAATTAGAATCACTCCAGACTTCCCAAACCAAGTTATGAGAGCCAAAAGGGCTTGGAGTAACATATTCCCAATTTTGAAAGAAAACAACTTCCAGCCAAAAATTTCCTACCCAGCAAAACTATCCATCAAATTAGATGGGTAAATAAGAAGCTTCCATGACAAACAGCAACTGAAGGAATTTATGTCTTCAAAACCAGCGCTAGAGAAAATACTCAAGGAGATTAACTGCAAAGAGGAAATAGGTAATACACGCCAGAACCAAAGAAACAAGAATTCCCATCCAGCAGACAACTAAGCAAAGAAGAATAAACAGTATCTCAAACAGAAATAAGATCTTAACATGTTGGGAATTAAAAATTATCTGTCTATAATCACACTGAATGTAAACGGCCTCAACTCCCCAATAAAAAGACATAAAGTGGCAAAATGGATTAAAAGCCACAATCCATTCATCTGTGCTTACAAGAAACACACCTTACAAGTAAAGATAGGAACAAACTCAAGGTAAAGGGCTGGAGCAAGGTAATCCATGCTAATGGTACTCGAAGACAAGCAGGAGTAGCAACTATGATATCAGACAAGTTAGACTTCAAACCCAAACTTATTAGAAGAGACAAAGAAGGTCACATTTTACTGGTAAAAGGAATAGTCCAGCAAGAGGAAATAACAATAATCAACATCTATGCCCCAAACATAGGGGCAGCTACTTTCATAAATCAAACTCTTTGTGACATGAAGTCACACATAAATCCCAACACAATAATACTGGGAGACTTCAACACACCTCTCACAATACTAGACCGATCTTCCAGACAAAGGGTCAGTAAAGATGTCACCATTAACCAAATTGACCTGTTAGACACATATAGAATATTTCACCCAACTACAGCAGAGTTTACATTTTTCTCAGCTGCTCACGGAACCTTCTCCAAAATAGATCACATCCTGGGACACACAATGAGCACTAGCAAATTTAAGAAATGTTACATACTTCCCTGTGTCATTTCAGACCATAATGGAATGAAACTAGAAATCAACTATAAGAAGACCCAGAGAAACAACATAAACATGTGGAGACTGAACACCACACTTCTGAATGAAGAATGGGTCATAGAAGATGTAAGAGGTGAAATCAAGAAATTTCTAGAAAAAAATGAAAATAAAGAAACAACATATCAAAACCTCTGGGACACTTTGAAGGCAGTATTAAGAGGAAATTTTATAGCACTGAGTGCTCACATAAGAAAAACAGAAAATCTTCAAATAAATAGCCTTATGACATACCTCAAAGCCCTTGAAAAGCAGGAACAATTGAACCCCAAAGCCAGCAGAAGACGGGAAATTATTAAAATTAGAGCAGAAATTAATGAAATAGAGAATAAAAAAACAATACAGAAAATCAACAAAACCAAAAGCTGGTTTCTTGAAAAAATTAACAAGATTGATAAACCACTAGCCACCCTAACTAAAAAAAGAGAGAATCAACCCAAATTATGAAGATAAGAAATGAAAAGGGAGACATTACTACTGACAGCGTAGAAATCCAGAGGATTATCAGAAACTACTTTGAAAAACTATACTCCAACAAAATGGAAAATCTGGAGGAAATCGACAACTTCCTAGATAAATACAACCTTCCTAAACTGAGTCAAGAAGATATAGAACACTTAAACCAACCAATAACAGTCAAAGAGATTGAAACAGCAATAAAGAGCTTACCATCAAAGAAAAGCCCAGGATCAGATGGTTTCCCAAGTGAATTCTATAAAACCTTTATAGAAGAACTAATCCCAATACTACTCAAACTATTTCAGGAAATAGAAAAAACCGGGACTCTTCCAAATACATTCTATGAAGCTAACATCACACTAATACCCAAACCAAATAAAGACAGTTCAAGGAAGGAAAACTACAGGCCTATATCTTTGATGAACTTGGATGCAAAACTATTAAACAAAATACTAGCAACACGCATTCAAAACCACATCAAGAAAATCATTCACCATGACCAGGTAGGGTTCATCCCAGGGATGCAAGGCTGGTTCAATATACGAAAATCAATCCATGTAATTCATCATATAAACAGAATCAAAGACAAAAACCACACGATCATCTCATTAGATGCTGAAAAAGCATTTGATAAAATTCAACATCCATTTATGATAAAAACACTGCAGAGAATTGGAATAGAAGGAGCATATCTCAACATTATTAAGGCAATCTACAATAAGCCCACTGCCAACATCATATTAAATGGGAAAAAACTTCAATAATTCCCCCTAAAAACTGGAACGAGACAAGGATGTCCACTATCACCACTTCTCTTCAATATAGTACTAGAGACTCTAGCCAGAGCAATAAGGCAAGAAAAGGAAATCAAAGGAGTACAAAAAGGAAAAGAAGAACTTAAGCTTTTACTATTTGCAGATGACATACTATGTTTAGAAAACCCAAAAAACTCAACCAAAAGGCTTATAGAACTGATCAACAAATTCAGCAAGTTATCTGGATACAAAATCAATCTTAAAAAATCAGAAGCTTTCCTGTACACCAACCATAAATCCACTGAAAAAGAAATTCAGAAATCACTTCCAGTCAGGATCTCCCACAAGAAAATAAAATACCTAGGAATAAACTTGACCAAGGAGGTAAAAGATCTCTACAAAGAAAATTATAAAACACTGAAAAAAGAAATCGAAGAAGATCTTAGAAGATGGAAAGATCTTCCATGTTCATGGATTGGCAGAATAAATATCATTAAAATGGCCATCCTCCCAAAAGTGATCTACAGATTTAATGCAATGCCCATTAAACTACCAAGATCATTCCTCACAGACATAGAAAAATTAGTCCTTAAATTTATCTGGAATAACAAAAAGCCCAGAATAGCCAAGGTAGTTCTCAGCAACAAAAACCACGCAGGAGGAATCACAATACCTGACTTTAAACTATACTACAAAGCCATTGTAATAAAAACAGCATGGTACTGGCAAAAGAACAGATATATAGACCAATGGAGCAGAATAGAAGACCCAGAAACAAGTCCACACACTTTCAGCCAATTGATTTTTGACAAAGAGGCCAAAAACATACACTGGAAAAAAGATAGCCTCTTCAACAAATGGTGTTGGCAAAACTGGTTAACCATATGCAGAAAATTGGATGTTAATCCCACTTTTTCACCCTGTACAAAAGTCAACTCACGATGGATCAAAGACTTGGAAATTAAACCAGAAACTTTGAAGCTCCTTGAAGAGGGCATAGGTCCAACACTACAACACATAGGCACAGACAAACATTTCCTCAACAAGACCCCAAAGGCACAACAAATTAAAAGGAGAATCAATACATGGGATTGCATGAAACTGAAGAGCTTCTGTTCAGCAAAGGAAACTATCAAGATTCTCAATCGAGAGCCAACAGAATGGGAGAAGATTTTTGCCACCTACACCACTGATAGAGGACTAATATCTAGAATATACAGATAACTCAAGAAACTCAACACTAAGAAAACAAAGCATCCAATAACAAAATGGGCAAATGAACTAAATAGACACTTCACAAAAGAAGAAATTCAAATGGCCAATAAATGCATGAAAAAATGCTCAACATCACTGGCAATCAGAGAGATGCAAATCAAAACTACCCTGAGATTTCACCTAACACCAACTAGAATGGCCATCATTCAAAACATAAACAACAACAGATGCTGGCGAGGATGTGGAGAAGTGGGAACTCTAAGACATTGTTGGTGGGATTGCAAATTAGTGCAACCACTTTGGAAAACAGTATGGAGAATCCTCAGAAGAATGGGAACAAATCTACCATTTGATCCAGCAATACCACTATTGGGTATCTACCCAAAAGAAAAGAAACCAAACTACCAAACTAATGCATGTGTATCTATGTTCATAGCTGCACAATTCACCATAATCAAACTATGGAACCAGCCAAGATGTCCATCAACAGATGAATGGATTACAAAACTGTGGGATATGTACACAATGGAATTTTACTCAGCCATCAAAAAAAACTCAATTATGTCATTTCCAGGGAAATGGATGGAACTGGAGGACATTATGCTAAGTGAGATTAGTCAGGCACATAAAATAAGAAATCAGATGCTTTCCCTAATATGTGAGAGTTAGGGAGAAAAGAGGAGCAAACAAGACAACCTAAAGGAGGAGAAAGGAGGGGGGAATAGTAAAATCTCTAAAGCTCATAATGTACTTAAACATATCAAAGTCAATCACTAAGCCAAGCAAGGGAGGGAGGGACGGGGAGGGAATGGGGTGGGATTTGGGTAGGGGTTAAATCAGTGATGAGTACATGTTTGTACACACAAGTTTTTTACCCCAATAAGTTGTATGAATATAATGCACCAATAAAAAAATTAAAAAAAAAGAGTTCTATGTCACCAATCTGACCTCACCAAAACTCAGGCCCCCAAAATCTTATCCTCTTGTCCCACCTGTCTATCTCTGGACTCTCTCGTGCCAATTTCTGGGACTTGCCCAAGGGGATTAGAAGCCAGTGAGATCTGGCAAGTGGATGTCACCCACATCCCCTCTTTGTCTCCCCTCCCTTCTTACATGTCTCCATTGACACATACTCAAAATTCATTCATGCCACCCCCTTAAAAGTAAAACAGCTCATTATTCCATTCAACATTGTTTAAAATCTTTTGTCATTATGGGTATACCGGCTATTATAAAAACAGATAATGGGCCAGCATATATAAGTAAAACATTCCAACTCTTCTACAATATATATTACAGGACCATCTAACCCACAGGGACAAGGCATTATTGAGCTCTTTGCTTTGGAATACCAGGAGGTAAACATTATCCTATCAATAGAATGAATATTGCCCCTATAATCTTAATTTTTTTTAATTTATCATAGCATACACTCACACCTGCAAAGACATAGGCAGACAAAGGGAGCTATAAAACCTGCTCCCCTGGTTTGGTGGAAAGATGTTATGGAGGAACAGTAGGAGGGTTGTACCCCTGTTAGCATGGGGATGGGGTTATGGATGTGTTTCATTACAGGAACAACCTTGATGGCTTCCAGTACAGTGCATTAAACCCTACCATGGCCAAGGACCTAATTCCAAAAAGGCAACAAATGTAATTGGAGGAGCCAACCTCCCTGGGAGACACCCACTACACTCCCATCAGTGGCTCCAAACACAGAGAGCCTCAGCGTCACCCGGGGCATGATAAAGAAGCTGACTCATACAGCTGAAATGGTGATAGCTATGACTGGCAAAGCCCACAGTCCTGAGACATTGTTCTTAGCAATACTGCCTAGTATTGCCTGCTTGGTGGGCCCTGGGGCAAATGCTGAGGTGCATGGGGCATCTGTAATGGAACTCCCATTATGGGTACCTATTACATGGCATGACCTCCTATTCTCCATATTTAACAATAAAACCACTTGGGTGGGAGGGCAGAAATGTCAGAAAAAGAATTCAACTGATAATCAATGTTTATCCCAAATTTGTCTTTTGGGGCCACTGTACTTCCACTGTGTAAGGGCCATAGCTCTTACCATTTATAACCTAAAAGTCACGTGTGGCTGTGTCTTAATACTAATAAAAACATGGCTATCTTTCTTTTAGTAGGCAGTTATCTTCATGGTAACAAAAGCACAAATTTGTCTAGACCACACATCCACTGTGTGCAGTACACCCTAATGTACATCCAGAAATTGTTAACGTAAATTGGGAAAGCTGTAAAGTATCTCTAGAAAAATTAACTTGGATCACAATTTTGCTATCATGGACTAAGGGCCCCATTCCTGGCTCCATGATAAATATAACTGTACACAGTACATTCTAGTTATTTCTCAGATCTATGTGCATACAGTAATGTTCCATTATCTAGGGTGATGGAGGTCTGTCCCTACCCCAGCCTCAATTAGAAAGGGGGCCGAGGAAAGGCCGGGCGTGGTGGCGCACGCTTGTAATCCCCGCGCTTGGGAGGCAGAGACAGGAGGATCGCGCAGGTTCGAAGCCAGCCGCGCGCGCTGGCTTATGAGACCCTGTTTCCAAATAAAAAAGTATAAAAAATAGGTCTGGGAGTGTAGCCCAGAGGTAGAAGGGCTTCCAGGAACCCCAGTACCACCAAAAAAAGGGGGGGGGGCGAGGCAGTACACTATTTGGAGACTTGGCTCTGTCTAGCATAATTTAAAAATCTGAACTGCCAGCATTCAACATTCCTCTAGTACAACTAACATAATTTCATGGCCTGAATCTTAACTCATTCTATATGTTTGCAGCCCCTTTCCTTATGCTTTTCTCAAAGGAGACCTTATCATTACTCAGGAAAACTCCCTTTTTTATATTACTTGTAATAGCTGTACATAACATGGCTTTCTTAAACACTCATACCAAACTTTCATACTCAATATTAGTCAAGCAACCTAAGCCTTAATTCTTACATACCTGTAAATATGACAGCTAGATGGAAAGACTCAAAAGCCTTACCTCTTCTTATGGAGGTCTTTAATATCAAGACCAAACGTTGTGAGGCCACCCGCAGAGGTTTTATTGTGGCTGCCATCATTATTCTACCAACAGCAGTTGCCACCCCGACAGCTATTGTTCAGTCCACTCAAAGTGAAACGTACATAAATAATGCCACAAAAGATGTTACCACTGCACTTAATACTCAACATATTATTGATCAAAAAACAACTCCAGAATACAACTTCTGAAAATGGCCACTACTTGGTTAGACAATCAGGTTGAAGCTATAAAAATAAGACAGGCTCTTAACTGTGATTGGAAGTCTTCACACATTTGTGTTACTCCTCATCTGTAAAACAGTATGCAACATACCTGGGAAAACATTAAAAAATATTAATGGCTAATCAAGACAATAGTATGTTAGACATAGCCCATTTTCATAGCCAAATTTTAGAAACAATACCAGCAATCCAGCAGCGTGATAAGAACACTGACTGGTTTGAGCATTTATCTAAAAGCTTACAATGGCTTAACCCTAAATTTTGACTTTACCCCACTTAGGGACTTTAATTGCCATCTATAGATTACTAATAATTGTTTTATGTTTTTGTTTTTTGTGTGGGTGCAGGTGGAAGATGCCTCTCCCAAATCTTAAACTGGCAACAAAATCTGCGTAAGGTTTGGCTGGTAAATCAACTTCTTAAAGAAAAAAACGAGGGGGAGATGTGGAGAACACAGCTGCCAGAGGCAGATTAACATTTGCCTTGGGAAGGTCTAAGGGTCATGGAAAGCTATGACCAGAACACTGAACTCACTCAAAGCAGCTTGCTCCTCCAAGGTCGACATGCCTGCTTCTTGCTGGCACCAACTCCAGAATATCCCGCTTGTCAAAAACTGTTTCAAGGATCCCCTTGCACGTCCTCGGTGATTCTGTTATCTCAAGGACTTTCTGCAGTTGTTCTGAAGTTTACCCAGTTAGCCATTACCTCAAGGACTCCCTGCAAATTTATCCATTGGACATCACCTCTAGGTCTCCCTTCACATTTACTAGTTAAACATTAATTACCTCTAGACCCTGCAAGTGCGCAGCAACAGCCAAAGCTCAACCGGCCCTCTTAGAACGACATTAGGAGCTGTGAGTCAGTGTCCAGTGGGGCCTTCACCTAAGAGTGAGTTCCCTGGCCTGCCCTTTCTAATATGCTCTTCATATCTGTATCATTCTTTTCTCTTAAGAGGCACTGGATGTTTTCAACATTTCTAGCATAAAGAACTTCTATAATTAGAAAGTAAACAAAACCTGATTTGAAAATGGGAACAGGATATGAGTAGGTGATTCACAGAACTGGAATCAAAAGTGGCTAATAAAATGCTAAAAAGATGTTCATCCTCACTGGTAACCATGGCAATGGAAATTAAAATGATCGTGTGTTACTATTCGTACCTAAGAAATTGATAAGAATTTTAAAATGCTGATCAAAATATTGGCAAAGATGTGAAATAATATGGCATGTATATATTACTAGTGATTGTTTAAATGCATTTAACTATTTTGAAGTTACTGATGTATCTTTTAGACTTGAAGAGACAGTCTACAAATATACTGCCATGTATGTGTCCTGGGGAAACTTGCACAAGAGATACTAATGCTGTTTTTGCAGTTATATTTTCAATAGAGAAAACAGTAAGCAACCTAATTATCAAATAAACCTTCCTTCTAAAGTGTTTCTACATATCAGTTGTAAGTTCTCAATCAGAGGTGATTTTGTCCTACAAGGATATTTGGTGGTGCCTGGAGATATTTTGTTTATCATATCTGGAAGTGAAGAATGGTTCATTTCTATGCTTACCAATAAAGTAAGGGTAAGTATCTTTTTAGTGAGTAGAAGCTATGGATGCTTCCAAATATTATACAATGCACATGAAATTGCTAACAAAGAATTTTACACAAAATATTAGTAATATCAAGTTGAGAAATTGATTCAATGAATAAATTATATTTATGTATCAACAGAACTATATCTTGAAAGCATAATGTTAAGTACAAGAGATTAATGGCAAAATATCGATAGCATTGTATATGCTTCAAAATAGGCAAATAAATACTGTAAACTATACATAATTATATACCTGTTACAACTAAAACATGAGTTGGAATCATAAACAGACATCAGTAACAACTTGCTTTGAGAAGATGAGAGAGTAAAGGACTGTTAGTGGCATTTTCAAAAAGTAATTATCTCCAACAAACATAATAAAATGCCTACTTTTGTTAAGTATGGATAATAAGTCATTGAAACATATTATAAAATTATCTGTATCTTTGCAACTTTTTTAATCTTTATGATACCATTTTTTTCTTTTCTTTTTGTGGTACTGGGAATTGAATCCAAGGGCATTCTACCTTTGAGCTATACTCCCAACCCTATTTTTTTATTTTTAATTTTTTTGAAACACGGCCTCACTAGGTTGGTGAGAGTCTCATGAAGTTGCTTAGTCTGGCCTCAAATCTGGAGGTCTCCTGTCTTAGCCTTCCAAGTACTGGGATTATAGGCACATTTTACACTGCCCAGCCTATAATACTATTTCTACTGTTAAAAATAAACTCATATTTATTGAATTTTTGAGTTAACTTTTAAAAAATAAGCAACTAAAAAAAAAACAAAGAAAGGAAATACACTAGAAGTAAAAGAATTAGTAAAAAATAATGATAACTTTTCAATCCTTAGATAATAAAACCAGTAAGTAAAACCAGGACAATCAGTTTAAACAGATATAAATAAAATAATTTTTATTAAACTTAATCAAGAAAAAAGGAGCAAAGATAAATTGATGTCAGCTAAAAAGAAAGGAAAATATAACACCACTGTAGTAGAGGGAGATAATGGAACTAAACATACCTACCACAAAATGAAAGAATAAAGTACCTGAGCAAGTAGAAAAAGAGAAAGTGAGCATGATATCCTCATAGTTTGAGGATGGAGCAAGGAAAATGTTAATAATACATAATGTACATTCAGTAAATAATTGAAAAATGTACATAAGCAGTGAAATATTATATAGTCATTAAAATGATGTTATAATGGTTACAAAAGGTTTTAAACAAAATAGAAAAAAAACTTGTAATACTAAAAGTTAAGAAATGAATATTACCTAATCTTAAGCATATTAGTTATTATTTTTTAAAAGTTAAAAAGCAAGCTAGGTGTGGTGGTACACACCTATTATACCAATATTTGGGAGGCTGAGACAGGAGGATCACAGATTCAAGACCAGCTTCAGCCACTTGGTGAGGCCCCCAGCAACTTAGCCAGTCCCTTTTTCAAAAAAATTAATAAATAAAATAGGGATGGGGCGTAGCTCAGAAGTGGAACTTTCCTTGGTTCACTCATAGAACAATAATTTAAAAAACACACAAATGCAAACTCTATCTATCCATATGTGGCAGGATCATGAGTGCTTTTTCTCCTTCTACTTCTTTATAAGTTTTTTTCACTATGATGAATTTTTAGAAAATAAGCAACTGTGAAAAAAAGAAAGGAAATACATTTTAGTAAAATGTATTTTGTGATACTTAAAACCAATAAACCAGTAAGTAAAAAGATGTAAATCTGTAGCTTCTGCCTTTCCAATGCAATGCAATGTCTTATAATCAACATTGCTTTTAGCCTGAATTGTATAAAATCATTAATTATAACACAATATTTGAGATGATATCTTCTATTATTCAAACTCCTGAAATATGATTCAGATGTTTATCTGTGTAATGATGAGTACTCTCACACTCCCAAGTTAGCCACAAAATATATGACAGATTCATTACAAAAAAATAAAGCAAAAATAGTGAAAACTCATCTTCCAGGACAGATAATCACTTATTCCGAGCAGCAGAAAACAGGCATTGATGCTGTTGGGACCAAACCTTGTCATTGAGACTAAGACTCCTAGTTGACAAACGAAGCAGCTAAGATAACAGTGAAATCACAGCTGGGGTTCACTGATTGGATGAAGAGTGATGCTGCGGGAGCTATTTTAAGGAAATAGCAAATTGCTGTTTATGAATATTAGGGCTGAACCCACTTTATACTGAAGTTCCATAATCCTGAGAAATAAAAAGTTGCACAATGAAGAAAAATAGGGATATTTTATGAAAAATCTAATGTGACTCGGTAATATATCATATTTTTATCATTTCTTTTTCTGGAAAAGTTTCCATCATTAAGAACTACTGTTAAAAGATAATTTTTTTTTCAATTTCTTGAAACCATTGCTGTTGATTACTTGGTATGAACATTTGCATTGATTCAAAATCAGCCAACCATTTGCTCCTTCAGAAATTATTCCACCCTTGATTTTTGGCCCTGCCTTGTCTTTATTCTTTTATCATCAGTCCATAGGTGTTTCCTTCATTGTGCACTTTATTGTTGACAACCTAATCACATAAGTGTCCCTTCCCCAATGCAAAGCTCATCTCTGCTCCTTTTCTCCTCTTCCTTCTCTTTCCTGCCTGTCCTTTGCCATGTACCTCCTCTCCTCACAACTCTCATCTCTAGACTCATAAATATTTACTGGGAAGTTACAATAATCCCAACATTTTCCTAAGAGTTTTCATCAATTTTATTCTCTGATTTAACCCTCCCAACAGTCTTATGAACCAAGTACAATTATTCCCCTCCTTTTAGTGGAAACACTGAGGCACTGCAATTGACTTACTCGTTCAGGATTCCATAAGTGACAAAAAATAGAGTTCAGTTTTAAGATTCAAAGATATGGATGAAAAAACCTTGTAGGAAGATGTGGGTTTTTTTTCTCTTCTTAATTTCATGATTCTTATGCCCAAGATACTAATTAGTACATTTTGTGATTGTTTTTTAAAGCTGCACAAAGATGTTTTTTATGATGTGTTTGACTCCACTATTCTCATTTGTTACTATATATTTAGGCCACAATCCTGAAGTCAAGATTCACAAATTGGTTTAAAAGAATCTTCTGTTTAAAACATAATCCTCATCTCTTGTATCCTTTCTCATAGATGCACTAATAATCCTCACACCCATAAGACCAGCCCAGACTTTGCTTGTTCAAATAAGCAGAGCTGTAAGGTATGACTTCAGCTGCTTATGTTCTACAAATTACATATTCTAGTTTACCCTTTAAAACTTTCAGGAGTAACCCATTTTTTAAAGTTCAATTTTCAGATGCCTAATTAGTCTGACTCTTACAAGCAGGATGACTGTACTAGATATTAATGGAAAGAAAGTAAGACACAGAAGGAAAAACTCCTGCCCATAGGTATTTTTTCCTTCCCAAAACTTTGTATTTAGTAGTATTTGCCTTTTTCATGAAAGCCAACCTAATTAGTATGCATTTATATCACATTGTGGTTTAAATTTACATTTGGCTAATAGCTAATGAGGCTGACCACTTTCCATGTGTTCATTATAGTTTAAATATGTTTTATATAAATGTCCGTTCAAATATTTAACCCATTGGGTTGTTGACACATCAATTTATAGTAATTTTTACTTATTCAGGGCATGATACATGCATTCAGCTATAATAAATAATTTTCAACATCTTTTTTTAACCTTTCTGTTTTCTGAGAGATATTGCTTGATACCATTAGGTTCATTAACAACAGAGGTTCTTAATTTTAAACTAACTACCTTACTTTTTTGTGTTCTACTTTTAAAAATAGATCCCAAAGTCATCCTACATTTTCTTCCAAATGTGCTATTTTTATCTTTTGTGTTTAAGTACAAAATTCATCTGAAATGTGTTGATGTGTATGATATAAAGGAATGACTATGTTCATTTTTCTTTAACAAAATGTACTGAAAATATTTTTCTTCCCCAGAGCTCTACAATGTCACCTTTGTATTAAACCAAGTGACCATATGTATGTGAGTTTGTTTCTAGACTATCATTTTCATAGTCTTCTTGTCAAAGATAACATAACCTCAGTCTACTCATGAGAAAGAACTATACAAATAAAAACTAAGGGAAATTCTACAAAATAACTGGTCAATAAATATTCAAAAGTGTTAAGGACATGAAATATCAGGAAAGTTAGAAACTACACAAATGGAAGGTGAATAAGAAGCTTTGACAACCAAATGCAATGACTAATATTGGACTGGATCTTGAAACAAAAAAGAACATGAGTTTAAAAGACCGGTGAAGTCTTAACTAAATTTGTAGTTTACATTTGTATTAATAGTATCATACTGCTGTTAACTTCTTGGTTTGAATTATCGTGTGGTGGTTATGAAAGGCATTAGCATTAGCTATGTTGAATGAAGAATACAGGAATCTTTGATCTACTTTTTAACATGTCAATGAGCCTATAATAAAAATGAGCAATAATTTATTGTATTCTCTTTTGTTAGCCTTTGAAATTTCTCAGAATTATGCCCAAATTTTGTTTTCATTAGCTTTTGAGTGCTAATTTTTACAAGTTTTTTGTTGTTGTTGTTGCTACCATTGATATTTTTATGGAACAGTTAATGGACTATTATTTTTTAGTAATAAAAACAATAGTTCCACTTTCATACAGAACTTTTGTAGGTTTGTAAACTACCCTCACCACCCCTTTGCAGAAAAAGGAACATGTACAAATTGCAGCAAGAGGTGGAATCCTGCAGTATAACTTACAGTCTTTGTAATTACTCAGATTTTTTTCTTTCTGGGGTTATAGGTTCCTTTAATTTCTGGTATTAAATATTGTGAGAATGTCTTTATATTTGAATATTTTCATCAATCTTACTCTTTTAATCAGAAGGCTTTCATTTTTCTTCACTCTATGTTTCTAGCAACACAATTCACAATAGCTACATTATGGAACCAGCCTAGATATACATCGACATATGAATGGATTATGACATTATGGGACATACGCACACAGTGTGATTCTGCTCAGCCATAAAGAATAAAATCATGCTATTTGCAGGGAATGGATGGAACTAGAGAATATTATGCTAAGTAAGGTTAGCCAGTTATAAAACAAATGAAAGCTCATGTGTTTCCTAGCATATGTTGAAGGTAGGGAGAAATTGGGATATAGGAGGGATTACAGATAAAGGAAGAAAAACCCCAGTGGAGTGATGGAAGAGATCACCAGAAAGAGGTTGATGGTGGGAGGGAGACTTGATGAAATACTACATACCTATATAAATTATCACTGCCAACCTCAACATCATGTACAGGGAAAAAGACAGAACAGGGAGGGATCCAGGGGAAAGCTCATCAAGTGCTCTGTGCATGTCTGTGTCTTTATCACTTTGAAATGCATTATGATATATGATCACAATGTGCCAATAAAAGTATTTAAAGATAAGTTGCAAATTATATTCCACAGTTTTACATTTTGTATTCTGAAATCTGTGAATTTATTCTTATTATCAACTTTATTTTATTTCATCAATCCCCATTCTATTTCTGTTATCTTTCTTTTACTTTTTTGTTTCTTTTTTTATTAAATTCTATTTTTAATGGCTAAATGGCATCCGAAACTTATTTACTTCTTGAAATATTCATTTTCCCTTTTGAATTATTTGAACTTTTTCCTCTGGACTTTTATTTCTCATTCATTATTCTCCTCTGGCAATTCTTATTTGTTCATATTATTAATAAGTCATCATATTATTATTCTATAAAACAGATATGGGTTTCCTCCTCTGCTGTCATGTGGATTGAGCTAGTCACTGGTGGTCTGCTCCACTGGAAGATGCAGATGCCTGGAGGACCATGTCAGACCCAGCTCTTCTGAATTGCAGAGTGAGGAAGGTTTTCTTTTGGGAGCATCAATATCGACATTAGAAACCACTAAAGCAGAATTGCCAAGTGTTCCATCTAAGGATGAAAGTCCTTTACCAGAGTTTTGCAATAAAAGGATGTAACTAAATGGTGGTAGAAGAGAAGAAGAAGGTGTGAAAACTAACATTCAGAATGACCTGCTAATGGGGTTGGATGTAGCTCAGTGGCAAAGCACTTGCCTACTTGCCTGGCAAGAGCACCATCCTGGGATCAATCCCCAGTTCCAAAAAAATAAAATAATAAAAAAAGGATGACCTGCTAATGTCTATGATCTGTTCCTTTTCCAACTCCTGGCCTCAAACTTGTAACTAGGAGGCTGCTCACAAGACTTGCTGTCACCTCTGCCACGGCTCTTCTACATTCTAATGTTTGGCTTGACCTTTAAGCCTTCTTTAACTCACTTTTCTTCTTTTACGAGATATTAAAATTACTTCAATGATTACTTCCTCTCAGTCCGTTTGCTGTAATAGATACCCCCTTCTCTCTTTCTCTCCCCCTCCCTTTCTTCAAGGGGGTCACAGGAAAGTGGAAAAGAGTTTTTGTGTGGCTGCTTAGATATATTAAATATGGAGCTTTAAAATATGCATTTTAAATTCAATCCTTCATTTATACATACATATTTGTATATTATACACAATGGGTGATATAAAAGTGATGTTTATAGTTCATCATGAAAGTACAACATATCCAGAGCTCTAATGAGGAATAATGAGAATAGAAACATTTAAAAATCATATAAGTCAAATATAAAGTATAAACAGTAAAACACAGAGGTGACAAGGCAGATTTCAACTTTTTTTTTGGTAAGATTTGCTATTCATCGCTTTCTAAATGGGCTGAACTGTCTGTAGACTGACACACAAATCATAAAGTTCAAATGCTGTTACATCATCCACCAACAGAGGTCACTAAAAAAAGAGGATATGTGTGCTCAAGGGTGAGAAGTAATTGACTAATCCCTAGTCCAAGGAGTTAAAACTGTCTACCCCCTTTCTATTGGTGTTATTATTTGCCACTTAGTGTTGAAGAGAATAAGTGAATGAAAGTTGTGCCAGCTTATGGATATCTGTGTGGCATTTTTCTGGGTGCTGCCAGAATCCCAAACACAGGTTTGTTGACCTTGAGATATTGTTACTCATAATAATATAACACTTCTACATCAGTACTCTAGATTAAGTACGTAAGACTCACTGAGTATCTGCAATTGAATTATTAGACAGTTTAGATGGCAGCAATCTTTCACTTAAAGATGATCAACTGGATAAGATATGCTGAATACGTTTTTCAAAATCCCACCCAGGGATAGATCTTAGATCTAAAAAAAATACATATAATTAATAATAAGCAGATGGATCTCATATCTAAACAATTAAAGAAACAATTTAGAATAGGTCATCAGTTCATTAATGAGAATTTGTGCTTCAACAATTCTCTCTGAAATTATGCACATAAAATTAGTCCTAGAATCAGCAGTATTGATATAAACACTTTGACCAAAGCTTTACTGAGATTTATAAAAGCTCACTAAATTTTTTGAACAATAACAATATTTAATGGCTTTGTGAGTTTTGCAATGTTTCTAGCCAGTGATTAAGCCCCTGCAGTCTCTTCTAAACAAAGATTCACAATAACCACTAGGTACTACAGAAATACAATTTCAGACTTTTTATTATTTCTGCGACATCTAGATCATTAAGTAAATGTTAAATTTTTATTTTGAGTGGTAGTAAATATCATTATAACTCAGATAAGCTCTGATGGTTTAGTAGAGTGAAAAAGAGAAAGAGAAAGCAACAAAAAGAACTTTCAGTACTAATTTTTAAAAAGGAAGAAGTAAACATTCCTATGTCATTAAACTGCTCATTTCAAATCTCAAGGGAAAATACCAGTTTATATCTATTAATATCAATTCTTAATAAAATATGTAAAATCATTTGATGAAAAATAAACAAAATATTAATTTATGGCAATTTATATTTATAATAAGACTTATAGTATCATTTTTAAGCTTCACAGTATCTATGAGGTAAGTTTAAATATGTCTTTCATAGAATTTACAAGGGAAAATTTAAATGACATTAAGAATCATACCTGATTTTCAAAATTAGGGATGCTTTTTGCCAAATAACCGTTGAAATATGTGTGCATGTATGTTCCTTTCATTCTGAACATCAACATGATATATAATTACAATGCACCAATAAAAGTATATTATAAATACTATCAAAACATATTTTCCATTACATTAAAGGTAATTTTATATTGCATATGATATAGCCTGAAATATTTATGTTTTAATTTCTAGCTAAATATTTGATACAACTTTTGATAACATTCTACATGCTATCAAGATGTAATGAACAAAAAACAAGCTTTCTGTCATATGTTAACATATCTCAAGCTACATGTAGCTAATTATCATGAGAAATACTACTGCATCAGTCATGTCCAACTCAAGCCACTGCTTGTGGTTTTTATCTTTTGACTTCTGGGTTAATACTAAGAAAATCCCTTACACAACTCCTAGATATCTGTGGATGCCTTTCCTGGAACTATCATTTTTCTAGTTCCACAGTCCTCAAAATCTAAACAATTTACCAATGTCACAGGAAACCTCTTTTGTAGTGGAAAATACAACATTTATGATTATGATTATTATGTCATGGCGTTTGTTCTGATTTTACCCTGGAATATCACCAAAGGGTCATTTGTTGAGGCTCATTGTTCCCCATCACATCAACGTTCAAGGGTGAGGATGTGAGTAAGTTAGTAGACCATGAGAGATCTGTTCTCATCCATGGATTCATTCATTGAGGAATTCATACTTGAATAAAAATATCAAGATGTGGTGCAAATCCTAGGAGAAAAGGCCTAGTTTGAGGAATAAGGCCACTGAGGTGTGTGCCCCATAAGGATAATTCTTATCCCTATCCCCTTCATCTCTCTCTCTCCCTCTCTGCTTTTCAGCTGCCAGGAGATGAGCAAGGGGGCCAAGCATCAGCCCCAGCTGGTGGCAGACCTTGACATTGTCCACAGATGCTGGTTATGCAAGAATACAGGGAGCTAAAGTTAAAAGGTCATAGAGGCTTCTACCCAGCTGAGGTAGGGGGGCAGGCATTGTGTAGGAGGACATGAGACGACAACATATGAAAGCATGAGAGTGAAGGAAAATTACACTAGAGACCTCAAGACGTTAAAGATAATTAGAGATAACAGGAATGTGGACTGTCCATAGAGGAAAGCTCTAGGTAGTGAAAAGAGCCAGTCCAATAGAAAAGCCATGTGGGCTGCAGCCAGCAAGGCCATAGGACCAAGGCCGTTCATGCCCACTGGAGCCCATAGTCCACCGCCATGTGCCCCAGATGCCAGAGTTGGAGCTTTAGGACTTAATATTTTCCTTGCTAGGTTCCAATCCACTTTAATCCAATCCTCCCTTTCTGTCCCCCTGTGTCTCCCTTTTAGAATAGGATTGTCCCACCATTGTATTTTGGAAGTGTGTAACTTTTTATGTTTACAGGTGTCCACAGCTAAGAGTTTCAGAGGGGACTTCAGAGAGGATTCTGATAAATACTGGAACTGTTGGGAATTTGGGTGTTCCTGGAGATGAACTAAATGAGTTTCATATTATGAGATGAGCATGAGCCTTTAGTGGATGGGGACAGAATGTTATGGTTTGGATCTGGAGCAGCCCCTGGAGGCTCATGTGTTAAAGGTTGGGCTTTGGGGAAGTGATTTGATCATGGGGGCTTTGATCTCATAGACTGATTAATCCATTTAAGGATTTTACAGAACAGTGAAATTATTAGAAGGTGGTGGATTATATAGGAGGTAGAGCCTAGCTCCTTTCTCTCTCTCTCTCTCTCTCTCTCTCTCTCTCTCTCTCTCTCTCTCTCTCTCTCTCCTTTCTGACTGCCATGAGCTGAGCAGCTTTCCTCCCACATGCCCTTTTGCCATAATGTTCTGCTTCACCTCAGGCCCTGAGAAATGGAGTCATCCAACCATGGACTGAATCCTAAGATCAGAGTCAAAATACATATTTCCTCCTCCAAGTTTTTTTTTTTTCATATATTTGGTCCTAGTAATAAAAAGCTAGCTACAACAGACTTTTAAGATAATTTGTAAAGTAGGATTCTGAGCCTTGAATTAAGTTCATGTTAAGGATATAGGAACATTAAGAATGACCTTTTAAGGCACTCATGTATACTATATGCATGACAAAATTTCTTGCCACCTCAGTTAAAAAAATTACTTTTCTTTCTAATTTACCTTGCAAAAATTTTGTCTTTGCTCTCTGAACTCTTTCCACCTAAATTATACAAAGGAATAAACAATGTAGAATGTCTACACTTGATTACTTGACAAAGACTTCAACATTCAATTATTTTTATAAGGTTCCTATTATAATCTCCTGGAGACAACTTGTCTTAAGATAACCTGAAAAGTAAGGTCACCATTTTCTTATTTAGATTGTTTCCATTTACAGATAAAAACCAGTTTCCACTCTCTTGTATAGCTTAGCAGACCTTTCTTTGAATTTTTCCAGTTACATCTCTGAAAAATATCATCATCTAAAACAAAACTCTAGAGTTCTATTTACATATAGTTGTATGTGAGATGCTATTTTTTAACATGGTCTTTCCCCTCCCTTTTGTGAGACTTGAACCTAGAAATATGTGCCCAAATAAACCACCCTATTCTACTCGAGCAGGCTCCTTCCAAATAGCAGCATATTTGTTGCTGAAAAGTTTCAGAAATACAATGTATTTTTAGTACTCTTGAAGTATAAAAAGAAAATTACCTTTTTATTCCCTGAATCTAAAGTAATCCTGGACAAAAATCTGTGATTGGTCTTACCTGGGTCGCACCCACTTCTGGACTGAGTATGTGGGGATAGGGCACACGGGAAGCAGGGGTCTCAGAGGATCATAGGCAGAAGCAAGACTTGGTGAAGAAGTTTTCATAAAGCATGAAGGGATTCTCTGAGGGGAAATAGAGGCTGAACAGATCAAAACATCTGCCTATTATATGCATACATCTTTCAAGAGCTCATTAGGGCCATCCTCTCTATACAGTCTTCAAAATCCATTCCTATGAAATCTCATAGGATTTCATAACATAAACACTTATCACAGCATGTCATACTATTTTGTGTATTGGTTTGTCTCCCCTTCTATATGATAATTTTGTGAGGACAAATCCCATACTTTAGCCACTTCTGTATGCTCAATACAAACATAGTATTGTACACAGATAAGTCATAAAATTGTTTGTTATATTTGTAAAATGAAAATATGTCTGTCTTCTATGCTTGCACATGTTCAAAAATAAAATGCATAAACAATAACTTTATAGAAATATAACAAATATAATGATTTTGGCTATAAGCAATAGATGATATGAAACATATTTCTTTATCTTTTGTAGAATAGCCCAGGATGACACAGTCCATTATGTTGATCAATGTCCTTACTTAAAAAGTTATTTGGAGGGGTATTTAAAACCTGACAGTGAAAATTACTCTTCACACTCATTGTTAATACAAAATGTGTCTCTCCTTTATCTGACATATTGTCTTTCTTTTGCTAGATAATGAGAATTCAGTAGTGCCTACTTCCATTTTGCCTTGACTACCAAACAAGAAAGAAATAAAATTGAAAGATAATTGCCTTTGCCTAATTTAGGATATATTTTCTGGTGTGACTATTTTCTAATCTAGTTCATCAGTTTATTATACACAGTTTATTATACACAGAAAGCACCCATGGTATTTGTTTAAAAGGCATATTTCTAGGCACTACTTTCTAAACTTCTGACATTACCAAATGATTACCTTTTCCATTTTGAACTCAGATTGATTTACAAATTGATAACTAAATATGCATGCTTTAAATCCTAGAAAAGTATAGAAACAAAGTATATTTCCAAACAGAGGGACCAAAAAGAAATGATGAGGAAATTCAAGATGTAAGCTGCAGATTTCAGCTTCTTCACAGTTTGCAATCACAGCAGCAAGAGAACAGCTGACTGGCACAGTGTGTAGCAGAGGGGAGGCCCTGAGACCCAGTATTAGACAGCCAGAGACTTGAAAATACCGATTACTGGAACAGAAAGCAGGAACAAACGAATCCATTTATTCTGAACCTGCACCTGCAGCGCATGGAAAGGTCAGGGCGGAGAGGTGAGAAATAAAGGGAAAGAGAAAGAAAGGAAAACAAGCTTCTTTTAGAAACAGCCATAGAAGAGGAAGTCAGACCACGTTTGTAGCTGCAAAGCCGCCTGCCAAGTGAGAAGGCCTGGGCTTTTCTCAGTTTGTTGCTGGAGAACTGTTGTGAGCAGCCATCTTGTAAGGAGGCCTAAGAATCCAGGTCTAAATTGGATTAAATCCTTGCAGTTTCATTCCATCTAGAGATATAGCAAACGTAATCATAGAGATAGCGTTTGAACTGGGCCATCTGAGTAACCTGTGAAGTGGGGTCACTGTGGGCTGAAGTCCCTCAAGTCCCCTACCCACCACTGAGAATGGGAATTGTACCAAGTGGAGAGCACTACACTGCCCAGGAGGGAGGCACCCAGGCAGCAGAGCCTCTGCTGTGGTGGGCCCCTCTCGCAGAGCCACACACCAAATGTGAGCTTGACAGGCATCTATAGGGTATTTTATCCAACCACAGCTGTATAACTTTTCAGCTGTTTGTGGAATTTTCTCCAAAATTGATGGCATAAAGGCTACAAAGCAAACAAAATTGATGGCATAAAGGCTACAAAGCAAAGTATCAACAACAACAATAAAAAATTAAACTGAAATAATCTTTTGCCTCTTTTTAGATCATAATAGAATGAAATTTGAAATAGCAAGAAAAACTAAAAAAAAAACTATACAAATGCATGAATATTGAATAATACATATTTGAATGATGAGTGGGGTATTGAAAAACCATGAGAGAAATTTAAAAATTCTTAGAATTAAATGAAAATGGAGATCCAACATACCTGAATATCCGTGAGGTAGAGTGAAGGCTGTTCTAAGAGGGAAGTTTATAACTATGACTCTGACTCTCTCTCTCTCTCTCTCTCTCTCTCTCTCTCTCTCCCTTCTCTCTCTCTCCCTTCTCTCTCTCTCTCTCTCTCTCTCTCTCTCTCTCTCTCTCTCTCTCTCCCTCTCTCTCTCTCATACACGCACGCACACCTAATGATGCATCTCGAAGTCATAGAGAAGCAAGAACAAAACAATACCAAAATGAGAAGGAGGATAAGAGGGATCAGAACTAAATTCAATGAAATAGAAAAAAAATAAACAGTCCAAATGATTAAAAAAGCAGAGCATATTCTTTGAAACAATAATTAATACTGATGAGCTCTTAGCTAAACTAAGCAAAAGAAAGAAAGAGAAGATCCAAATAATAAACTTAGACTTCCGGGAAGATGGTGACCGAGAAAAGTGGGGCTTAAGAGCCTCGCTAACAACCAATCTCCATTACCACAAAATCAGCTCCTTTCATAGCCAGAAAACACCATCACCAGAGAGACAAAAAAATCACCAGGCTCCAGAGAGAAAGCAGACTGAGAACAGAGCTCAGAGCCACAGAGGAGATACACCGGCCTCATGCCCGAGGACGTGGCAGCAGTGCCATACTGCCAGCAGCAGCGGCGAATTCACCAAACAGCTACAGCAAGCCGAGGTGAGCCGCTGCGGAACAGCCAGGCAGGATCTTTCGGGGCAGGGAGCATCTAAAGCTCCCAGTGGCTGAGCTCAGCACACGCTGCAGGGACTCAGAGTGGAAATCAAAACCAAGAAGAAATAAGCCAGCCTCACGGCCGAGGGCGTAGCAGCAGCACCATATTGCCACCGGCGGCAACAGCAGCAAATTCACCGAGTCCAGTACAGCTACATCTGCGAACTCAAGAACAGTGAGTCAAATTGTGGGCCCCAGAGGAGAAATCCCAGTACTGCACTCCCTGGGACTTGACTCAGTGGGGGAGTGGCAGTGGCAGAGATATCACACCATAGGAGAAAGTGCAACCTGGCACCCCCCATACTTTAAAGCAGCCTCTATCGACTCCCTGGGTCTGGGACTCTGCGATACAACCCAGTAAAGGAGTAGTGGGGTCTGAGATACTACTGACTCGAGATCCAGAGCACCTTAAGTGAAGTCATAGTGACCCAAGGGAAGAACCCAGAGAAGGCACAAACTTCCGAAATCATGGGAAAGAGGAATAACATTGGAGCAATGAATGCCCACAACCCCACAACATCAGAACCCGATAAAACAGAAAATCAGAGATTTCTAGAAGATCAAATCAGGAAAATAACTGTAGAAATAATAGAGGTGCTTCGAATAGAACTCAGAGAAAGCCAAAAAGAGATAAAGGATGCAATTAATGAAGTAAAGGCCTCAATTCAAAGCACAAACAACTGATTAGACCACATGGAGAACAGAATCTCGCTCTTAGAAGATGATCATTCCAAAAATGAATGCATTGTTTCTAATCTAGAAAAAAATATCCAACAGCAGGAATCTGACATTGAAGAAATATGGGCCCATTTTAAGAGAGCTAACCTAAGAATAATTGGAATAGAGGAGGGAAAAGAAAGTGAAACCAAAGGGATCAACAATCTCTTCAAGGAAGTAATAGCAGAAAATTTCCCAAACATAGAGCAAGAGGTTGATACACAGGTCCAGGAAACTTATAGAACTCCCTTTAGACAGGATCAGAGAAGAGGATCCCCACGCCACATAATTGTCAAAATGACCAATGTGGAAGCCAAGCAGAGAATCTTAAAGGCAACAAAAACAAAGGGCCAAGTGACATTCAGAGGCAAACCAATTAGAATCACTCCAGACTTCCCAAACCAAGTCATGAGAGCCAGAAGGGCTTGGAGTAACATATTCCAAACTCTGAAAGAAAACAACTTCCAGCCAAAAATTTCCTACCCAGCAAAACTTTCTATCAAATTAGATGGAGAAATAAGAAGCTTCCATGACAAACAGCAACTGAAGGAATTTATGTCTTCAAAACCAGCACTAGAGAAAATACTCAAAGAGATTAACTACAAAGAAGAAATAGGTAACACACACCAGAACCAGAGAAACAAGATTTTCCATCCAACAGACAACTAAGATTGGTTATCTGTGGAGATTCATTATTTATGTTAGTCTTTTACCTCTCTCTAAAGGGTATTGTTTGCCTTATTGTTGTTAATTTTTAGGATTTCTAGTTGGAATATTAATATACCTTCAGATATAACATTTGGAAATATTTTATCACATTCTATTAGTAACTGTTAACTCTGTTTACATTGTCTTTGGATATACATTTTTTTTTTTATTTTTTAGGGAGTTTGTATAATCTTCTGTTGCCTGTGCCATTGAAATCATATCCAAGAAATCACTGCCAATTTCAATGTTGTGAGGTTTTATGACCCAGATTTTCTCCTAAAAGTTTATAGTCTTAAGATTTATATTTAGGTCTTTTATCTATTTTGAGTTAATACTTGTATATGGGATTAGTTAAGGGTCCAATTTTATTCTTTTCCATGTAATTATTATTTTTCAACAATAGTTAGATAAAAGATTATTATTCCCACCACCAAATGTTCGTGGAAACCTTGTCAAAAATAACTTGACAATATAGGGAAGAATTTAGCTCTAGGCTTGTATTTAACTCCAATGGTTTATATATCTGCCTTTAGAACAGTACTACACTGTTTCAATTATTGTAGCTTTATATGGTTTGAAATCAGAAAATACATATCTTCTAGCTTTGTTCTTTTTCAAGATCCTTTTGGGTATCTAGAATCCATATTCCATATTAGGATAGATTTTTTTTCTGAAAAATAAATATATAAATATATGATAGTTTCACCTAAAAAATAGAAAAAAAATATTCTCTGGTAAGAAAGAAAGCAAAAAGAAATATTGAAATGTTATCTTTAAGTCATCAAATCTTGGTATCAGACAAATGAAAATGTTATGTGAGATTATCATTTTTAATTTTGGATAAATTGCTATAATACTAGATGTCAACCACTAAGCCAAGCATGGGAAGGAGGGATGGGGAGAGAATGGGGTGGGGATCCGGTGGGGGCTGATTGGGTGATGTGTGCATGTATGTCTACAAAAGTTTGTATCCCACTATGATGTATGAATACAGTGCACCAATAAAAAAAATAAATAAAAATAAAAATAAAACAAATAATACACTTAAAAACGAAAGTGGAAATGTTACAGCAGACTCCACTGAAACTCAGAGGATCATTAGGGACTGTTTTTATGTTATATTCAAAATAAATTGGAAAGTCTTGAAGAAAATTCCTAGACACAGGAACTATCAAAACCGTACCAAGAACAGAAAACCTATAACAAGCTAAGATTGAAACAGTAAAAGAAATACTCCCAACAAAGAAAAGTCCAGAAGCAAATGTATCCACAGATGAATCTTATCTCTTATCTCATACCTCTTATCTCTATGTCCTATCTCATATTTGGAAAACAGTAGAAACAAAAGGACTTAATGAAAGTAGAAGAAAGAACAATCATAGAATAACAGATACAGGGGGAGAAAAGAGTCTTGTAGAGGAGATGTTAGGGAGTGAAACTGATCAAATTTTATGCAGTTATCCATATACTACAATGAAACTCACTAATCTATATAATTTATATGCACCAATGAAAAATAAAATGATTGCCGGGCATGGTGGCACATGCTTGTAATCCCCGTGCTTGGGAGGTGGAGACAAGAGGATCGCACAGGTTGGAAGCCAGCCTTGCTGGCTTAAGAGACCCTGTTTCCAAATAAAAATATAAAATAGGTCTGAGAGTGTAGCCCGGAGGTAGAAGGGCTTCCAGGAACCCTAGTACCACCACCAAAAAAAAAAAAATGAAATGATTTAAAAATTAAAAAAATGAATTACAAAACTTTGTATATCAGTCCAACATTATTTCTACTGCTTTGCATTGATGTGATTACCTGGGAATATCTTATTTCATTTTATAATAACTTAATAAAAATATGAATGAGATGTACAAAAAATGAAATGATTTAATAAGCAATACTTAGCTAATTTAAAAAGAAAAGAGAAAAAAATGACTAATCAATCTTTACTGGGTGAAGAGAATTCTGAGCACTTAAACATTTTTTTCCTAAGAGTATTCTTTTCCAACTATATTTTATTATAATTGGTAAACAAGAAACAACTTCGTTTAGGAGTAATGTGCTAAAGCTTTTAAGAATAAGTCATCATTTATCACCAAACACCAAGGTATATGACTTCACTAAAATAAAACAGCATTTAGGTAAGTGTATCTTCACTAGAAAAGGAGAATTTTTTTCAGCCTGTTATTTTGTTATAACTGTTGCTATTAAAGTTTATGTTCTCCTATATGTACTATTTTAGAAAAGAATTGTGAATTAAATTAACATATCTTTAGGGCAGTATGCCTGGTTGCTTTTTAAGAGAAAAAAATCTAATCAATTTAATTATATATCCTTAAGTAATATAATCAGAATATTTTTCCATTTTAATTAATCTCTATTTTAATGCATTATAAATGTGAACAGGGAAAATTAAAATATATTTTTTGAACTACTGATACCCTATCACAGTAGTTCTCAAACTTTCCTGTACATCACAATCACCCAGAGAACTAAGTAAAGGTCATATCACAGGGTGCCAACTCCAGACTCCACAAAATAGGTCTGGGAGCAAGCCTGAGAACCTGCATTTCTAACGAGTTCTTAGGTGATGCTAATCTGTTGGTCTGTGGACCACAATTTAAGAACCGATATCCAATAGTTTTTGGATTCCCATAACCTTTGCTTAGCCAGGTGTGGTGGCGCACATCTGTAGTCCGAGTACTTGGGAGGCTGAGACAGGAGATCACAGGTTCAAGACCACACTCCTTCCTTTTTTTCAGAAGTCAGCGACCTGTGAAGGGATGTGTTAGATTTGAAGTTATACAGCCTGTGTACTGCCCAGTAGCTGTGCTCAGGCTACCATGCCCAAAGTTTGATCATCTGTATAAAAGCAGAAAAAGCCCAACGGTCTCTTAGCTCATTCCAAATATCAAAATTTTGTGAGCAATTTCTCTTTCGGAATTCACTTCCAAACATTGGTGAATTTTCTTATTCCTTGACATTGCTGGAAAGTCATTTGCTAAAATGAGTGAAGAAAGTTTGTTGACAGCTAATAGACTTGTGGAAATCAATATTCAAAAGAAAATTCCATATTGATAATTTCAAAATTATTTTTCTGCATATTCTTGATTGTTAAAAAATGGCATATATTTGTACACAATACACCTAAACACTTAAAGGCCAGCTTTAAATTTTAGAGTGGCAGGCAGTGCATTATTTATGATATAAAAGTTCATCCTGCCTAAAAATGGGTCAAGTAAGATTTACTCTGATACTGACTAAAATTCTTAATGTGGAATTTTCTCCTGTATACTGATCTGAGCAATATTAAGCTCAAGTAAAAATTTTCTTAACCCCAAAGATGAGCTGGGCATGGTGACACACATCTATAATCCCAGTGTGTGGGAAGCTGAGTCAGAAGACTCAGATGTTCCAGGAGAACTTCAGCAACTTAGTGAGACCCTATTTCAAAACAAAAAATAAAATAGGGCTCTGGCTGTAGCTCAGAAGTAGAATGTCCCTGGGTTCAATCCCTAGTAACACTAACACACACACACATAGGCACACACACACACACACACACACACACAGAGTTGACTTGCAAGATAAGATTTTTTTTCAGTCCTTCCATTGAATGTGAGTCTGTAGTAACCTACAGACTGTAATCTGATGCAATTTTTTGTATTCTAACTTCCTTCTTCACTTCTTATTTGTATTTATTTATTTATTTATTCTTTGTATATTTTAATACATAAACTTAGTCTCCTGGATACATTCTAAGTGGGATTAAAGTCACCTTGGAGGAAAAATAATTCTGCAATTAAAATAAAGGATATCGAATGTTTTTGCTAACAATATATGTTCCCTCCTACACATGCTTTCTCTAAGAATCTCTCAGCATCTTTATATTTATAGATACCATTATCAAGAGAAGATGAAATCTGGGTACAGGAAGGATGGATGTTAGCATAAGTAATGGGAAGAATGAAAGCCAGACCGTTAGCCATTTACTTCAAATTTTTCTGCTTGAAAGTTTTAGACTACAGTCTAAACTAATATCCTTGGTGATTCAAAGTGTCTTCAGGGGATGGGCATGGTGGCACATGCTTGTAATCCCAGTACTTGGGAGGCTGAGACAGGATATTCACAGGTTTGCAGACAGCCTCAGCCATTTAGTGAGGCCCTCTGCAACTTGGTGAGATCCTATTTCAAAATAAAAAAGAATAAAAATTAGGGATAGGGGTGTAGCTCAGAGGTAGAATGCCCCTGGGTTTCATCCCCAGGTCCACAAAAAAAAAAAAAAAGAAAGAAAGAAAGAAAAGAAAAGAAAAACAGTGTCTTCAGTGGACTAAAAATGATTTGAAGCAAGAGAACTCAGAATTCTGATTCATCTTTAACCATATTTTAGGCTCCTTTCTTCTTGGTAATAGATTTGATATACTCACGGTGCAGTGTTAACATGGAATGTTGTATGTGACTCTGACGTTTTTCATAGACACATTTTCAAAATTATTATGACAGAAAACATTTTGTCCAACCAGTGATAATACTATACAAATGAGTGGTTACAGTGGGGGTTTTTTATTTTTCAAGAAACTAATTCAGGAGAAAAAATTCATAGTAAAATTTTCATTCTTAAAGAGTACATCAGGTGGGTGTGGTGGTCTACACCTGTAATCCCAGTACCTGGGAGGCTGAGACAGGAGGATCACAGATTTGAAGCCAGCCTTAGCAACTATGTGAGACTCTCAGCAACTTGGTGAGAGCCTGTTTCCAAATAAAAATATAAATGGGCTGGGGGCTTATCCCAGAGGTAGATGTCCCCTGGGTTCCATCCCAAGGACTACACACACACACACACACACACACACACACACACACACACACACATCTAAGCCAAGCACATTGGCACAAGCCTGTAATCCCAGTATTTCGGAGGCTAAAGCAGGAGAATCACAAGTGTGCAGTAACTTGAGAGACCCTGTTTCAAAAGAAAAACTAAAATAGGGCTGGGGGTGTAGCCCAGTGGTAGAATCCCCTCAGTTTGATCCCCAGCACCACAAAAACAATTATTTTGTACATCAAGCACTCTAAAGTATAAAAAAGGATTATAATTCTGTGATTTTTGATATACTAATTGGTTTATAATAGACTCAAAAAACAATAAATGGGTTCAATATCTGTAGATCTGACTCATCTTTCCTCAGGTGGGCAGTCAGCTGGCTCACTTATATTTTCTTCCCATTTGAGGCCTGATTTCTTCAGCTTCCCAAGGAAAGAAGAACATCCTCCTGGATCCTGTCACTATCTGTGGATCTATGCATTTCACCTAAGGTCAGTTTATACCACAAAAGGGTGTGTGTGTGTGTGTGTGTGTGTGTGTACACAAACAGAATGACCTTCCTTTCCCTGTGGTAGATCAAACTACCACCGAGGGAGCATCTGTGGCCCTCTGTAGTTTATGATGGATAGCCAGCTGTTACTACTCAGTAATAGATCTGATTCTAAAGGAATGTGGAGCATATGACATATGTCCTACTAATAACCATTAGGACAAAATTGTTTGATGTCCGTTAGGCACTCAAAGTGCCCCCATTTTTTCCAAATAAAAGCCAAATGTTTTTAGGACCAGACAAAGAAGAAAATCTATATAAATAAAGGTTCTAATTATCACTTAATTCCAATAATGTATTTTCTCTTTAGCCCTCTTCATTGGTCCTGTAACTGAAAGAGGCGCGGGCACACACACACACACACACATACACACACACACAATTCACGAATGGCATGCTCTGCTGAGCTTTTGAACTTGCCATTCAATATCAGGAGATTGTATCACAGCTTCCTGAGATGCATGCAGATACACACAAAATCTTGGTACAGGGTTAAGCTATACCATAGTCTATAAAAAAAAACAACAATTAAGGGTTTGAGCAAAATTTTAAAAATGGTAGTCATGGCAACACAAAGGGCTACCATGCATGTGCGTACGACACACACACACATACACACACACACACACATTTGTTTCTGTACGGAAGAAACTAATGGTGATTACTGACTGCATGTACTCCATACTTTTAAATGTCAATTCCATAGACACATAGTTTGAAGCATTTATTATGACTTGAAAGAAGCAAAAAAAAAAAAATCTATCTCTTAAAGAACAATAGCCAAAGTCATTTCTGCTCATATTTTTAGGTCAACTGTGGAGAAAACATTTCTCACATCTTACAGTTGTTCAAGAATATGAGTTTCAAATAATGAAATGACTTACTCAAGGTGACAAAGCTAACAGAAAAATACTGAAAAGCGATATTCAGAGTCTCATTCCTATGCCAGTTTTTAACTGTACCTCTCAGAATGTTTACATCATTCTACCAAGTTATCACACTGTTTTCCAGTCTCTTTTCATCCACTTCGGGGTGTTCTAGCACTTTCTTCACTGACACCACAGTGGCATCACTTGTGAGAAGCCTAATACAAGAGTCCTCCTACCACTTACTTAGGGTTCACACTGCACTGCTATCCCTCATTATTTAAAATTGAAAAGTGTGTTATGGTGCTAGGGATTAGACCCAGAGGCATCCTACTTCTGAGCTACACCCTCAGCCTGATTTTACTTTTCTTTTGTAGTAGGGTCTCACTACGTTGCTGAGAGCCTTACTAAATTGCTGAGCCTGGCTTCAAACCTGCAATCCTTCTGTTTCCGCCTCCCAAGTACTGGGATCACAACATGTGCCTGATTCTTTTACTTCTCCAACCTTGGTTGGCAAGATTATGTCACTTATTCCTCCAGAAAGAGAACTCCTTTCCATTATATATAGCTTTATAAAAAAGCTATTTTTTAATTTTCAGCTTATGATATATGACAGAACGGGCTCCATCTAGTTGTATTACTTGTAATTAGTTACCCTCATAATTCCTAAAGTGTTCAACATTCCTTTCAAACACTCCTTAACAGCTTAGTTTTTGTCACTTTGTAAATCCCTTCTCTTGATTCTAACATCTAGGATTCCAAACATTTTTATCACTCTTCTGTACATCAAGTGACAAGGCATCAAATGAGTATTATCCCCAGGCCCTTAGAATATGAGAATTTGGACCCAACATCAACACTATCTGAACCAAGATATTGTTTAAGAGCTTGCTCTAAGTTATTTATTTTTTATTTGTTGGTGCCTTGTAGTCATATATCTTAATGGGGACAAGATAGTAGAGGTATACATGCACACATCACTCATTTAGCCCTTCCCCAATTCCCACCCTATTCCTTCCTCCTCCCTCCTCATGTTTGCTTAGTAATTAACTTTGATATGTTTGAGAATGTACATCATGTATATTAGGAAAATTCCCTCTTCTCCCTCCCATCCCCTCACTTAGGTTGCTTAATTTGCTCATCTACGGTTTAGCCTTCTTCATATGGAGTTCCTCCTATGACCCTTTTCTCCCTACCTTTTCCATATTAGGGAGAGCATCTGACTTTTTACTTTTTGTGCGTGACTAATCTTACTTAGTATAATGTTCTTTAATTCTATCCATTTCCTCACAAATGATATGATTTTGTTCTTTTCTTCTTTATGGCCAAGTAAAACTCCATTATGTACATATGCCATGGTTTTGTAATCCATTCATTTGTTGATGGACATCTTGGCTGGTTCCATACTTTGGCAACTGTGAATTGTGTAACTATGAATATAGATATGCATGCATTAGTTTGGTAGTTGGGCTTTGTTTCTTTTGGGTAGATACCAAGAAGTGGTATTGCTGGATCATATGGTAGGTTTGTTCCTATTCTTCTGAGGATCTTCCATACTGTTTTCCAAAGTGGTTAGACTAATTTGCAATCCCACTAACAATGTATGAATTTTCACTTCTCCACACCCTCACCAGCATTTGTTGTTTGTTTTGAATGATTTCCATTCTAATTGGAGTTAGAGGAAATCTCAAGGTGGTTTTGATTTGCATTTCAATGGTTGCTAATGAGGTTGAACATTTTTTATACATTTATTGGCTATTTGAATTTCTTTTGTGAGGTGTCTATTTAGTTCACTTGCCCATTTTTTATTGTTCTTGTTTTGTTTTGTTTTGTTTTCTTAGTGGTGAGAGTCTTGAGTTCTCTGTATATTCTAGATATTAGTTCTTTATCAGAGGAGTAGTTGACAAAACTGTTCTCCCATTCTTTTGGCACTCTTTTGAGGTTCTTGATAGTTTCCTTTGATTTACAGAAGTTATTTAGTTTAGCAATTCCACATATTGATCCTCCTTTTCATTTCTTGTTCTGTTGGAATCTTGTTGAGAATATTTTTACCTGTGCCCCTGTGTTCAAGTATTGGATTTATGCCCTCTTCAAAAAGTTGCAGTCTCTTGTCTGATTTCCAAGTATTTCATCCATCTTGAATTGACTCTTGTGCAGGGTAAAAAATGGGGTTTATTTCCATTTTTCTGCATATGGTTCACCAGTGTTGCCAACAACATTTGTTGAACAGGCTTTTTTCCAGTGTATGTTTTTGGCCCCCTTTTCAAAAATCAATTGGCTATAAGTATGCAAATTTGTTTCTGAGTCTTCTATTCTGCTCCATTGATCATGTGTCTGTTTGTGTGTGAATACCATGCTTTTTTTTTTTTTATTACTATGGCTCTGTAGTATTGTTTGAAGTCAGGCATTGTTATGTCTCCTGCATGGTTCTTGTTGCTGAGAACTACTTGGCTATTCTGGGTTTCTTGTTGTTCCAAATGAATTTAATGACTGCTTTTTCTATGTCTGTGGGAAATGACCTTATTAATTTAATGAGTATTGCATTGATTCTGTAGATTACTTTTGGAAGAATGGCCATTTTGATGATATTATTCTGTCTATACAAGAACATAGATGGTCTTTCCATCTCCTAAGAGCTTCTATTTCTTTTTTCATTGTTATAATTTTCTTTGTAGAGGTCTTTTACCTCCTTGGTTAGGTTTATTCTTAAGTATTTTATTATTTTGTGGACATCCTAAGTGGTAGTGTTTTCTGGAATTCTTTTCATTGGATTTATGGTTGGTATACAAGAAAGCTTTTAATTTTTTAAATTGATTTTGTATTCACTTTGCTGAATTTGTTGATCAGTTCTATAAGCTTCTTGGATGAGTTATTGGGCCTTTTAAGTATAGTATCATATCATCTGCAAATTTTTATAGTTTTAGTTCTTTTTCTATCTGTACTCCTTTGATTCCTTTTCTTGCCTTATTGCTCTAGCTAGAGTCTCAAGTACTATATTGAAAAGAAGTGGTGATAATGGACATCCTTGTCTTGCTCCTGTTTTTAGGGGGAATTCTTGTGTTTTTCCCCATTTAATATAATGTTGGCTGTGGACCTATTATATATTGCCTTTATGATGTTGAGGTATGTTCCTTCTATTCCAATTATTTGCAGTGCTTTTAGCATAACTGGGTTTTGGATTTTGTTGAATGCTTTTTCGGCATCTATCAAAATGATCATGTGATTTTTGTCTTTGGTTCTATTCATGTGATTAATTACATGGATTGTTTTAACTATGTTGAACCCGTCTTGTATCCATGGGATGAAACCCACTTGGTCATGGTGTATGATTTTCTTGAAGTGGTTTTGAATGCATGTTGCTAGTATTTTGCTTAACAGTTTTGCATCTAAGTTCATCAATGATATAGGCCTATAGTTTTCTTTTCTTGACTGTCTTTATTTTGTTTTGGTATTAATGTGATGTTTATAGAATATATTTGGGAGAGTTCTATTTCTATTTCATGGAATAAATTGAAGAGTATTGTGATTAGCTTTTCTATAAAGGTTTTATAAAATGCACTTGGGAAACCATCTGATCCTGGGCTCTTTTTGATGGTACGTTATTTATTTATTTATTTATTTATTTATTTATTTGTGGTACTGGAGTTCCTGGAAACCCTTCTACCTCTGGGCTTCACTCCCAGACCCATTTTATATTTTTATTTGGAAACAGGGTTTCTTAAGCCAGGGAGGCTGGCTTCAAACCAGCACGAGCCTCTTGTCTTTGCATCCCAAGTGCCGGGATTACAAGAGTGCGCCACCACACCCAGCTGATGGTAGGTTTTTTATTGTTGTTCCAATCTCTTTGCTATTGGTTTGTTTAAATTTTCTATATCTTCTTGGTTCAACTTAGGAATGTTATATGTGTTTTAAAAATTGTCAATTTCTTCTAAGCTTTCCATTTTGTTGGAGTATAGTTTTTCAAAGTAGTTTCTGATAAGCCTCTGGATTTCTATGCTCCCAGGGTCAATATCTCCTTTTCATCTATTATTTTAGTAATTTTGGATTGATTCTTTCCTCTTTTAGTTAGGTTAGCTAGTGGTTTACCTATCTTTTTTTTTTTGAGAAACCAATTTTTTTGGTTTAATTGATTTTCTGTATTTTTTATTCTATATGTCATTGATTTGTGCTCTGGTTTTAATAATTTTCTGTCTTCTACTGGCTTTGGGGTTAGACTGTTCTGTTTTTCAGGGACTTTGAGGTGTGTCATTAGGTTGTTTATTTGGTGATTTTCTTTTCTTCTTATATGGGCATTCAGTGCTATGAATTTTTCTCTTAATACATCTTCAAGGTGTCCCAGAGGTTTTGATATACTGTGTTTCTAATTTTATTTGTTTCTAGGAATTTCTTAATTTTACCCCTTACTTTTTTATGATCCATTCCTCATTCAGCAGTGTGGTGTTCAGACTCCACATATTTATGTGGTAACTTTGGGTTATTTATTTATTTATTTATTTATTTATTTATTTATTTTATTTTTGCAGTGCTGGAAATGGAACCCAAGGGCATTCTACCTTTGAGCTACAGCATCAGCCCTATTTTTTTATTCTTTAATTTGAAACAAGTTCTCACTAAGTTGTGGTGGGCCTCACCACAATTTATGCTGTCAAATTGTTTTTTCTAAATTATATACTGTACATTCATTTTGGAGTGGTCATCTTCTAAGAGTAAGATTCTGTTTTCCATGTGTTCAAATCTACTGTTTATAAATACAAAATACAGTTTGTATTGATGCCTTCACTTCAATGATTCCATCCTTTACTTCCTTCAGAGTCTTTTTCTGATTCCTATTCAGGATTTCAGATTCTTTCAGACTTTCTCTAAATTTATTTCAGGCTTCTCTAAATTCTTTTCAGAAATTCTATATTATTTCTACTATTAAACTTTTGATTTGTCCTTCTGGCAATATCAGCAATTCCATTTCTGTGGGTTCTGTTATTGTGGGGTTGTAGGAGCTTATTGTTTTCTTACTATTTCTCCTTCTCATGATTTCAGGTTTCTTAAGTTTGTGTCTTTGCTGCTTTTTGATAGCTTTTTTTTTCCTTTTTTCATTTTTACTCTGTAGTGTTGTGGACCATTTTAGAATATACACTGAGATTATCATATTGGACCAGCTCATGGTATTTTGCTGAGTGGGATTTTTCTGCAAGTGACCTGGTGTAATCTTTATAGTACAGTCTTTGATGTCATCTCCACACAGTAATGGTTAATCCCGCCTTTCTCCAAGCTTGTCAAATTCTTGACTCACTGATCTTTATTATAACAATGACAATTATTAGCTTCTGTGTTTCATTAACTTTTATGATACCTTGTCTAAAATTTCTATAAAAGCAAAATGCTGGCTACAGATGAGTGGGAGAATTGTCATCTATCTCCTCCCTGACCCCCAAATTATTAAATTCTCTTAAAATTATTTTACCAGGTTTTGTTTCATTTTCATCAAGAAAGACTAGTGTTAGGGAGCTGCCAAACAACTTCTAAGGTAGGAACTGCCCAAACAATTTTTAGAAAGCTCAGGAACAGTGACCTTTCATAAGAGGAACCAAAAAACAATTATTAGGGAGTTGCACAAAACAGCAACCCTTCACGGCAGACTACAAGCAGCATCCACCAGAGCCACCAATACTGTAGGTGTCATCTATTATATACAAGAGCAAATTGTGTTATAGACAAGGGTAAATTAAGGGATGAAGATGAGCAAGGAGAAGATAATGAAGTAGTAAATGCAAGAATAGGGTAAAGTAGCAGATATGTTTGAATAGAAAAACAGAATGAGAGTTTGAGTTTAGTAAGGTAATATATAATAGAGATTAGAGGGAGTGAATATGTAGGAGGATTACAGTAACCAATGTAGAGTATTTAACATAGTGACATGAAGTGGATTTAATAAAAGACAAAGGAAACAAAAGAAATAAAAAGAAAAGAAAATGGATGGAGTGAATAGAATAGATATGAAAGAAGAAAGAAGTTTGTAAAGGGTGGGAAAAAAGCAAACAAACAAATACTTAATTACACACACACACAAATAATAAATAACAAAACAGCAACAAAGTAAAACAACCCTACAAATATATAAATACTAAGCAGACTTGACCTCTGCAGTCATCTTGGGTCTGTGTGGATTCTTTCAGCCATTTAAGGTTTATATTCTATAGTAGGTTCTAGAGCATGTTCCAAAAACTCTCATTTGGTCTATAACCTACAGTAATGATGTCAGTTTATAGCCCCACTTTTTGGTCTCTTTCAATGATTGGCCTGGTGTCTCTCTCTGCAGTGTACCACTGATACCTTTTCTGCTATAAGCCTTGATCTCTGAGCTTTAGGTTCCATCTCTAGTACTGCCAAAATAAAAAGGACCTGTCTGAGTCTCCCTTAGTTTACTCAGGTGGCTGGTGTCACTGGGCTGGATCTAGTGTTAAGCACAGGTCTCCATATTTTCCACAGACTCTGAGCCTGCATTTCTCCTCACACGTAGGTATGGGTGCCATTGGGACCAAACCTAGTACATATATAGAAGTTTATTTTCTCCACAGCTAGGGATGGGTTGATCTGACTTCTCCCTGATCACCACAATTGGGTAGTCTGTGACAATCTCCAGAGGCCCTTAGGGCTCTGCACCTGTGGACTCTAGGCCTCTTTACCCAATTGGTCCTGGGGGCTGTCTGTTAATCCATGTCTCTGCTGTGTCCAACAGCAGACTCCATCCCCACCTTCACCAGGGTGAACCACAAAGTATCAGACCCTACAAGTCTATCACTTGCTGCATGTGTCTCTGTGGCCATGCTGGAAAACCTCCCTCAGAGATGGCTGGTTCACTTATTTGTTGTTGAACACTATTCTAGATCTCTGCAGGATGTGGTGAGGTTGCCTGCCTCTGTTTCAGTTTGTAGCTGGAGTCTGGCAGAAGGAACTGACTGCTTACAATTCTGATGAGCTGCAGCCACTTACTTTGCTTCAAGTCATTGGGTTTTTTTTTGCTGGGAGGTCTCTGGAGGCCACAATGCTAGCAGTCCTGGTGTGGTGAGGTAAGATTGCACTACACAACCCCACAGCCACAGCTGTTGGAGGTGGGCAATATACTTTTTGCTCTGTTCTGTCTTCTAGCTTTGTTTCTGTTGCCTTTCAATTCTTTGTGTTCTGTTGAAGTTTATGCTGTTTTTTTTTTTTTCTCTTGCCAAGGTGCTATTTTCAGTGATAGAGACTGAGTGTCCGCAGGACTGAAATGTGCTGCTTCTTTTGGTTGCCATCTTTCCAGAAGTCTTCACGATAAGTAATTTAAATAGATAACTTCAAAAAAATGTACATACATGTTTGGATCACTCTTTATTCACATTTTTTGTTTTGAATATGGGGTAACAATGTGTTCACTGGCATGGAATCATCATTTTTACACAGAATCATTTACTACTGGGGTGAAAATGAATTGAAAACTACCAGTCCAAACTGGAACATACCTTAAATCCCAGTACTTGGGAGGCTGAGACAAGAGGATTTGAGGTCAGCCTCAGCAACTTATTGAGACCTTCAGAAACTTAGTGAGACCATGTTTCAAAATTAAAATTTTTTTTAAGTGATGTAGTTCAAAGGTAGAATGCCCCTGGCTTTAATCCCTCAGTACCAGGAAAAAAAATAAAAACTACTTATCCATGTTTGTCCTGTAAAATAAGTCCATAAAGTTAGGTGGTGGTGGTTTTATTTATTTATTTATTTATTTATTTATTTATTTATTTATTTATTTAGGTGGCACTGGGGTTCCTGGAAACCATTCTACCTCCGGGCTAAACTCCCAGACCTATTTTTATATTTTTATTTGGAAACAGAGTCTCTTGAGCCAGCAAGGCTGGCTTCGAACCTGCGCAGTCCTCCTGTCTCCACCTCCCAAGCGCAGGGATTACAAGCGTGTGCCACCACGCCCGGCTTAGGTGGTGGTTTTATCTAAAATGAACACTAGAAACATATCACTCTGAGTCTTCCTCAGTCATGATTACCTCACTCAGCTCTTTCTGTGCAGGGACTGTACTTGCTGCTGAGTCTTGTCTCAGCCACCCAGGGAAACATTAGCAGCACCACAGGTATCGCCAGTCAACAGCCCACTGACATGATTCAGCAGTGAGACCCGAGGTTCTCTAGTGGAAGGAAGTGACAGACAGAATAAATATAGACCATTCACGCATGTAAGCTTTCTTGGAAGCCACATCTTACATGGTGGATGGACAGTGCCATTGTCATTATTTTTTAATTACTTCCCTCTGTGGCAGCTGTTACTTCTTAGCCTGAAATAACTCTGGAGATTACATAGCCTCTCTCCTGACAGGCCTACCTTGAAGTAGTATTCTTGTAGTTGAATGGGTTTTTAATATTTAATCTGTGGGGGTTTTTTGCTTTATTTTAAACTAATGGCTTATCATTTCCTGCTAATTAGGACGTTATCTCTTAAACTTGCTCCCTGCTGCCACTTCCTCCTCTATGCAAGTATTTTTTATTTAAAACTGCCATCTGTGTGTGTGTGATTTTTATGATGGCCCATTTATCCTCTGATATCATGCTGATTATAAAGTTTCAGAGACCTAAATAAGATTCAAAATGAATATAATCCATGAAAATTGTGAGTTGGACTAGATGAGCTTTTCTGTTCACGAAAATGAAGAAAACATGTAAGTACTAACATCTGAACTCTGTTTTCATTTTGAAGTTTAAGAATGCAAATCTAAGATATTATCAACAGATCAGTGTTATAATGGTCAATACTGAATAATCTCTCACTTGTTTTTAAAACTTCTGACATCTTGAGTAATTTAAAAAATATTAAGTTGATTTTATGTAATATGAATATGCAAGGGATAAGTACTTTATCTACTTTCTTCCGAATATATAACCTTTATTAAAAGATAAGCATATGAACATAAAAAAAGAGAAAAGCATCACTAAATGAGTGATACCAACAAATTTGTGGTTGATGATATTTGTAATTCTTACTGTATTGGAAGAAGCCACCATCTAGAATGTTCTTGAAGGGGACTTCAGACTAGGAGGTCTTTCGGGGAGAATTCTAAAAAAGAGGCAAGTAGTACAACTGTTAGATATAAGAAGTATGGCTGAAAATAAAGGTACCATTGAGTTAAATCTAGATACATAAATACCACCCAAACCCTGCACCATAAACATGACTGCTTTTCCAAACATAGATGGCAAGCAAAATGTTTGCCATCTATGCTTTTACTGTCAAGCAAAAAATGAAAACTTAATGCCCAAAGAGGGTTCTTCTGTCATGATATTTAATACACTGAGCATACTGTTGTTAACCCAGAACAAAACTTTCCTTTTTCTTGGTATCCAATCAGTCAACATCAGACTTATTCCTAAATATGCTTGGAAAATTGATAATTACCAAATATTTAAAGAAGACTATCCTGAAATAAAATGCTATGACCAACACACACAAAAAAACTTACTCCAGAGAAATGAAAGATCAGAACATAACTTTAAGTACATTTAGTTATTACTCTCAGATTTAAGAAAATATTGCATCTATTAAAATATTAGCATTCTTTTAAAAACAAAGACTTTAGGAAAATAAGGAGAAATTACTGGAAATATAAAAGTTGGTAAGAAAATTAAAACTGTATCAATACAGATGTGGAATGGAAACTCAAGGAAATATGACAGAAATAAGGGTATTCTATCATATTTTTATTTAAAAAGAATAAAAAAGAAATATGAGATAAATGTTTTTTCAATTCAGGGTGGGCTCTTTTTATTATTTATTTGCTCTAGAAAAGGCTAACAGATAAAACTGGATAGATAAAATTGTGACATTATTTTAAAGAATTGGAGAATGGAGGACCAATCTTCAAGTTAGTTAAATTTATATTTCAATCTCACTAAACCTTTACTGACTTTTGCTTGTAGTCAGTGACTACAATTGCTAGAGGCTCCTGCTTTATTTATTGATTAGTCATTTTCTCTTTGTAGATCTAGACTAATTAATTAGGTTTATGCAGACTTAAGTTTTTAGCTATTATAAAGCTTACCTGTATTTCTCTGGTATCGAGTTAAAATTGACTTGCCTAATAGTAATAGTAATAGTAACTCAACTTTTTTTGGTTATCATTTATAAGGTATATTTTTCTAACTTTCCTTACTTTCAAACTTTCTTTATTTTTTTTATTGGTGCACTGTATTCATACATCATAGTAGGATACATACTTTTGTAGACGTACATGCACACTTTTCCCAGTCAGCCCCCACCCAATCCCTACCCCATTCTCTTCCTATCCCTCCCTCCCATGCTTGGCTTAGTAGTTGACATCTAGTATTATGGCAATTTATCTAAAATTAAAAATGATAATCTCACATAACAGTTTCATTTGTCTGATACCAAGCTTTTGATGACTTAAAGATAACATTTCAATAGTTCTTTTTGCTTTCTTTCTTGCCAGAGAATATTTTTTTCTATTTTTTAGGTGAAACTATCATATATTTATATATTTATTTTTCAGAAAAAAATCTATCCTAATATGGAATATGGACTCTAGGTACCCAAAACGATCTTGAAAAAGAACAAAGCTAGAAGATATATATTTTCTGATTTCAAAGCATATAAAGCTACAATAATTGAAACAGTGTAGTACTATTCTAAAGACAGATATATAAACCATTGGAGTTAAATACAAGCCTAGAGCTAAATTCTTCCCTATATTGTCAAGTTATTTTTGACAAGGTTTCCACGAACATTTGGTGGTGGAAATATTATCTCAACTTCATTGAGATAGACCTGATAAACAAAATATTGCACCTATTTAAAGTGAATTCAGGCATATGCACATGACCATAAAACCAAGACACTTAGGATGGTGAACATTTCTAACATATTCAAAAGTTTTCTTATGCTCTTTGTTTCATTCACCATTCCTACTTCTGTGACCCCAAATACCTGACTGTTACAACCAAGAGTAAGGAAGATTTATTTGCTCACAGTTTGGGAGGTTTCAGAAGCTTCAATCTGGGTTTGGCTCACATGCTAGTCTGGGTCACATCAGGAGAGTTCAGGGCATGGGACCAGGACGCAGAGAAAGAGGTGCAAGTTAGAGGCATATATAATGTCCAGTGATCTACCTCCAGCCACACCCTACCTACCTAAATTACCACCCAAGTAACTCACTAAATCATCAACAGATTCATAAGTGGATGAGATTAAAATTTAATTACATTGCCTCTGGACAAGAACTGTTCCAAGGGGACATTCTATAATCCAAACCATAACACCCTTTTATAATCCATTCTCTTTTGAGTTTGATCGTCAAACACTGCTGATCCATTTCTGTTGCTTTAGGTTATAGAGAAGGCAACTTCCAGAAACAGGCCAACATTTTGCCTTGGAAAAGTCTAAGGGTCACGTTCCTCCAAGGTAAACATTCCTGTGTTCTTACTGGCACCTATTCCCAAATGTCCTGCTTGTCAAATATTGTCTCAAAGATCTTCTGCACATCCTCAGCGGTTTTATTACTTACCACTATCTCAATTACTCCACAATTGTTCTACAGTCTGCCCAGTTAGACTTTACCCCTAGCTCTGCCTGCATCTTTATTAGTTACACATTATTCCCTGGACTCTGCATGTATGCAGCCTTGTCTGTACCTCAATCTCTCTCCTTTAGAATGAATAAACGCTGTGGGTCAGTGTCCAGCGGGGCCTTCACTTAAGACTGAGGCCCCCTGTCTTGTTCCTTTCAGTCTGCTCTGTGTCTATATCATTCTTTTCCTCTCAGGTGCATCAAGGGAGGGGACCTGACACTAGGTTAGCCTGAATTTAATAGAATTTTATATAAAAGAAATAATATATGTACTTTTTTCTATTTCTTTCTTTTTCTCTTTCCCTTTCTTTCTTTTTTCTTTTTTTCTTTCTTTCTTTTTTTTTTTTTTTTTTGCAGTACTAGGGATGAAACCCAGGGGCAGTCTACCTCCGAGCTACATCCTCAGTACTATTTTTTATTCTTTATTTTTAAACAAGGCCTCACTAAGTTGCAGAGGGCCTCACTAAGTAGCTGAGGCTGGCCAAGAACCTGAGAGCCTTGTGTCTCAGCTTCCCAAGTACTGAGATCATAAGCATGCCCCACTGTGTCAACTGTACTTTCTTTTATCTGACTTATTTCATTCAGCATATTTATTTTGAAACTCAAAAAATTCATTGCATGCAATTGTCATTTTGAAGGAAGTCTATCTATGGGTATACCACAATGTGTTTATCCCTTTACCTATTAAGATATATTTGAGTCATTTCAAACTTGTAACTATAACAAAGCTCCTATGAACATTCATGTACAAGTATTTGCCATGGACATATGTTTTTTATCTTTCAGGAAAATAACTAGGAATGGAATGGCTAGGTCCCATAGTAGTTGTATATTTACTTTATGAACCTGTCAACCTAGTTCCAAATTGGTCGTGCTATTTTATATCCCATCCAAAATGTAAAAGACTATCAGTCAGTTCTTGCACAAAATTTGAATAGTCAGACTTTTTAATTTTATATATTCTAATGGGTTTGTAATGATATCTCACTGTGATATTAATTTTGCCTAATGATTAATGATTTTGAGTATATTTCATGTACTTATTTGTAATTCATATATTTTCTTAATAAACTGTTCAAACATTTTTTATTTTTAAAATAGATTCCAACTTTAAAATTATTGAAATTGGCAAGTTCTTTATTTATTCCAGATAGACTCTTTTATCAGAGATGTGACATAAAATATTTCCTTCTTAGCCTTTGATTTATCTTTTCCTTAGCAGTTTTTCAAAAAGCATATAATATTTTCTTACAGTTTATGTTTTTGGTGTTATATCTAATAAATATTTGCAGATGAAACTCACCATAATAATTGTCTATTATGTGTTAATAAGAAAAAAAACTCTTTCATGGAACCAGGTCACAAATATTAGCTACTGTCTTCTTTTAGGTTTCCAATTAGGTACGTATTCTGTTTGGTATGGGTTTTGTGCATAAGGTGAAACGTGCCTTATCCAGCACTTTATGTTAGAAGGCTAGCCTTTATCTACCAAATTTCCTTTATACCTCTTTAAAAAACAGATCACCCATCGTTTCATGGATTTATTTCTAAGAGTTTATTCAGATATACATTGGTCTATCCTGACACAAATACTAGATTGGTCTAAATTACTACACTTCTATATGTTTTGAATCCTGGTAGGTGTAGTCCTCAAACTTTATTCTTTCACTAATTGTAGGTCTTTTGAATTCCTAGATGAATTTTAGAAGCAGCTTGTCAGCTTCTAAAAAATGTCTTGCTGAGCTTTTCTTTTTTATTGCATTGAACTTCTGAATAAATATGAAGATAATTTATATTTAGCAATATTGAGTCTTCCAAACCCAGAGTATGATATGTCAATCTTTTGTGGGGTTCAGCGCATAAGTGTTATACATCTTTTATCACATTTACCATAATATGGTTCACATTTTGAAGCTCTTGCATAGTTTTTTATGTCAATGACTGTTGTTAAAATATATAAATGTTATTTGTTTTGTATATTATTTTTGAATCCTGTAATCTTTATCAACTGATTTTTAGTTCAAGTAGGTGTGTGTGTGTGTGTGTGTGTGTGTGTGTGTGTGTGTGTGTGGTGCTTCTGGGGTTCCTGGAAACCCTTCTACCTCCAGGCTACACTCTCAGACCTATTTTTTATATATTTTTTGGAAACAGGGTCTCTTAAGCCAGCGCGGCTGGCTTTGAACCTGCGCCATCTTCCTGTCTCCGCCTCCCAAGTGCAGAGATTACAAGCGTGCGCCACCACGCTCAAGTAGATTTTTTTTGTTTGTGTCAATTCTTATAAACTTTTTTGCATAGTAATCCTGTTATCTGCTAGGTTCAAGAAAACATTGTTATAAAAGAGTGAAGTTAAAAGTTCTGGCAGGAATGTGGAGAAAAAGAAACTCTTACACATTGTTGGTAGAAATGTAAATATGCTCAATCATTATGAAACACAGTATGAAAATTTCACAAAATTTTAAGGATAAAATCACCAAAAAATGCACCAATCTCAATCCTGGGTATATATCCAAAAAAATAAAATTGGTATGTTAAAAAGATATTTATGAAAAAAAGATATTGGCACTCTTGGGTTTTTTGTAGCACTATTTACAATAACCAAAAGATATAAAAAACAACTTGAGGTTCCATGAACTGTCAATGAATTAAAAATATATGGTAGATACAAACACAAATTCTATTCAGCCATAGAAAATTATATCTTGTCATTGTGACAACAAGGATTAAAAGTGAATATCATTATGATGGTGAAATAAGACAGGCACAGGAAGACAAGTAATGTATAATCTCACTCAGATGTGAAATCTAAAAAAGTTGCTTTTATAGATGTTGAAAGTAGCATGGTAGTCACTGAAAATGGAGGAGAATGGGATGAAAGGGATGAAAAAGGCTGATCGATAGGCACTAAGTTACAGTTAGATATGGATAAGAAGTTCTGATGTGCTCTTACACAATAGGGTGACTATAAATGATGATGATGATGACGACGACGACGATGATGACAATGATGATGATGATGATGATGATGACAATGATGATGATGATGATATATTCTATATTTTAAAAGAAGCTACAAGAAAAGATTAGGAAGTAGTTGGGGGAATACTGGGGATTAACCCCAGGAAAGGTCTAACTCTGAACTATGCCCCCCAGCCCTATTTTATTTTATTTTGAAACAGGGTCTCACTAAGTTGCTGAGGCTGGCCTTGAACCTGTGATTCTCCTGTCACAGTCTCCCAAGTATGGGATTACAGGCAGGCTTCTCCATGTCTGGCTAAGATTATGATTTTGAAGGTTTTCACCATTATGAAATTATAAATGTTTGAGGAGGTAGATATATTTAGCCTGATTTAAATGTTACACAAAGTATATATGTGTTGAAATACCACTTTACACACTAATATGCACAATTCTCATGTTTTTGTTATCAGTTAAAAATTAATTTTAAAGAGAACAAAACGCTGTGTCAATTTGGAGTTGGGATTTGGCCTGTCTTTAGGTAGGTAGAGTTGGGATGAAAAGCCTCAATCAGATCCACTGACTCAGAATATAAGATATGTGAGGAGATGTGGTAGGAATAATGTTTGGAAATACAAACTGGGACCAGTTTGCAAACCATATTGAATGTCAGCCTAAAAAAATATCACTGAGAGTTTTTTTAATGAATAAATGTCAGACATTATAATATTTCAAGCAGTTCAAGTCTGTGATGTTTTGAACACTGTTTTAGGCTGTTTCGATAACCACAGTGAGTTGAAATCATTTCTAAAATGAGTAAGTACAGACAGGGTGGAGGAGGGTTGCTACTCATGGTCCTACTGACAGGCATGGAAGCATTCTATTCATTACTAAACTACAAGTCATTGACATTGATATATATTATAAGTACAAGCTCTATTGTGAAATAAAGTGACATGTACAAGTATCTATCCTAGTCACTTTTACTAACATGGGTTTCTAGCCAGATAATGATTCATGAATACTCCTTTTGACTATGATATCCCTCTATAAAGAAATACTAATTGTCTATACAATATCATTTCAAATTGCAATTTTGTCTCTATACTCAGCCCCCCCCTTTATTTATTTTGGATATAGATGGATATATGAACTTATTCAGTCATTAAAGGCAATTTGAACTCCATAACACTGGAACATAGATTCTGCTTTGTACAAATTTATTGTATGCCATATGTGTGTACATGTAATACATGCATAGAATACACCGTTGTTTTTATCACTGTCACATAAGATAGAATCTCAGTTTTATTAATTGGTCTGAGAAATTCTTGTTCTTTTCCTCCAGATCTCTCTCCCTCTCTCTCTCTCTCTCTCTCTCTCTCTCTCTCTCTCTCTCTCTCTCTCTCTCACACACACACACACACACACACACACACTTTAACATTTCAAGGGCATGTCAGTAGTATCAAGTATTTAAGCGAAGAGGTGCTTTGAGTGACTGAATGACAGCCAGATGAGGGTTGATGCATACTCGCTGTCTTTGGAACAAAGAGTGAAATCCATTGTATCTGTGTGCTTATAGATTTTAAATGATAGTGCTATAAAGATTTATTTTGGCTTCTATGTTGTTGTTAGAATGTTAAATTTTGAAACACAGACAGCTCCACTCTACATTCATCAGTGCCCTGTTTACTTTCTTTCCTTTAGGCATTGCTGCTCTGACTATTAGCCAATACTTATTGGGATATATGCCAAGCATTATAAAAATTATCTGGCATAAAGTATCTGTGTTAATTATTTATTGCTTTGTAGCAGGCTATCCCCAAACTTAATAGCTTAAAACAATGGGATATCTATTACAATTTCTTTTTTTTTATTTTTAGATACTATGGATTGAACCAAGGGCATTCTACCTCTAAGCTACACCCTCAGCCCTATGTTATTTCATTTTTTATTTTGAAACAGGGTCTTACTGAGTTTCAGAGGGACTTGCTAAGTTTCTGAGGCTGCGTGATCCTCTTGTTTCAAAATCCCAAATACTGGGATTACAAGGGTACACCACCACACCTGGCTTATCGATTACAATTTCTGAAAACCAGAGATTTGGGAGTCATTTACCTAGGTGGTTCTGGTTCACTACCTCTCTCTCTTTACTTTTCTCCTTTTTAAAAATTAGTTTTATTAATATCCTTGTATTTCTACATCATAGTGAAATTCAAGGTGATGCAAACATCCATGCTCATAGGTCTTGGTGTGTTTCCCTTCAGATCCCACCCTGCGACCCACCCATCCCTGCACATACAAGTGAGGTTGGTAGTGATACCTTCATATGTGGACATAGCATCATTTGAACTGCTTCCTTCATCAGTTCTCTTTTTACCCTCTCCACCTCCCTCCCCATCCCCTTCCACTATTCTACTGGTCTCTCTTCTCAATTATCTAATGTTCCTTTTGTTTCCTGTTTTCTCTCTAGCTTATACATACAAAAGAAAATATTCAGCTCTCAACTTTCTGACACTGGTTGATCTCAGCATAATTTTCTCTACTTCCTTCTGTTTTCCTGAGAGTGACATCATTTTGTTCTTCCTTATGGCTCAATAAATTTCTATTGTATGTAGGTACCACATTTTCATTATCCATTCATTTGATGGCTACCTACATTGGTTCTATAATTTGACTATTGTGAATTGTGCTGCTCTAAGTTTGGATGTGCATGTACCACTATGGTATTTGGACTTTAATTCCTTTAGAAAGGTACCTAGGAGTGGGGGATATTATATAGTTCCATTCCTAGTCTTTTGAGAAACCACCATACTGATCTACAAAGTGGTTGGACTAATTTTCAATTCCACCAACAGTGTCTAAGGGTTCCTAATTCCCCTATATCCTTAACAACACTTATTATTGTTTGTATTCCTGATGACTGCCATTATAACTAGAGTCTGATCGGATCTCAGTATTTTTATTTGCATTTTTCTACTTGCCAATGATGTTGAACATTTTTTCACATATTTATTTGCCATTTGTATTTCTTCTTTTTTATATTTTTTCTTTTGAGGTGTGTCTATGCACAATTGCCCATTTTTATTTTTTTAGTGCTAAGTTTTTATGTTCTTTCTATATTATAGATATTATTTCTCCATCAGAGGAGTAGCTTGTAAAGATTTTCCCCCATTCTATAGGCTCCCTTTTTAAACTTTTTGTTTTGTTTTAATAAATTAAAATTTTCTTTCTTTATTAATTTTAATATGTTTTTATTGGTGTATTATAATCCCACATCATGATGTAAATCATGTTTACAGTGACATACATGCACATAGCACTCAGTAGCCCTCCCACCTCCCCATCACCCCTCTTCCCAAAACAGAGTACTGAGATTAACATTGGTATTTTCACATTTGAGCATGATAGTCAATAGCAGTATTTCCATTAATGAACTTCTCTCTTCACCCCACCCTTCCCCTTAGACCACCTCTCTGACTCCAGTGAAGTTTCTCCTTCATTCCCTGCAGTCCCTCTGGTATCCCAATTACTTCCTAGCTTGCCATATGAGATAGAACACATGACCCTTCACTTTCTGTGACTAATATCAACATAATGTGCTCCAGATCCTTCCATTTTCTTTCAAGTGACATAATTTTGTTCTTCTTTATTGCTGAGTAGAATTCAATTGTGTGGATATTCCATAATTTTGTACTCCTTTCACCTGTTAATGGACATTTATGTTGGTTCGATAATTTGGCTATTGTGAATTGTGCTGCTATGAACATGAGTATGTATATATTACTGCCTTTAGAAAGACATCCTGGAGTGGTATAGCTGGATTATATGGTGAATTCATTCCCAGTTTTCTGGGGAATCTTCACACTGATCTCCAAAGTAGCCAAACTAATTTGCAGTCTCAGCAGTATAGAAGACTTTCAATTTCCCCACATCCTCCCCAACATTTGTTGCTTTTTGAATTCTTAATGATTGCCATTCTGATTGACATTAAATGAAATTTTAGTTTTGATTTGCATTTTTCTGATTTCTAATGATGTTGAGCATTTTTCATATATTTCTTTTGTATCTCTTCTTTTGTGAAGTGTGTATTTGTATTCAGTTCAATTGCCCATTTTTGATTGAATTATTTGGGGTTTTAGTATAAAGTCTTTACAGTCTTTGTATATCTAAGATATTAATTCTCTTTCAGAGGGATAGCTGGCAAATATCTTGTCCCATTCTGTAGGTTTTCTCTTTTAGACTCTTGATGGTTTCCTTTGATTTACAGAAACTTTTTAGTTTAATGTCATCCCACTTATTAATTCTTGTTTTAATTTTCCTGAGTTTTGGGGGTCTTGTTGAGGAAGACCACCTATGCCAATAGGTTGGAGTGTTGGACCTATGTCCTCCTCTAGTAATTTCAAAGTCTCTCATCTAACTTTCAGGTCTTTGAGTTGACTCCTGTGCAGGATAAAAGGTAAAAGTTTAGTTTTTTTTTTTTTGGGGGGGTGGTACTGGAGTTCCTGGAAGCCCTTCTACCTCCGGGCTACACTCCCAGACCTATTTTTACATTTTTATTTGGAAACAGGGTCTCCTAAGCCAGCGCGCCTGGCTGGCTTTGAACCTGCGCTATCCTCCTGTCTCTGCCTCCCAAGCGCGGGGATTACAAGCGTGCGCCACCACGCCTGGCTAAAAGTTTAGTTTGACTTTTCTACAACTAAATAACCAGTTTTGCCACACCATTGCTTTTTTTTTTTTTTTTTTTTTTTTTTGGTGGTGGTACTGAGGTTCCAGGCTACACACTCCCAGACCTATTTTTTATATTATTTTTATTTGGAAACAGGGTGTCTCAAGCCAGCGAGGCTGACTTTGAACCTGCGCAATACTCCTGTCTCTGCCTCCCAATCACAGGAATTACAAGCATGTGCCACCATGCCTGGCAAAAAGCTGTCTTTACTTTTTTTTTTGTTTTGTTTTGTTTTGTTTTGTTTTGTTTTGTTTTGTTTTTTGGTGGTACTGGGGTTCCTGGAAGCCCTTCTTCCTCCAGGCTACACTCCCAGACCTATTTTTATTTTTGGAAACAGGGTCTCACGCCAGCACGGCTGGCTTTCCAACCTGCGTGATCCTTCTGTCTCCGCTCCCAAGCGCGAGGATTACAAGCGGGCGCCACCACGCCCGGCAAAAACTGTCTTTTCTTAAACATGTTTTTGGCACCTTTGTCAAAAATTGATTGTCTATAAGTGTGTGAATTTGTTTTTGTGTCTTCTATTCTGTTCCATTGATCTATGTATCTGTTTTTGTGCCAATATCATGATATTTTTCTAACCACTGCTCTGTAGCATAATTTGAAGTCAGAAACTGTAATGCCTGCTGCCTAGTTTTTATTGCTGAATAATTGTTTTGGCTACTCTAGGTCTTTATGACTGATTTTTCTCGATCTCAGAAGAATGAAATTAATATATTAATAGGGATTTCATTGACTCTGTAGATCATGTGTGGTGGAATGGCCATTTTGATAATATTTATTCTGCCTATCCAAGAGCAAATGGGATTGTTCCATCTTCTAAGATAATCTTCAATTTTTTTCTTCAGTGTTTTATAATTTTCATTCTAGAGGCTTTTTACCTCCTTGGATTTTGAAGTTGTTTTGAATGGAATTGTTCTTTGGATTTCTTTCTCAGTGGATTGATTCATAGTTGGCATATAGAAAAGCTACTGGTTTTTTTAGGTTGATTTTGTATCCTGTTTGCTGAATTTGTTAATCGGTTTCAATAGTCTTGAGTTTTTTGAGTCTTCTAAATATAAGATCATGTCAGCTGCAAATATAATTTTAATTCTTCTTTTCTTTTAATTCCTTTGCTATTCTTCTTTTGTCATTTTGCTTTGGCAAGAGTCTTGAGGACTACATTGAAAAAGAGTGGTGATAGTGGACATCTTTGTCTTGTTCCTGATTGTAAACGGAATTTCCAAAGGTTTCTCCCATTCAATATGATGTTGGCTTTGGGTTTATTGTATATTGCCTTAATAATATTGAGGTATGTTTCTTCTATTCTGATTTTCTGCATTGTTTTTAACTTGAATGACCATTGAATTTTGTCAAATTCTTTTTCAGCATCTATTGAGATGATCATGCGGATTTTGTCCTTAGTTCTATTTATGTGATGAATAACATGTATTGATTTGCATATTGAACTAGCCTTGCATTCCTAGGATAAAACCAACTTGGTCATGGTGTACAACATTTTTTATGTGGTTTTATATGCACATGATTGGTATTTTGTTTAGAATTTTTGCCAGTACCTCTCTTAAGGCTAGAAAAAGCTCATCAGGTTGTCTATCATTTGAAGACTTAGAAGATTTGCTCATATATGTTGCTGAAAGAATCTCATTTAATCAACCAATGACTACTAGCATACTATTTATGCTTCTATCTTGCTGATAAGAAAACTAAGTCACAATGAGATGAGACTTTCTCTGAAATGAGAAATTTAGCCCAAATCTAACACCATAATCTGTGGTTCACTCTGAATAAAATCCTTCCTGAGTGAAAAAGAGAATTTGAAGGAAGAAGAAAAATAATTTTTTGATGCACATAAAGGGGCAGGAGATTTGCTCATATATGTTGCAGAAAAGGAAAATTCCCTTACTTCCTAATAGGGTTTTCATCCTACACCAACCCTTGGTATGTAAATAAAACCTTTCAAAAGGCAAAGACTGTCTCTAAATCCCTGGGACTCTTTTTTTCTGAAATGGAAATATCTAGAAAGATAACTGCTTCAATCATCCTGGTAGTTTCAGAGTACCAAGGTTAACATAGGAACCTAATCTGGACTATAATTATTGGCCCTCCCTCTCATCAAGAAAATTTTCAGTTCCTCTAGAATCGGAGCAATATACTACACAAATAGCCACAACTCACATTCTCCTGGTATGTGAAGAATCTCAGAGGGCTAGAGCTTCTTAGAAAAAAATCTTGAGTTGCTGAGTGTCAAAACATGGCCAGAAAAAGTATCTGTGGAAAACGAGGACATGCTGGTTCTCATGAGAAAGGCTCCAAGCACAGGGACAGAGTTCCATTCTGCTCTCCTTGTGCCCAGATATGATTTCTTGTCTTGCTGTCATGCTTTTTGGTGACAACACTTGGTATACATGGGCCTGCTTGTTATCTCCTGGATGTTCTCAGATTGGCTTATATTTTAACATTTGCTAAAGAATATTTTGTTTCATCGAGGCTAACCTTGCCTGACCCTGCAAGGTCAGACTTGTATAAAAGTGCCTCCCATGAGAATAAACTTGTCTACTTCCTTAAGTCATAGTCTGCTTCTTTTTATTTTCAGATCTGCGCATCCCAAGTTCCCCCTCTCAAAATAGAGGAGTGGTTGCAAAATGTGAACAGAAGTGGTGCCCAAACAGGGACTTGAAGAAGAGTTCCAGACTGACCAGAACAAGGGGCCCCCACATAAAGAAGTGAGCAGGTGATTAGAGATGGGGCTAAAACTGGGAAAGTACATTCCTTATGTCTAGCTCTTTTATCATGTATTGCAGCAAATAGGGGCCAGCGTCCAACGGACAGCTTATAGAGTGTTGAGAGACCGTATGTCAGTTCAATCCTTGGTTTCCCAAGGAAGGGACTCTTGATGAGGAGGTCTGGGAAAGAGTTAAGCAAAATGTGCAGAAGACATACAGACAAGGATAGTGTATTTCAGTATGGTTTTGGACCACATGGGCTTTGATTCAGGTAGTTATTCAGACAATACAGTCTGGATCAGATAAGGTTGACCCAGAAGAGGTTATGCAGACTCTCTGCATAAATATGAGCTCAATGATTAAAAAAACAAATAAGGCTAAGGAACTCAAACAGGAAATGTTTCCCATAACAAAAGTGAAAGTAAACAAACACAAAGCCAAGAGCTAAGGAATCAGATGATGCCCTGGAGCTGTCTGCTTTGCCATCTGCTCCACCACTATCTAAAATATATCCTCCATTCCCAAGATCTCAGACAAGGAAAGTGTTAGTGATGATAAGGAGGAGAATGAGTTTCCCCATGGTATGTTAAGATTGGAACCATTGAGGGGAGGTAAATTACCTGCCGGTCTCAAGCCCTCCACTCCTAAAGCAGAGAATGTGTTCCCTAATCTCCCTGACAGGTTGCAGGATGATTTGGAGTTGCCTTTTCAAATGTTAAACATTCAGCCTAGATGCCCAGAACACTGGAAGGAGGAGGAAGCCCAGAGCCCTGAGCCAAGAAGGCAGCAATGATGGGAAATGGGACATGGGACATGGGACTGAGATGGAGCCCTGTAGGTGTCCACCGAGGAAGCATGAGTTACCCTTAGTTTTCCCCATAAAATTCTAGCAAAACCAAAGTGCCTATGAGGGATTAAAATTTGATACTATGAAAGAATTTAAAAAGGCATGTTCCTTGTATGGCCCTAGAGATATATGATAAATTAACTGGTAAACTAAAAGATGCTATAAAAAGTAGGTCAAAGGACAAGATTTACAGGATAAGGTATAGGTTTTTTTTTTTTTTTTTTTACTGATAAAACTAAGTCCTTTTTTCTTTCTTTCCTTCCTTGAGAGCATCGATTTTTACCAGGTCTGTGCACATGTATTTTTGTTCTGATTTTTTAAAAATCTAACTAGAGAGGCCGGGCGTGGTGGCGCACGCTTGTAATCCCCGCGCTTGGGAGGCAGAGACTGGAGGATCGCACAGGTTCGAAGCCAGCCGCGCTGGTTTAGGAGACCCTGTTTCCAAAAATAAAGTAGGTCTGGGAGTGTAGCCCGGAGATAGACGGGCTTCCAGGAACCCCAGTACCACCAAAAAAAAAAAAAAAAAGAAAAAAAAATCTAACTAGAGACATTCTAGGTTGCTATTATTACTCAACAGCTATCCAAGGGTTGTGTGTATGATATACTAAAAAAGAGAAGATAAAAAGGGGTTAATGAGGTATTTGCCTGTCATGGGGGGAAAAATGGCCACCTAAATAAATTTAATTTGGTGTCACCCATGGTTGGGGAATCAAACATTACCAGCTATACAGGTAAAAAGTCTGTATAGTTTTCTCATGTCTGTGAGATCTGGCTTCACTCTGGACAATGTGTGTATCTATATATGTGTACGTGTATATATTTGACTCTCTTGTTCACTACATATTGATGTTGTAAGTTATGTTATAAATGCAGTATGTTTGTCAATATGGCACCACAAAGTGATATATTAAATGAGTGCTCATTAAAGCTACAACATAAAATCTTATGTCTCTAAGTTCACATGACTTAAGTGAATATTAGCAGCTAAATAAATCTAAGTTGTGTCTATAAGATTAAGGTAAAAACATTCTTAAAATCAACAATACATGCTATGCTAAAACTACAGTTATTAAGAAATAAAAAGGGGAAAATTCTCCCATGGATATCTTGTCATTTACTCTTTTCACTTTAAATTTTCTGAATTTGCCTCAAGGAGATATACCTACTAAAGCAGACAAGCACTTTCAACATACTGGCCCTGAGCTAGTATTAGATATACCTGTATGGTTCAAACAGCTCAATCACTGGCTAGCCGGTCTATTAGTATGCCAAGGGAAAGGTTACGCTTCTGTCATTCCAGATGGATCCTCCATGCAAGTGTGGGCTCCTTTTCAGTATATTCAGCCTTGGAAAGACAATGAAAACACCCAACCAGGAAACAAATAAAGTCAAAGAGACCACCACAAAGATGGCTCACTTGCAGATCAGACAGAAGACCAGATACTGTCCTTATCAGTACAAGTCTCCAGTGCCAACCTGGGGTCAGATGGAAGGAACTGAACTCATGGCCTGGCATGATGGAGGTCTATCACCAACACGGTCTTGCATTTTGTTGCCAGATAGACATATGGATCCTGAGAAATGGCATATTTGTAAATTTCCAGCCACCACGGGGGTCATTGTTTCTTGGACTGGGACATTTTCCATCACAAAACCTGCTAATTTCTCTTTTTATAACAATTTTACTGAATTTATACAATCTTGTGTTAAGTTCCCTTATGTACTTACTGTGGCAACTTGAAGCATTAATCAAACCTTGTGAATGGTGGATTGTTGAGATTGTAAGTTATATACATGTCTTAATAATTCTGTATGCTTTAATAAGTCCACTGATTTTATCTTAATATTAAAATAATAGTTAAGTGTTTGGTTGCCAGTAAATTTGACTCAAAATTAAGAAGAAGGGCCCATGGCTGGGCTTTAGAAAAAAGGTTTAGATCATCTTTTACATCAAAGCAAACGTTTTATAAAATGGGTGCTTCTTGATATACTAGCTCTAAAAGCCATTTCAGCCACAGCAGCAGTCTCAGGGATTGCTTTGCAAACAGCTGTGCAAACACAAGATTTTGTTCAAAACTGGCAGAAAAACTCCCATGCCTTGTGGACCCAACAAGCCCTCATAGACGAATGATTAGAATTCAAATTGTAGGATTTACAGGCAGCCATCCAGTGGCTTGGGGAGCAAATGACTGATTTGCAAAAATAATTATCTCTGTGTTGTGACTGGAACATTACATCTTAACTGTGTAACTCCTTCCCACTTTAATCAGAGTCCGTATTCATAGATTACTATTAAGTATCATCTTCAAGAATTAAGAGGTAAGCCTGGCGTGGTGACATACGCTTGTAATCCCAGCATTCGGGAGGCTGAAACGAGAGGATCGCAATTCGTGGCCAGCCTCAGCTACTTAGTGAGGCCCTTTGCGACTCAGTGAGAGCCTGTTTTAAAATAAAGAATTAAAAAAAAATAGGGCTGGGGGTGTAGCTCAGAGGTAGAATGCCCCTGGGTTTCATCCCCAGTACCACACACACACACACACACACACACACACACACACACACACAAAGATTTGAGAGATAATAGAAGGCTTGATATAAAAGCTCTGCATGAAATTTCTTAAACACTTTCTAAGCACTTCCCTGGTATTTCTGGACAGGGTATTGCACAAGCCTTCAGAGTATGGATCCTCATACTTGGTTTCAAAGTCTGATGCATGCTACTATTTCTTCTGTCGTTATATTTACTATCTGTTTTGTTTTGTAAAGGATGCCTCTGGGTCCAGAGAGAAGTAGGCAAAGAACAACAAGCTTGAATGGCTACTGCCCCTGCTGTCCTGCATTTTAAGAAACAAAGAAGGAGGAGATGTCAGAACATGGCCAGTAAAAGTATCTGTGGAAAACGAGGACATGCTGGTTCTCATGAGAAAGGCTCCGAGAACAAGGACAAGGAGTCCTGGCCAGCTCTCCTTTATGCCCAGATGTGATTTCTTGTCTTGCTTTCATGCTTGCTGATGACATTTGGTATACGTGCAGGCCTGCCTATTCTCTCCTGGATGCTCTCAGATTGGCTTATATGTTAACATTTGCTAAAGAATACTTTGTTTACTCAAAGCTATCCTTGCCTGACCCTGCAAGGTCAGAACTGTATAAAAGTGCTGCCTGTGACAATAAATTTGTCTACTTCCTTGAGTTGTAGTTCACTCCTTTTCATTTTCAGGTCCAGACATCCCAAGTCCCCCTCTCAAAATAGAGGAGTGGTCGCAAAAAACAACTTGAAGGTGCCCAAACAGGAACTTGAAAAAGAGTTCCAGACCAGGACCAGAACTGACTTCCATTTTGGTTCATTCTTCTAAACATCTTTCGGTTTTCTCTATACCTTTACACTGGAAGTTTTCTCTAAAAGGGCTTATAGATTTTTACCTATCAGTCACTTTACATATTGGAGCTACTTGTTTCTGGTAGGTCTCAGTCAAGTATTATCTTGTCATAAGATCATTTGGCAAAATATATGTACATATTAGTCACTTAAATATTTGTTTACTAATCAAAATGATTGATATTATCTCTAAAGTGACTTTCAGGTTTATAAGTCTTAATCTCAGTTTGTAAATAATGGTGATAATAATAGTAAACACCAAGCCGGGCATGGTGGTGCATGCTTGTAATCCCAGCATTCAGGAGGCTGAGACCAGAGGATCGCAGTTCACGGACAGCCTCAGCTACTTAGGCCCTCTGAAACTCAGTGAGACCTGGTTTCAAAATAAAGAATAAAAAATAGGGCAGGGAGTGTAGTTCGGAGGTCGAATGTCCCTGGGTTCCATCCCCAGACCTGCAAAAATTAATAATAATAATAGTAAATACCTATCGAGAAATTACCTATCTGGGTGCTGTTCTGTTTTATGTAAATTAATTAAATATTCACAATTTCACAATAATATATGAGCCATGTCTTATTATCCCCAAATGGGTAAACTGAAATATAGAAGATTTATGTAACTTCCCCAAGATTAAATACCTGGGAAGATGCAGAGCCAAGATTTGAACCTAAGTAATCTGGTTCCAGATTTCATGCTCTGAATTATTGTATAAGTTATGTACAATTCACTATCTCACTAATAAGTATTTTTAACCTCTATATGTCAAGCACTATAGATACGTTATTGAACAAACTATGCAAAATCTCTACCTTCCTGGGGCATATTTTCTGGTTAAAGATAGTTTAGGGGCAGGTAAAGAAATAAAAAAAAAATGTGGTATAATGTAAGGTTGATAAGTACAGTGAAAAGAAATTAAACAAAGTAAACGGAAGCTGGAGGAGCTGTATTTCAGAGTTGTCAGGAAAAGTCTTTAAGATACTATTTTTGAAATGTGAATTGCCACCCAAATTGTGGATAATATGATAAATTTATTCATCCAGAGGCAAAAAATTTTAAATGACAGAACACAGTAAAACCAATTTGAAAAGAAGTTATCAGAGTTCAGTGCATAAAAATAGTTTTATGTTTCTTTCATTTTGTTTGTGTATACAAGTTTGTGTGTATAAGTCATGAAGTCAATTCCATTTCTTTTCCAAGTGCCATAACAAAACAAAAAAGTAGAAAAGCCAATTTTATACAGATAAATCATCCAAACAGATATGAGAATGTGGTGATGGAGAAAACCATGTAATTTTCTGGGGAAGAGGAAATAGCAAGTGAAAATACCCTGGGTGGATGACAAGCACTCTGGGCAGCCAGAGAAGGTGCAGAAGCTGATACTCAGAGACCAAGGGGAGGCAGAAGGAATTAAAATCAGAGGTGAGCACTCATACCAGGATTATTTACACCAGAGCACCTGCAGAGATTTGTAACCTTTGACATTATTACAAGTATGATGAGAAGCCTTTTGAGAGTTTTGAAGCAGAACAGACAGAATATGATTTACAGCCAAGTGTGGTGTCTCACGCTTGTAATCCCAGCATTCAGGAGGCAGGGTTCCACCAAGTTTTGGAAGGCCTCATTAAATAATTGAGGCTGGCTGAGAATCTGCGATCCTCCTGTCTCAGCCTCCCAAGTACTGGGATTACAAGCCTGTGCCTGGTTTAACTTAAACATTATGTTAATTAGTATATTAACAATATGTTGGGGCGCTAACACCCCTAGTAATACCTGAATTGAGAATTCCTCCCGGGGACACTGCAACCCGTCAGCATGGCTCAACAGTTTGTTAACAGCAAGATCTGTCTTGGGAAGGTGGTCCTGTTCATCAAGCCCACCTGACCCTACTGTAGAAAGACCCAGGAGATCCTCAGACAACTGCCCTTCAAGGAGGGGCTTCTGGACTTCGTCGATATCACAGCCAGCGGTAGCACAGATGAGATTCAAGATTACTTGCAGCAGCTCACGGACGCCAAAATGGTAACTCGGGTCTTTATTGGTAAAGAGTGTATTGGTGGGTATTCTATGATGCAGTGATTTAATAGCTTTGTAAGAGAAGGGGGAGCTGCTGTCCTGGCTCTAGCAGATTGGAGCCCTGCAGTAATTACAGGGAAACAGACCCTATGCTGATGTCCCATTGAGAGCTGAATGGCTGCACAAGAGATGTCATGATTTCCTGGTGGATGGGATTTTGAGCAAAAATGGCTTCTTTCTTCTTCTTTTGCTTCAGTATTAAAAAGTAGACCAACTTGCCCCTAACCTGGGGGCAAAGAAGGTTCATGGACCATCTTGGTATTCTTCTGGATTGGCCCTTTGGGTTCCAGAAAACCATGTGAAGTTCTGATTTAGGATTCGCTCACTGATCAAAAAGGCGTCCTTTCTGTTTATCATGTGCCAGCACCACTACCTCTAAGCCAGTGTTTCTCAATCATGTTTATTCAGACACCCAGGGATGAATCTGCTCTTGGTTTTCTGCTACTGGCCATCACCAAAGTAATTTTGTTGAGCATGGCTTTATGCAGTTTGTTTTAGGAAAGTGGTGGAAACTTAAAATGTGTTTTTCAAACTGCATACATGCATCACCCTACCTTACCCCAGACAAATTTGTGAAGGGCGCAAGGACCCAGTTTGAGAACCTGGAAGCAAAAGGGCCACCAGGGAAGAGAGGAAAGCAGGCAGCCAGAGAGTCCTGAGTACTGTGTAGCAATTTGATTACTATCATCAGCAAAAATAAAACATGAAATGTAAAACTTTATCATGTCAGAGCGGCAAGCATAAAGAAATCAAATAACAACAAATGCTGGCGAGGATGTGGGGAAAGAGGAACTCTTTTACACTGTTGGTGGGAATGCAAACTAGTTCAGCCACTATGGAGATCAGTGTGGAGAGTCCTAAGAAAGGTGGGAATAGATCCACCATATGATCCAGCTATATCACTCCTGGGTATCTTTCCAAAGGGGTTGAATTCAGAGAACTACAGCAACATATGCATACCTATGTTCATAGCAGCACAATTCATAATAGCCAAAATATGCAACCACCCCAGATCTCCATCAACAGATGAATGGATAGCAAAACTGTGGGAAATACACACAATGGAATTCTATTTAGCCATAAAGAAGAACAAATTTATATCATTTGCAAGAAGATGGAAAGCCCTGGAGAACATTATGTTAAGTGAGATCAGCCAAGCACAGAAGGAGAAGGTACATAGGTTTCCTCTAATATGCCCAAACTAGGAAACACAGAGGATACCGGTGGGACTCCAGATAATGGAGGGGAAATACCAGCAAAGTTTGAATGGAAAGATAGGAGAGGAGGAAGGCTGATCTTGATTAATGAGGGTCTACATCCGAATATGTGTAAAATTATGAATATGACATGGTTAACCTGGACAACCATTGGTGGGAGAGGGTAAAGGAAAACAGAAGTGGGGGGGAGAGGGCACCAAATATAGTTTAAATGTATACCATTTATGTTCAGTAAAAAATGTGTTTAAAAAAATTTATCATAGCCGGGCGTGGCAGTGGACACTTGTAATCTCCGCGCTTGGAAGGTGGAGACAGGAGGATCGCGCAGTTTCGAAGCCAGCCTCGCTGGCTTAGGAGACCCTGTTTCCAAATAAAAAAAGTATAAAATGGGTCTGGGAGTGTATCCTGGAGGTAGAAGGGCTTCCAGAAACACCAGTACCACCACCACCAAAAAAACAAAGAAACAAAAAGAAAAACCATTATCATAGAAAACTGGATCCCAAGCTTATGAAAGGAGCCACATTTGAGACACACTGTCCTAAATAATTCCTCCCCAAACACACACACTTGGAAATTTTAAGAATCCTTTACTGTCAAGTTTAATTCTCTGTTAAAGAATTGCAAGATTAATTTCTCTTCCTGGTATCTCGTGAGAATGATTTGTTTCTTTTCTAATAAAGAAGTACCTGTAGCTGAAAAAAATATGTTAATTAGTATAGAACTCTTATTGTTTAAAATTTCTTCAAATTCCCAAATTTTCTAATTTTTTTGTGTGTATTCACACATTTACTTTTTTTTTTTTTTTTTTTTTTTTGGTGGTGGTGGTACTGGAGTTCCTGGAAGCCCTTCTACCTCTGGGCTACACTCCCAGACCTATTTTATACTTTTTCTTATTTGGAAACAGGGTCTCTTAAGCCAGCCTGGCTGGCTTCGAACCTGCACGATCACAAATTTTCTAATTTGTGTGTGTGTGTGTGTGTGTGTGTGTGTGTGTGTGTGTGTGTATGTATTACATAAGTTACAACCCTAGAATATTTTACTTCCAAACTACGTCCCTAGCCCTTTTTACTTTTTATTTTGAAACAGTCTCCCTCAATTGCTAAAGTTGATCTCAAACTTGTCTTCTTCCCAGCTCCCCCAAATGCTAGAATTACAGGCATGCACCACTGTGCCCAGCTCAAAATTTCCAGTAAAATCAGTAAAATAATTCTCTACACAATCATAGAGAAAAGTGGGGTTATGTGTGTGTAAACCTTGAGGCAAAGGCAACAAGTGCACTGATTCTTAGGGAATTACTTCACAATTCTTGTCCACTCCTATCCATGGCCCTTCCTAACCTGTTTGGGGAAAGAGTTCTTAATGGACTAAAAAGTGCAAAGTAGAGACCTAACAGCAAGATGCTTAAAGTGGTTTTCTAACTTTTAAATAAGTAACCTTTATTTTCCACTTGATGAACTGCATACACTTGGATTTGCTCTTTTAAAATGTATGTGCATTCTTCTTCACCCCAAGGCTTTGCTTGCAGGCATTAACATGTTGCCTAGGAATTACTAAAGTGCTGAGTTGGGTTCTATGTAAATCAAGTCAATGGATTGTTCCAGTGTCAGTAGAATAGAATGCCATGAACCATACCATGTTTAACTAGTGGCAAAAGATCATACATTGTAAATGAGATCAGGACTTAAATAAAATTTGAGTGTACTGGCTTGAAATCCCAGAAGCTCTCTATACCTGACATATACTATATTGCTTACCAAAAATTAAAATGCTATTCTTTGGAAACTAGGAAAATAAAGTAGCACTTCAGTTTTGATTTTTAAATAAAAAACTTTTTTTTCTGTTGAATTTTGTTACCAGTAATGGTATGAGTACTCTGCAGGTAATACAGTTTTAAAGAAAAGACTATTAAATTAAAAATCTGCTTCGTTTTTTATGGAAAAAAATCTTTACCACCATTTATCTAAAAGGTAAAATCATTGCTATCAAGTTAAAATTTTAAATTTATTTAATTAACATTGTTATTCATATGGATGAGACTACTGACATTTTATAGTGGTGTATTATATTTTTAATGTAAGATTAATGCACAGGCTAAACAATTTCAAAAATGTTTGCTTAATTTAAATCTTATATTATAAACCTAAAAGCAAAACTCAACTACATTTTGCCTTCTAAGGGTAACTAGAGTATTATTTCAGAAAATAATACTCTTATTTTTTAGAAAATAGAAATAGATAATAATAAATAATTTTAGAAAAAATTTACATCGAAATTATTTCACATCCATGCCCATAAAAGAGTTTCTTTATGATTTTCAGAACATCAATAGCTTTTTAAAAAGTACTTTTTTTAAAAGGGATATTTTATTTTATTTTTTAACAATTTTTTACTGAACATAAATAGTATACATTTAAACTATATTTGGTGCCCTCTCCCCCCCCACCCCTGTTTTTCCTTCCCCCCTCCCACCAATGGTTGTCTAGGTTAACCATGTCTTATTCATATTTTACATATGTTCAGATGTAGACCCTCATTAATCAAGATCAGCCTTCCTCCTCTACTATCTTTCCATTCAAACTTTGCTGGTATTTCCCCTCCATTATCTGGAGTCCCACTGGTATCCTTTGTGTTCCCTAGTTTGGGCATATTAGAGGAAACATATGTACCTTCTCCTTCTGTGCTTGACTTATCTCACTTAACATAAAGTTCTCCAGGGCTTTCCATCTTCTTGCAAATGATATAATTTTGTTCTTCTTTATGGCTGAATAGAATTCCATTGTGTGTATTTCCCACAGTTTTGCTATCCATTCATCTGTTGATGGTGGTCTGGGTTGGAAGATTATAGTTGTGATGGAAGAAATTAAAATTTATTATCTAAAACATAAAGTTCAAAATTTTAACATTTTAACATTACAAATTTAAGTAATATTTTGTGATCCTTAGGAATAGAGAAAATGCAACAAGAATAATTACATTATTTTGTCTCTATTTAAATAATCAAGTAGCTGGGTGTGGTGGCGCAAGTTTGTAATTCCAGCATTTGGGAGGCTGACAGGAGGACCATAGTTCACAGACAGCCTCAGCTACTTAGTGAGGCCCTTTGCAACTCAGTGAGACCCTGTTTCAAAGTAAAGAATAAAAAAATAGCGTTCAGGGTATAGCTCAGAGGTAGAATGTTTCTGCGTTTCATCCCCAGTACTGGGAAAAAAAAATAGGACTGGGGTGTAGCTCGGAGGTAGAATGCCCCTGGGTTCTAACCCTAGTTCCACACACACACACACACAAAAAAACAAATAACTAAATAAACAATCAGGCAGCTTTTTATTATAATTATAAAGCACTATAGTTTTTTTTAATTTTAACATAAATTTTAGAAAGGTTTATTTAAGATAGTTATTAAAATAGTAAACTCATCTCTGAGCATTGGTTTCTATGAACTACCAAAAATAAGTAATGTCAATGGGCAAAATATATTTTTAAGTCTTCCTAAGTATTTTGGCATTTATCACCATGTGGATGCTTAAGAAACCAAATGTCAAAACCACTGACGTCATCTGAATTCCACACAACACTATAAAACCAGATACAGCTGCACGTCTCACTGCCAGAGTGGCCACCTCAATTCCTCTGGAGAAAAGTGCTCCTGAGAAGGGGAAATAGCTCGCTACATGTAGAATGCCCCTGGGTGCAATCCTAGAAAACCACATAAAAGCAAATAAATAAAACAAGACTACCTTACCTATATGTGACTGATGTGCTATTGCCTCTGTGCCTTGAAAAACTGTCTGGCAAGTATATAGATAATTGATGTGAATGAGTAATTTTTTGAGTGAAAGAGTTCAGTCTCTCAGACAGGCTAACACTTTTATATGCTATAAGCATTCTTCCTGATACAGAAACCCCAAATTAGAAAACCTCCCATGAGACTGACTGAGAGGAGCTAATTTTGGTGCAAGAAAGTCCTGAACTGAGATTAATCCATTGTTCCCTGATATTCAAAGAATAAAGGAAACCAGGTGTGGTGGCACACACTGGTAATCTCAGCGTTTAGGAGGCAGAGACAGGATTGCAGGATCGAGGACAGCCTAAGCTTCTTAGTGAGGCCCTCTGCAATTTAGTGAGACCCTGTTTCAAAATGAAGAGTAAAGAATAGGGCTGGGGATGCATCTTGGAGGTAGAATGCCCCTGGATTCAATCCCCAGCACCACAAGAAATAAAATAAAATAAATCCCTAACACAGCTCAAGTCACATCACCTACATATCACCTATTTGGACCTTTATCTCATCAATTGTCAAAAAAAGTCTCATAAATCTGGCATATGATGAATCTAGCAAAAGAGTACTTAATACTGATTAAATGATAAGATAGAAAAACATCAATTTTATATTAAAAAATAAAAATACCGTATAAATTAAGACAATATAACTATGGGGACAATTATAAATGATGTGATTATGTGAGATATATATATATATATATATATATATATATATATATATATATATATATATATATTTGGTATGGGGATGGAACCCAGGGGCATTCTACCTCTGAGCTACATCCCCAGCCCTATTTTTTTTCCTTTTTTTTTTTTGGTGCACTGTATTCATACATCATAGTGGGATACAAACTTTTGTAGACATACATGCACACATCACCCAGTCAGCCCCCACCCGATCCCCACCCCATTCTCTCCCCATTCCTCCCTCCCATGCTTGGCTTAGTGGTTGACATCTAGTATTATAGCAATTTATCCAATATTAAAAATGATAATCTCACATAAGTTTCATTTGTCTGATACCAAGCTTTTGATGACTTAAAGATAACATTTCAATATTTCTTTTTGCTTTCTTTCTTAGCAGAGAATATTTTTTTTCTATTTTTTTAGGTGAAACTATCATATATTTATATATTTTTTTCAGAAAAAAAAATCTATCTTAATATGAAATATGGATTCTAGATACCCAAAACGATCTTGAAAAAGAACAAAGCTAGAAGATATATATTTTCTGATTTCAAACCATATAAAGCTACAATAATTGAAACAGTGTAGTACTATTCTAAAGGCAGATATATAAACCATTGGAGTTAAATAAAAGCCTAGAGCTAAATTCTTCCCTATATTGTCAAATTATTTTTGACAAGGTTTCCACGAACATTTGGTGGTGGAAAAAATTATCTTTTAACTAAATATTGTTGAAAAATAATAATTACATGGAAAAGAATAAAATTGGACCCTTACCTAATCCCATATACAAGTATTAACTCAAAATAGATAAAAGACCTAAATATAAATCTTAAGACTATAAACTTTTAGGAGAAAATCTGGGTCATAAAACCTCACAACATTGAAATTGGCAGTGATTTATTGAATATGATTTCAATGGCACAGGCAACAGAAGAGTATACGAACTCCCTAAAAAATATTGTATATCCAAAGACAATGTAAACAGAGTTAACAGTTACTAATAGAATGGGATAAAATATTTCACAAATGCTATATCTGAAGGTATATTAATATTCCAACTAGAAATCCTAAAAATTAACAACAATAAAGGCAAACAATACCCTTTAGAGATAGGTAAAAGACTAACATAAATAATGAATCTCCACAGATAACCAATCTTAGTTGTCTGTTGGATGGAAAATCTTGTTTCTCTAGTTCTGGTGTGTGTTACCTATCTTCTTTGTAGTTAATCTCTTTGAGTATTTTCTCTAGTACTGGTTTTGAAGACATAAATTCCTTCAGTTTCTGTTTGTCATGGAAGCTTCTTATTTATCCATCTAATTTGATAGAAAGTTTTGCTGGGTAGGACATTTTTGGCTGGAAGTTGTTTTCTTTCAGAATTGGGAATATGTTACTCCAAGCCCTTCTGGCTCTCATGACTTGGTTTGGGAAGTCTGGAGTGATTCTAATTGGTTTGCCTCTGAATGTCAGTTGGCCCTTTGTTTTTGTTGCCTTTAAGATTCTCTGCTTGGCTTCCACATTGGTCATTTTGACAATTATGTGGCGTGGGGATCCTCTTCTCCGATCCTGTCTAAAGGGAGTTCTATAAGTTTCCTGGACCTGTGTATCAACCTCTTGCTTTATGTCTGGAAAATTTTCTGCTATTACTTCCTTGAAGAGATTGTTGATCCCTTTGGTTTCACTTTCTTTTCCCTCCTCTATTCCAATTATTCTTAGGTTAGCTCTCTTAAAATGGGCCCATATTTCTTCAATATCAGATTCCTGCTGTCGGATATTTTTTTCTAGATTAGAAACTATGCGTTCATTTTTGGAATGATCATCTTCTAAGAGCGAGATTCTGTTTTCCATGTGTTCTAATCGGTTGTTTGTGCTTTGAATTGAGGCCTTTACTTCATTAATTGCATCCTTTATCTCCTTTTGGCTCTCTCTGAGTTCTATTCGAAGCACCTCTATTATTTCTACAGTTATATTCCTGATTTGCTCTTCTAGAAATCTCTGATTTTCTGTTTTATCGAGTTCTTATGTTGTTGGGTTGTGGGCATTCATTGCTCCAGTATTATTCCTCTTTCCCATGATTTCGGATGTTTGTGCCTTCTCTGGGTTCTTCCCTTGGGTCACTATGACTTCACTTAAGGTGCTCTGGATCTCGAGTCTGTAGTATCTCAGACCCCACTACTCCTTTACTGGGTTGTATCACAGAGTCTTCGACCCAGAGAGTCGATAGAGGCTGCTTTAGACTGTGGGGGGTGCCAGGTTGCACGTTCTCCTATGGTGTGATATCTCTGCCACCGCCCCTCCTCCACTGGGTCAAGTCCCAGGGAGTACAGTACTGGGATTTCTCCTCTGTGGCCCGCACTTTGACTCACTGTTCTTGAGTACACAGATGTAGCTGTACTGGCTTCGCTGAATTCTCTGCTGCTGCCGCCGGTGGCAATATGGCGCCACTGCTACACCCTCGGCCGTGGGGCTGGTGTTTTTCTTCTTGGTTTTGATTTCCACTCTGAATCCCTGCAGCGTGTGCTGAGCTCAGCCACTGGGAGCTTTAGATGCTCTCTGCGCCGAGAAATCCCGCCTGGCTATTCCGCAGCGGCTCACCTCGGCTTGCTGTAGCCGTCCGGTGAACTCCCCGCTGCCGCCGGCAGTAAAGCACTGCTGCCGCGTCTGTGGCTCTGTTCTCAGTCCGCTTTCTCTCTGGAGCCTGGTGATTTTTTTGTTTCTCTGGTGATGGTGTTTTCTGGCTATGAAAGTCGCTGATTTTGTGGTAATGGAGATTGGTTGTTAACGGGGCTCTTAAGCCCCGCTTTTCTCGGTCGCCATCTTCCCAGAAGTTCCCCCCAGCCCTATTTTTATTCTTTATTTTGAAACAGAGTCTCACTGAGTTGCAAAGGGCCTCACTAAGTATTACCTGAGGCTGTCCATGAACTGCTATCCTCCTATCTCAGCCTCCCAAATGCTGGGATTACAAGCATGTGCCACCACACCTGGCAATGTGATATATTCTTGTTGTGTATAAACAATATAAATATTGAACACTTGATTCTTTAATTTCTTACTTCAATAATAGTGTTGTGTTTTAATAGTGCTGAAATTTTAAATGACCTCTGGAATAGTTTTCTAGATAATTCCTAGCAATACAATATTATAAATAAAAACTAAAATCAATCTGTTTGATGTGTGTGAATATATGGTGGGGCAGTGCTAAGAAAAATATATAATATAATCATTGTAGATCTGAAGCTGTAAAAAAAAAAAAAGTCTATCATATGTTCCTGGCAAGCAATTCTACCCTACCCATGATACTTCAGGACTGGAGAAACTAAATGAACAAGGTATCTCTCCTGGAAATGTAAGCACAGTAAAGAGTGCTGGTAGAATAACAAATAGGTGACTTTTATTGTAACATAAGCATCATTATTAGATAAATGGTGTATAACTAATTTTTAGAACACAGCTATTCAAGTGTCTATTTGTAAGCATAATGCTGTTATAACAGGGATATTAAACACATTTCAACATGGATCCCTAAGAGCATAGCTGAAAATGAAGATTTATATCCCAAATAAAGATGGCTGCTTGAACAAAGGCCAATTCTACCCCTTCCCAAATGCAACTGGAACCAGACAGGGATTTTAAAGGAGGATTTAAATTTTTAGCCCACATTATTAGTAAAAACAAAACAAACAAAAAGACATAAACAAAACTTTGAAAGCTGGACAGGAGATAGATAAATATCGAGCAACTTAGCAATGCACAGAGCTAAGAAGCCAGCTGATGAGTAAAAACTGAGCCAGATCTTTATGGCATGTCTTCAAAGGCTTGGAAACTGCCAGCACCCAATGCCTCTGGAATGGAGGTCAGAGGGTGCTAAGGTTTCTAGTCCCCATTACTATCATATGTTCCTGGCAACTGTTTCTACCCACCCAGGGTAGTTTAGGACTGGAGAGAGTAAAAGAACAAACTATCTCTCCTGAAAATGTAAGGCAGAGTAACAAAAATAGGTGAGTTAAGTAGATTGTATTCTGAATTTCCCATTTCCTTCTCTTATTCACTTTCCAGAACTCTGGCAGACTAAACTTTACCTCCAAAGATAATTTAAAGTCTCATATCAAAGAAAACCAATCAGCCAACAGAAAGAGAAAGTCAAAAGCTACTATATTTTGGTGTTCCTCAACAAACAATCTGCCTACCTAATCACTATAATAATGAAGGTTAAAGTCAATAAGTCGACTTATTTGTACGAAACTATTGATTTGCTTTTTAAACTCTCCATGAAAGACAGATATAAAAATTAGTTAACAGCCGGGCGTGGTGGTGCACGCTTGTAATCCCTGCGCTTGAGAGGTGGAGACAGGAGGATCTCGCTGGTTCGGAGCCAGCCTCGCTGGCTCAAGAGACCCTGTTTCCAAATAAAAAAATATATATTAAATAGGTCTGGGAGTGTAGCCCGGAGGTAGAAGGGCTTCCAGGAACCCCAATACCACCAAATTAATAAATAAATAAAAATAAAAATCAGCTAACCAAAAGAAACATAAAATAATTTGTTGGATATAGAAGCTATATATTGAAAAAATAAAAATTTCTGAAGACTTAGACAAATATAATAAATTGAGAGACTCAGTTTCAAAAAGATTTCAGGAATCCCCAAATCAACCTATAGATTCAGTATAATCCCAATCAAAATTCAACTGGGATATTTTTGGAAAAAATTGACAAGCTCACAAGGTGTAGTGGCACACAGCTGTAATCCTGGTATTTGTGAGGCTGAGACAGAAGGATTTCATATTTGGAACCAGTCTCAGCAATGTAGTGAGACCCTGTTTCAAAATAAAAAGAGCTGGAAGTGTAGCTCAGATATAGAATTACCCTGTGTTTAATCCTCAGTACCAAAAAAAAAAAAAAAAGAAAAGAAAAGAAAAGAAAGAAAGAAAGAAAGAAAGAGAAATTGACAAGCTCATCCTAAAATTTACATAGAAATGCAAAATAGCAAAGATGACTCTAAAGGAGAATAGAAGTTGAGATATCAACCAGGCAACCAGCAAAAGTATACCCAGAGCAGACACACTTGATTATGAATAGTATCTCTACTGTGCATTTAATGTTAAAATTCTATTTCCAAAGTTAAATTTATTTCCCTATTAAAATTCTAAGACTGGTGTCACACAGCAGGAAGAAATTTTGTCCTTGCAAGTCAAAGACCCAAAGGGTGCAGATATAGACCAGGAAAAAGGAAAAACCTGTGGGTTCATTGAAGTACCTACCACCCCTATGGTATGTTTACTCCAAGGAAGAGACTGAACAAAGGTACCAGGACTTGATGTCAAAAGAATAAAACCAGTATTGGCCAGTAATTTATGAGGCTTATTATCTATATCTATATAGCTAATTCAACTTAAATATTTATGGGCTTCTTTATGAGAATATTCTTGCTTCCCTAAATTGAGTTTGTTTGTTTAATCTTTGTTTTCTTTTATAAAATGGATCCATCCTCTTTTTTTCTAGTATCTTTATTTTAATATCTATTAGTGTCCTTGTTGATAGGTGGTCTATTAGAAAGTAGGCCACTCCCCTTTTTGATATATCTGACCATAGTTTATTTGGGGAGGCTTTGTTGTTTTGTTCTAGATGTTTCCCAAAATGCTCTGGCAGGTTTTGTAATACAGGTTAATGCCCATTTCCCATGTTAATTTCTGTTTTCTAATTTGATCTCTAATTTCAGATTTAATTCTACTAACCAAGTAAAAAGAAAAACCTACTATTACATTGGTTCCTTCTTCAACTCCCAAATGTTATCAAGGACACTTTCTATTCTATTCTCAAATTACTCTTATAGTATTATCTTTTCTTTCTGATCTTACTGATAGAACATCAGGCCAGCTGCTGTAAAGGCTGTGGTTTGTCATCCCAGGTTGGTTGCTGAGAGGTTGTGGGTCAGTGTCTGTTTTTATATGTGGTGTGATCATTGTTCATTCTGATATCAAGTCTTTCAAATTGCATGTTCTGTTTTCCGCCTGAAAATCTAAATATAATTTATGAATAAAGTCTCTGAAAGGTACTTGAACAAAGAACTTATTTTATCACAGATAAAAAAAATCTTATGAAATGTTACATTGTATAAAAATTGTTAACTGCAAAGATATAGCATTATTTATGAATTTTAAAAATCATCTCTAAATTGAGACCTTAAGGGTTTGATCATGTCACTCACTGTTACATGAATATAACTGGTAAAACTGAACCACTAAATGACAAACTAAAGATCCAATTTTGGATTTTTAATTGTCCAGTAAAATACAGACACCTTGAAAATGCAATCGCTGTAGCAAAACACATGCAGTTGGTTTCCCCTCTCTTTATTAGATATTGAGAGTAGTGGATGGTATAGTAGATAGTAATGCTATCATGTGACATAATTTTGAATTTAAATTGTGTATTTTTAGCCAGACATAGTGGCACATACCTGTAATTCCAGTACTAGGGAAGCTAGACAGGAGGATCACAGGTCTGAGATCAGCCTTAGCAACTCAGTGAGAATCTTAGCAACCTAAGACCCCATTTCAAAGCAAAATATAAAAAAGGCTGGGGGTATGGCTCAGAGGTATAATTCCCTTGAGTTTAATCCTAAATACCCCTGGGATTAATCCTAAGTACCTAAGTATACACACACACACACACACACACACACACATACACGTGTGTGTGTGTGTGTGTGTGTGTTTTTTTAAAAAGTATCTTAATGAAAAAAGGTGCCTAAACCCATCTTGTTTTTTGATGGAATCTATCATATTTTATTTCCAGAAGTGTTCTTCAGAAAATTATCACTTCAGGGTATAAATCAGCTTTACAAGAAAAAAAGGGAGATAAGAAGAGATTAAGAACAAACAGGTTTGTGAAAAATTAGTCAATAAAAAAAATCATTTGGTTTTTCTTTTTCCTTTATAGTTTTTCCAAAGCAGATTCATTATTTTACATTGGAAACATGTAGTTTTACATTTTAGTATATAAGCAATTAAAAAGTCATTGAAATGCAATGACTTACAAGTCACTTGGACATAAATAAGAAAATAATTGCAAAGAAGTAATGGCTAATTGATGAAGTAGTCTCTGCATTTCACACAACAAAAAATAATAATAAAGCCACAAAAGAAACAAAACCAGAGCTCTTAGGATTCTCTTTCATTTTTTATTTATTTATTTTTTTAATTGGTGCATTGTCATATATCAATCACATTGGAGTACAAGACTTGAGAGGATATACAAGCATACATCATTAGAATCAGCCCTCATCTAGCCCCCATCCCATTCCCTCCCCCTCCCTTGATCCCATGCTTGTTTGGTGATTAACTTTGATACATTTGTTTATGTACCTCCTAGTTTTAAAGAGGCTCCATTCTCCCCTATTCCATACCCTCTGATTGGTCACCTTAGTTGCTTCACTATAGGGCCCTTTCTATAGCTCAACCTCTTCCTGTTGCCCCTTTCCTCCTAGTTATTGCTGATTAGGGGAAGCATCTGATTTATATTTTCTGAGATATTTCTCTGTGTATGCTGCATTGCAAGTACCGGTCCCACTCTTGACGGCCCCAGTAGTGGCCTGGCTACCCGGTGGACTGATCCAGACCTCGCTGCCTCAAGCAGCGGCCTTGCCTCATGGGAGGCCCCGATTCTGGTCTCGCTGGCCCCAATACCAACCTAACCTCTCAGCTGGCTCCGATCCCGGCCTCGGAGGCCGCAGGATTCTCTTTCTACGGTTGTTGAATTTCATGAAGACTTTTGGCCTCCAGGGAATGAGTCACTGTGGCTTACTTTCTGTTTTATCAGAATAGCATTTATAACCTGAGTATGCTGGAATTTATGCATAAAGCATTGATCATGTGATCCTTTAAAAACCTTTGGGAATTCTAAATTTATATTCATGCTAGATAATATTCAAGGGGAAAATGCATTTTTGAAGTTCAGGATTCAATTAAAGGAACTAAAGAAAAGTGGAACATCTAAAGATGCCTAGAGCCATCTTCAGAAAAGTTTTTTAAAAAACTAAGTGATTAGCCAGGCATGGTGGCACATGCTTGCAATCCCAGTACTTGAGAGACTGAGAAAGGAGGATCGTAGGTTTGCAACCAGCTTCAGCAACTTAGTGAGGCCTCTGCAACTTAGTAAGACCCTGTTTCAAAAATAAAAGAATAAAAAATTGGACTGGGGTATAACTCAGAGGTAGAATATCCCTGAGTTCAATCCCCAGTATGAATCGCGATCCTCCTGTGTCAGCCTCCCAAATGCTGGGATTACTATGCCTGGCATTAAATTTTTATAACTTGTAGATAACTTAAAAGAAATAAGAAAGTCTTTGTATTCAGAAAACAGAACATCAGCAGCAACATTTCAAACAAAAGCTATAACTGTTCTTCATCCAATCGTTGAGTCCTCTGTAATTAATTCTTTTCTGCTTGACCATGCCTTAGCTGTCTCATAAGCCCAACAGTTTTTCCACTAGAATTTTAGAAATTCTGACTCAGTCCACAGGTACAACTCAAGATTATTTAAGTAATACCATCAGAAACCTGTCCCTCAGAATGCCTACCTTCTTTCCTTTGGCCTCTTACATTGTCTTTTTTGGCTGAAGATGAAGTATTCTGGCCTGTAGATAATTGCAACTGCTTCTCAGGATCCATCAGAGTAAAACAAAAAAGACTTGACATGGCCATGGTTAAAGAGCTGACAAGAGTTTATTTTAAAGATGTCACAATTGCGCCGGGCGTGGTGGCACACGCTTGTAATCCCTGTGCTTGGGAGACGGAGACAGGAGGATTGTGCAGGTTTGAACCCAGCCGCACTGGCTTAAGAGACCCTGTTTCCAAATAAAAATATAAAAATAGGTCTGGGAGTGTAGCCCAGAGGTAGAAGGGCTTCCAGGAACCCCAGTACCACCACCAAAAAAAATTTTTTAATAAAAAATAAAGATGTTACAATTAAAAAGGATATTTTTAATTTTGTTGTTGTTGTTACAAATGCTATTTTGTTTTTATAACTTTAAAAAAGAAGATGGAATTATAACTGATAGTGCTACACTATTGTTTTCTTTCCCAAGAAAAACAGAACCAGGACATGTGGACAGTAGAGTCACTGACAATCTTCTAGGAATAAGGTACAAATTTTGTGATAGCACTTTATCTTACAAATACATTGAAGGAAAGGTTACGCATCTCTTATTTGACAACATTTCCTATGCAATTAAACACATCAAATTATCTTTTTTTATAGCAGATAGAAATATTTATTATAAATATTCAACTTACAAGGTATTGTAATATGGCACAGACACCTAGAAAAACACCAACAACAGAGTCCAGAAATAGAGATGCATCCATTGGACTGTGAATTGATGACAAAGATTGTTCAACAGAGTAGAAAGGAGAAAAATAATCTTCCAGGTATATGATGTTGAATAAATACAGTTTGTACCCCTTGTTTTATAAGGTCAAAGATCTGTGATTTTCCAGGGCTCACAAAATCACTTTGGAATCAAGCTTACTTCTGGGATTTTACTTGAGGAAAACAAAACACTGACAAAAAGATGTCAGGAAGTTTGAAGACTTGGTTAAAAAAGATCGTGAGTCTCTGGGAAATAATTCTTGACTAACTATTTAACCAAAGGGACAATAAAAAATCTTCAAAAGTAAACATAGGTGGTAACATGACTTCAAGGACATTAGCACTTTCAAAGAAGTCTTGGTACTCCTAATTAATATGGTTATTATAATGTCAGCATTATGGGTATTATAATGTCAGGAAATTTTTCTGATCAAACACAGAATCTATCTTATAGGTAGATTACTCAAAAGATTTTTTAAAAAACCTTTTATAACCTCTTATTGAGAGGGATCAATAATAATCCAATATAATCCTAGAATTTGGGAAGCAGAGATAGAAGGATTGCAAGTTTGAGGCCTGCCTCAGCAATTTAGTGAGACCCTGTTTTGAAATAAAAATAAAGGGTTGGTGTGCTCAATGGTAAAGGCCTCTGGGCTCAATATCAAGTTCCGTACATGTGCACACACACAAACAGAGAAGACCAATAACTAAAGAAAACTAATATTGTTTTAACACAGAGAAAATCAAAGTCTAGTTTCCCATCAGCCTAGATTGATATTAAAACTAATTTTAAAAAACCTTATAAATAAATCTGTCAAATCCATATTACTCAGGTCTGCTTAATGATTTGGGACTATCACAGACATGCTAAAATGTTGAGCTTCTATATAAGAAATTCAGGATTACAAAACCGGAATCCACAGAGTTGAAAATAGATATTTTTCTCCAAAGGCAAAGACTATGCCAGTTAACTAAATCTTTCATTTATTATCAGGATTATGTTTAGCTCCATTCTCTAGGTAAAAGCTCCCTTCCTCCCTCACCAAAACTACATTTTTCCACAAAATTTTAACTTCTGAGTTAGATGAGTATAAGTAAGTTTGTGTGTGTGTGTGTGTGTGTGTGTGTGTGTGTGTGTGTGTGTGTACGCGTGCGCTCCCTCACGCACATGTGTCTGTTTCCTGGGGATTGAACCAGGGGTGTTCTACCTCCAAACCTTCAAACTACACCCCAACCCAGTTGATTTTTTACTTTGAAGCAGTGTCTCACTAGGTGGCTTAGAGTCTCACTGAATTGATGAGGCTGGTCATGATCCTCCTGTCTCAGCCTCCCAAGTACTGGGGATTACAGGTGTGCTCTGCCAGGCCTACATGAGTATAATTCTCTGATCCAGAGTACTACTGGCTTCCATCTCTCCCCTTTGGATGCCCATTCGCTTGTCCACCCTGACTGACCTTGCCAAATGCCACTGTCTAGACATCATTAATCACCCCTTCTTCAAGAAGGTTTTCTTCTTTTGGCTACCAATTTTCCTTCTCTCCCATATGGGTGCCCAAATCCTCGGAGTCTTTCTTTCTTTCTTTCTTTCTTTCTTTCTTTCTTTCTTTCTTTCTTTTCTTTCTCTTTTCTTTCTTTCTTTCTTTCTTTCTTTCTTTCTTTCTTTCTTTCTTTCCTTCATCTTTCTTTCACCTTTCTTTCTCTTTATTTCTTTTTTCTTTTTTTGTTTGTGGTACTAGGGATAGAACCCAGGGGCATTCTACCTCCAAGCTATACCCCCAACCTTATTTTTATTCTTTATTTTGAAGCCGGGTCTTACTGAGTTGCAAAGGGCCTCACTAAGTAGCTGAGGCTTTTTGAGAACCACCATGCTCCTGTCTCAGCCTCCCAAATGCTGGGATTACAAGCAGGCGCCACCACGCCCAGCTCTTAGAGTGTTTCTGACCACCTCTTTCTCCTTTATATTTTATATTTTTTTCCTTTTATCTATTTCTACTCTAATATGCACTTCTCTGTAGCTAAGAATTTAAGATAGTAGACTTTAAGGTTAGACAACCAAAGTATAAATTTCAACTGTATCAGTTATATACGATCATGGGAAATAATGATGACAATGATTAGAATTAGGATATGACTATATATTATTCTGAGTATGTTTAACATATCAATTCATTTAATTATCACACCAACCTATACATGTTATTGTTACTTTCATCTACTAGATGAGAAAACTTTCTGGGAAAGAGATTATAATCATCCTTTTTCCTTTTCTAGGTTTTAATTTTAGATTTGGCATGTGCTAAACAATAAATAACTATTTCCATTCTTATTAACACCAGTGCGTGGCTTTTATCGAGATTTCTCACTTCTTGCTTGAACTGCTGTATTAGTCATTACATTCACCCCCTGTGCCCAGGTTAGCCCAGCTTGCATTGCTGCTGAGAACAGCTTCCTTTTATAAAGAAAGAAAGAAACAGAACAATGTACTCACCTGTATTCAAATTATTTTAATATTTATTTACCCTCACAGGATTCTTAATTGTTCGGATCCAAAATAATGGGTTTTCTCGCCACATACTGTGCTATTTCTCTTCCCCTGTGCAGCCACGCTTGCCTACTCCCAAGCTGCACAGATTGCTTACTAGTCCACATGGCTCTGCAGATCTCGGCCACCTGGTGTATACACTCAGCAGCAGCACTTCACTGTGGTGCTGGGCATAGTTGGTTATCACCCAGATCCGGCCGGTTTCAACAGATAAAGGTGAGGTAAGAGAACCTCTCGTTAAACTTTGTTGTTAGGTGAGAGATGGGAAAGCCAGGCCCTGGGAGAGGGCAGTGAAGAGTGTCAGCTCCAGACACTAGGCTAACGCCCACAGAGGTGGCAGCAGGCAGAAGGTGCAGGGGCTTCTTCACAAGAGACTTGGCACCTGAGCCTCACTGACTGCTCTAAGCACCACTTGGGAGCAGGCGCTCTCCTGTTTTAGAACTAGATTCAGGACAGTGCTGAGGGCAACGGGAAAGAACGAGTGCGACACACTGTTAAGAAGCACAGAGCAAGAGCAAGAAGATCCAGGGAGACCGCCCTTGGCCAGGCCAGAGCTCCTCGGAGGAACGTGTGTGATGTGCCACAGAATTCCTGGGGAAACCAGGGACAGCTTTGGCTTTTGAATATCTGAAATGTAGAGTAAATACTGTACAGCTGGACTTTAGGGGTGGGATGAGAAGACAGGGCACACATCAGTAGGATATGGATGGTAACTCCACCCTTGGTACCTGTAGTTGGGATCACTGACACACTTAATTAGTAATAATTTATTTTCTGATACACTATACTACTGATCTGGCTCTACCAAGATGTTGTAGCATTATGTTTAAGAACTGTTGTCCTCCCAATTTTTTCCATTGCCCTCCTGGCAGTGTTCAAACAGTTGACAGATTCTCCTCTGCACTTTCCAGAAGTGGAAATAAGGATCCTACGGGCCAGTAGAAGATTGAGTTTAAATTCTGTGTGCCGGAGTGTGAGTTTCAGGACTGAAAACTGATGACTAAAATCAATCTTGATTTATGGCAGACCACAGTGTTCTGCTATGAATGCTGAAAGATACTGACATCTGCAGTGGTCAGATTCCAGGTCTCAAAATTAGAACCATATATAATGTGTTTTGCCTTTCTGAGACACCCACAGATGATTCACACTCTTGCCCCATCCTCTAAATGGCCCTTCAGTCACTCAGTGCCCAGTGGTGACTCACTCTGCCCCGTTTATGCTGGAGCAAATCACTCAGCAACTCTCCCCACACAAGGAGTCGTGAGTGCCCTGAGCGACACGGCTCAGCACTGGTGCTGGAACACACCAGTGCCGACTGCAGAGGTACCGAGGGCACTGCCCGGGGAACTGGCACAGGGCTTAGAGTCTATCTCCAAGAGTCCCTAGAAGGAAATATAAATAATCCTCCATTTATTTTATGGTTGTGTCTTCTTGTAAAAAATATTAATATTAGTGTGAATGAGCTCTCAGCAATAGGCTTGTAAAAGGCCCAATGAGTAGGTATTTTAAAATTCTAATCAGTGTGCTTCTTTAACTTCAGCCCCTAGACCTCTGAGATATAATACCCCCACGTGAGTTCTCATTGAACTTGATTTTACTTAATGACCCATGAAAGAAGCAGATACTTTCATTCTTTTCCTGCTCTCTCACACATGACATTGAATCCAGTATCAATTCAAGAAATAACTAGTAGATTGTTATTATTTTAATACCCTACCTTACAACAACCTACTTATTTTGATTTCCTGAACTGTCACTGAAGATGTCACTGTTAATACTAGTTTGTCCATACTTTTTTGAAACAAGCTGTAGATATTTGTTATCTTCTTTAAGGAGATTCTAGCTCAGAAGGAAGAACATATGTTCCAATAAGAATAGAAAAGGAAACTAGCAAAGATGGCATCTACAAGTTAAGTAGAAAACCATTCCAATAATTTGTGTGTCTTCAAAAAAAGTATATTTTTAAACATTGAAAAGAAACAGGAACCTATAGGCAAATTAAAAGGTTTTTATGTCCTAACATTTGATCTATAGTTGACTTATAAAATAAGCTTTCAATAATTCCAGACTATCTAATATTTATGGAGGTAGATATATCAAATGTATATTCATGTAAAGCAAATTTCCAAATTGTAAAATGGGGATAAAAATATATATTCTCAATTTTATTTCATAGAAAATTTTACATGAATAGACTTAAACTGCAAGTGATTCCTTTGAGTTAGAAAAGAAATTTCATTTTTAGAAAAAAGTGTAATCTTTTCTTTTACATAACAACCCGTATGGTCTCACTGATGGGTTTAACACACAGTCAAATAGCTTCTCTGAGGGGCAGGTAGGATCCTTATAGTAGTCAGGAGCCAGTGCATATAATGGTAATTATAAATAGCTAATTAGGGATTCATGAAATTGTATGGTATCTAAAGCATTTAAGTCAGATGCTCAAGCATATTATATGCATTCAAGAGAGACAGTATGGCCTAGAAATATGTGCACAAAGACATTTCTTTAATTATTTAAGGGAAATGAGATTTGACTTCTAAGTTTCTTTATTGCTGTTATCACTCCAATATATAAGCAAATAACTTTATTTAATGTCTAAATCATGTGTGCATTATTATATATGAGTAAATATAAAATGGAAATGGAAGGAGAAAAGATGGCTATGGTTTTTATAGTTGCTGGGCCCTCTCACCAATGGATGGGCCAAGGGGAAGGGGCTGCTTCAGGCTGGGCTGAGTGGCTGAACTAGAAGGTCTTAGAAGTGAATCCCTGTTGGATGCTGAAAACACCCCGTCTCATCCCCACCACTAAGGCCACCTGTAGTGATTCTAACTGAGAAGAACCCTCCTCATGGAGGCCTAGGAGCAGGTCATGCCACAACACAAAGAAATGGCCCAGACCCCAAAAAAAACTTAGGCCCAGCCCTCAGGAAAAATGAAAGCCCAGTTATGCCAATGACCACAGGCTGCTGTGGTCACAATAAACTACCACAGGTACAACAATGAAGGCTATAGTTCCATGAGGGCAGGGATCAAGGGCTCTTTTATTCGCGGTTGAATTTCCAGGCCTTAGAACAGTGCCTGGCACAGAATAAGTGCTAAATACATATTAGTGAGTGAATTACTACTTCCGGCATAACAACCAGGCACTTTGATAGGAGTCACACAATGTCTGCTCTGAAGATAGTGTGCTTAGGTCTGCACACCAAATATCTGAAACACAATGCTCTTCAGCAATCTCAGACATGCCAAACAAATTAGTCAGGTTCATTTCATTAGTCATTTTGGGTTGGTCTTAGAATTTCTACAGAGCATCATATATTTTCATCTTTTTTAAACCTAAGGTACCTCATAAAAGTGCCTGTAAAGTTAGGCACACTTTTTTTCCCTAATTACCATAAAAACACTTAACATGAGATTTATCATCTTAATAAACTTTTAAGTATATAATACAGTGTTGATAACTATATTAACAACATAGGCAAACTGTTTTAGGGCATATCTCTAGAATTTAATCATCTTGAGTAATCAAAATTTTAAAAACACTGGATAGCAACTTCTATATTTCCCAACTCCCAGCCCCTGGCAATCACCATTGTACTCTCTACTTCTCTGGATTTAGCTGTTTAAGACACATCAGATAAGTAGAATCATGCAGTATTAATCTTTCTATTAATCCTTCTGTGAGCGGCTTATTTCACTTAGCATAATATCCTAAAGTTTCATCCATATTATCCCATATGACAGCATTTCCTTCTTTCTTAGGGGCACCCTTAAATCTTTATAGAACTTGCTCAGGTTTTCTGAAGCCTATATCTCCCAGGAGAAATTGCTTGACTTCTCAAAAGTTTATTTGATGTACCTAAATGTATTAATTATGCTCATAATTAAATTTAAAATAAATACAAATTAAATTAAATATAAATATCAAGTAAATATGCTAAGATTTTATAATTAACAAATACATTCTGCTAGAGTGGGACCTGGCACACAGGAAGCTTAAGTGATAACCATGGGCACCATCCTAATAGTGAGACGATGTACTTGGTCCTGATTTTAAACTTTCCATACATTTTTAAAATTTTAATCTTGATAATTCTTTGAAGAAAAATGATGATTCTCATTTTATAGGTACAGAATCTGAGGCTTAAGAAAAGCACATATTACAAAGTAAATTTTATACAGAGCAGTTGCTTGTGCTGTATTTCCACTCCAATCTCTTATCAGGCAGAGGAGGGCTGCAGAGACCAGCGTTGCCCAATGCAGTAAGCAGGTCTGAACCATTCATTGTGGGTCCACACAGGTAAGAAGCAGGGGATGACATATAGATCGAGTTAATCACAGCTCATTGCCCTGTTGATGTATCAGGGTTGTCAGCTAGAACATGTATATTATCCTCATTCACATCAGTTTTCTAGCACAGTGTCTGTCACGATGTTGATGCTTTCTTCATGGAGAAAGTTTTGCTTTAAAAAATACCAGCTCAGCCTGGCATAGAGGCATACACCTGTAATTCCAGTACTCAGAGGGATAAGCCAGGAAGATTGCAGGTTTGATGCCGGCATATCATATCTTAGCAAGACTCTGTTTCAAAATTAAAAACAGAAACAGCTCCAGGAGGGAAAGGTAGCTCAGGGGTACACTGGGTTCAGTCCCTAGTAAGAGCAAAACAAACAAAAAAAAAGACCTTCATGAATTTGTGTCTTATGCATACGTTCGTGATAACACCACTCCAGCCAAGGTGCTAAATATCCATCATCACATCTAAACATTTTTTTATATCTGTATGTGTATGTGCGTGTGTGTGTGTGTGTATGTGTGTGTGTGTGTATGTATGTGTGTGTGTGTGTATGTGTGTGTGTGTGTTTGGGGGAGGGGTTTTGTTTTTTGTTTTTGTTTTCTGGTAAGAAGACATTAATGGGTGTAACTTTTGTATATCACTTATTCCTCAATGTAGCTGGAAATGATAAAAATAAAAATAAATAAATAAAATGTCAGTAACTGAACTTTACAGTATGCTCATTTATGTTCTGCTATAAAGTCCTTCTCTTGGCAGGGATATTTGCAAACAGTTCATGTTTCATCAGAGATCTGTAAGCCACCCTTTGTGTAGCCCAGACCTACATACAGGACTGGAATAAATACCTAACACCTCATTCTAAGCAGAACCCAAGCTAAATTCAAAGAATATGAATGTTTGTGTGTAACTTTGAGTCCCTTTAATTTCCTAGATGTCCTCTTTTAAACAGAAAACCAGTACATCACATGTAAAACATAAAGCATCATACTTGAAGGTAGAAGAGACTTTTCAAAGGGTCCCTGCCCACTTCAGTAAGTTTGCCATCTGAACCAAGAGAAAAGCTAATGCAAATAAAAATGAAAATACTTGAGCATTTACAGAAAAGGCCAAATAGTGACTGAGGACAGGAGCTTGAGATGGTCTGCTAAGGCTTCATAGGAGAGGGAAAATATAAGCAGGTCCTGGGGCCATCACACCCTCCATACACCATGAGAGGAATGCAGAGACAGAAGGAAAGTAATAAACTGGGCTGAAGAATTTGGAGGGAAGAGAAAGAAGTCAACTAAGAAGGTAAACTTTCTCTGTGGAAATGAGGCATAGATACTGACCACACATGTTGAGTTTCTTGAAGGGAAGCTTTTTATTGTTGAAGGCTATCCTGCTAAGTAAGCAGCAACTTGGTAAAAAACACTATTTTCAATCTTTAGTTTGTGAGGGTGAGCTTTCTTTCACAATTCTCACTTTGTATGAATTGTCATAATACCCTACAGGTTCAGTTTTATTTCTGGTTTATGTATTAAGGATGGAATATATTATATATTAGTAACTTCTAAATAGTCTTACCCTGGCAAATAAGGTGTCTATTCATACCCTGGAAAAGTTATCTGGTATTGGGTTTAGGTGTAAATCAAAATGAGTTTGTTTGGAAAACATTAGTATAGACTACCCTGGAGTACATTTCAGGAATTATCATTATATTCTCAAATTTTAGTAGGAAAGCTTACTAAATTATACATATTTGTTACAGAAAAAAATAAACTTACTCAGGGCAACTATTTAAGGTTGAATATACATTTACCTCTCTGTTGAATCCTTTTCTCATATCTAATATTTTTACAAAATAAATTTTTGTTTTCATTTATTTTTACAAAATACTAACTATATGAACCCACATATTCAAATTAGTGAAAAGCAGTGGTTGAATATGAGGTTTGCTCTTCTCTTTCCATTTCAAAGTTCAAATGTCTGTCTTAGTCTGAATCCATAAGGAACCCCTTCAGGAAATGTCTAAACTACCAATTTTTTCCTGAATTTTTACATGTAACTCATGTAGAATAAGAAAAAATATAATGTTTTCACATTTAAACCTTTGTAGCCCACCACAGTGATGCAGACCTATACTCCAAGTACTTGGGAGGCTGAGACAGAAAGATGGCAGGTTCAAGGACAGGCTCAGTAACGTGGAGAGAGCCTCATCAACTTAAGGAGACCTTGTTTCCAAATAAAAACTAAAATAGGGCTGGGAATATAACTTGGAGGTAGAACATCCCTGAATTCAATCCCCCAGTATAAAAAAAATTTTTTGTGATTCACAATCATATATTGAAAGATTTAATGACCTAGATTATTTTATGGTACAAGGGAAATACCTGCCAGAAAGTCCATTAATACAGTCATAATTCACTAGGTTTTTGTAAATGGTTAAGGTGAAATCAAAATGGGATATATTTGCATTTTGGCTTAGAATAATAAACCATCATATCCAAGTGAATTTGCACTAGCATTTATTTTTATATGAGCAGCTTTCCATTCCCAAATACATCCTTATATATATCTGGATAAACTCGGCTGAGCCTGAAGAATTTGTTCAAGAGAGCTCCAGACACCAGAGTAGGGCAGGAAGCCTTTGGAGGATTCTTCATCCTGTTTAATCACTCCAAGTACAAGAGAGTCACCTGCGGACTTGCAGGTGACATGGTAATGAGGACGTGGAGGCATGAACTTACATCAGGTTGGAGGGAGAAAAATCTTTTCAGGAGCAAACATAAAGAAAGGGGAGAAAAGGACAAGACAGATTAAAATCCAGGAATCTGAATGCAGAAAGGAGAGATGGCTTGCCACTTTTTGAAACTTAAAGAGCTGATGGGATCAGATGAAAGAAGCCAGGACTGTGAGGGTCAGGTGAATTTTCTCCTTGGACAGGCTCCTCAAAGCCAAGATCTCTCACAATGCCCCTCAATCAGAGCAATTCATGCCTCCAAGAGGTCTCTGTGTACACATGCACATGTGAATTTTTCTCTAAAGAAAGGACTTACTGTCAAAATTTCCATTTTTTTCAGTACTGTTCCATTAGTGAACATCAGATACAAAAAAGGGATTCAGCAGTCTCCTTGTGGTCAAAGTGTGGTAGGAAAGATTCTTTTTTTTTTTTTTTTTTTTTCTGTCAGAGTTCTGGGCAAAAGCTTCCACAAAACTTATGACACTGCCTTTCTTTCTAACTCTTTGCTGTCAATTACGAGTTTCACTTTGCCTGTAGAGAATTATTTTCATAAGTAGCTGTTTTTCTGTATAATGGAATAACACATTTGACAGCACTCTCTGCCCTATCATTAATTTATTTTATTCACTGTGGTTGCACAGATTAAAACAAACTCCCCCGGTGCATTTGTAGATTTTCATACAATTGTTTGAATTCAGCATTAATTAATGTGCCATTTAAGCAGGTTCTTTTTTTCCCCCTAACACTGCATGATATTAAATTCATTTAAACTTTTAGTTTTTCTTAGTAATTTACCCTGTTTGAAAATAATCTGCAGTGACATCATAAGCAGAAGCCAAATCTCTACAGACAACTTAACTCAGTGTCTTCCAAATCACAATTCATTTTTCTGTTAATGTGTCAGTGTTGTCAACTAGAAGGTATGCTACCCTTACTACAGCAACAGAATTTTTTTTTTCGGTACCAGGGATGTACCTCATAGGTACACCCTAGCCCTATTTTCTAGTCTTTTTATTTTTGAAACAGGGTCCCACTGAGCTGCAAAGAGCCTCGCTAAGTAGCCGAGGCTGTCCAGGAACCCGATCCTCCGGTCTACACCTCCCAAAAGCTGGGATTACAAGTGTGTGCCACCATCCCCGGCCAGCAACAAAATTTCACAAATTCTGTTGTGTGAAAACACATAACTTGTCACACATAGTGTGTCACAAAACTTCATAGAAAATGTTTTCTGACATGTTTTAGTCTTATTCCTTGTGGTAGAGATCTTGCTATGTGTAGAAATAAACTAGATGCCCTAAAAATCCTACTGTAGAGAAGGTGAAACAAGAATATGTTACATTACTTATTTTAGTATGGGAAAGAAAAATAATTATAATAGAGTTGATAAATGGCTTTTTAATGTTGAACCAGGATCTTGTATATTTTGTGTTTCATAAATCACCCAATGTTTATATCCGGAACATTTATATAGGGTATTCATTCCTAGAGGTTTCTCATGAAAGTCAACTCTGAGTATAAATAGTGTTTAGGTATGTGCTTATGCTTTTGTCTAAGAAATCAGTAATGGGAAGAGGTCATTTTATCTCTGTATTCTGTGAAAGGCAGCACTCAACTTGGTAATCTTGGCTCTTGTATTGGAAGAATGTATGCCTGCCCACGCCTGAGCCAGAGCAAGCAAATAGCAGTGGGCGCGGAACTGAATGGCGCTCACTCAGGAGATGCCTTTTCTTATTACCACTGAAATAGAAAAAGAAGAAGAAGCTCTTACAAAAAACATTTGGTCTGTCCTTTCTCAAATAGAACAAATTTGCCCTGTTTTTTTAAACAGCCATCCATTTCATAGGGGCATGAAATCATAACCATTGCATCTAAAATTTATCAAATATGTTAAGCAAGGGTTAAATGCAAAGTAGTCAGCATTCCACAGGTGAGACTGACAAACGTGGCTCAGATGTTTATAATTCTTTCCATGATAAAGAAATAAAGACATGATATATTGAATGTGAAGGAATTGTTGTTTAAAATGGTTTACTTGAGCCTCCTGTACTAAATTAAATTATATCATAATAGATAATCAAGTGAGTGAATTAATATATTTTGTTATAAACATAACTGAGAAAATAACTCTTAAAATATAATAATTATAAATAATATAATAAATAAAATTATAAATGTAATCATATATAAAAATAATAAATTAAGAATAATAACTCCTCAAAAATAAAATCACATTTGAGTCTCATGATTAAAGTTTTAACATAGTTTCATATATTTTCCATTACTGAAAACAAATTACAGGTGGCAATTCTATCAGAATATACAATTCTTATACTTTAGGCACCATTAACTTTCAAGAGGAGACAGCCTGTGAAACTTTCAAGGTTGATTCTTAAAATGACAAGTTAATACTTTGAATTGTACTCATGTCTCAGTTGATCACTACTTACCAGAGTCCTGTAAGCCGCTGCCTTGATAAAAGAAACAAAAACAGAAAGAAAAGCAGGCATTGTGTCTGTGTGGATCCCTGGAGGCTTTTGCATTCAGAGCCCACAGTAATCAGATGAGAAACACAATTTGTTATAACTATGGGTGGAAAGAAGACAGCTAGCGTTCTGGGAATTTAGAACAGTTGTAACCTCAAACTTCCCAACATCAGTGAGTAGGGTCCATCTCAGATGGATAGTGGGATGAAGGAAGTAGGTCTAACTTGTAGGTTAAGCTTATCTGGGTGTCTAGACTGATTAGTATGAATGATCTAGAAGTTGATTCCACACAGCCAGAATGTCTATACTAGCAATGAATCCAGATCACCAGACTCAGTGACCTCTGTTTCCAGGTTTTCACATTACTGTTGTATACTTAGGTAGCCATTGGCTTAAATTTTACCTGCAAACTGTCACCAGCAAAATCTTAAAGAGAAAAAACAATCTCTAAACTGGGAATGTCCACAGATAACTCTAGAGATTAATACAAACATGATAATCCTACCTCACCGGCGCCCGGCCTAGGCCTGAATCTGCAGGCAAGAGCATTTTCAATGCAATGTACTGTGGATCTAACCTAACACTGTAATTATTTTAAACCCAGACCTAGAAAACACAGGACAACACCAATTTACTCTCAACTTTATCCTCTACTGAGAGATACTGAGATTTTGTTTTAAAAGTTACCGTGCAAAGACCACAGTTCTTGCCAGTGTTGCCCTGACTTGCCCCCTCTAGGTTCAAAGTTCTTCAGCAGCCATCTGAAAGATCACCATGCCACGGATTGTCCATGACCTTACCTTTGAAAAAGACACCTTGAGAGAGTGGGATGGAGCTTATACCTTTCAGCGAGTGTCTCTTCTGAATTTCAAAGAGCCTGGGGTTAAAGGTGTTTCTGACCCTCTAGAAGTTTGGATGGTGGTCTGTTGGGTGCTGCCAGTGTTGGTCAGGACAGCCATCACCTGCTGTCCAGATGCATGGACCCAAGAAGCACAGCATTATCTTTTATGGCCAATCAGTACCACAATTGGTGGAGGAATAATCACATATATGACTTAGTTTTCAACTCATCCAGGTATTAGGCTACACAAGCTATCTCTGTTCACTTTGGTCCTGAATGACAAATTGACTGGGGAAAATACAAGGGAGCAGGAAAGAAATTTATCTCGAATTACTGCAGGGAATTGGATTTGCAGCACAACTGAAATAGGTAACCACTTCTATTTAACAGTTTATGAAGAGATCTCAGGTGGCATTGTGATGTATGTTCTTCACGATGACCTCTGGCATGCCATCTCCGGTCTTGAGGCATTTGAGCCCACAATTAATGGTATTTCTTTCTTGTGTGTATTCCTGTTAACATTCTCTGTGAATCAGCGGAGTCAAGAGGTCAGTCTGTTATCTCACAGATGTTTTTTTCTGCACTAGTTTCACCTACTGCAGCAGAGCCTTCAGATGAACAATAACTTTGAGCATGGTCAGGGAACAAGGAAGAACAAGTACCGAACGTTTAGTAACAGTACGTGGCCTCTATCTGGCCTTCAGCTGGGTACTTGTGTTACTTAGTTGTTTTGCATTTAGGCATATAATTTTGAATTGAAGCAATTTCAACTAATATACTAGAACAAGTTCTTTATTTACCAAGCATTTCTCTAATCCTATTTTATTGCAAAATAGTGATACAAGCTACTAATGTATAGAAAACTGGACAAAGAGCCTTATGTAAGAATAAAATACTCTTAACTGAGGATTATAATTTAAATAGATAATGTCTTTCCCTTAACCAGTTATGTATAGAATTATTAAATATAATTTATCAGAGTTACCTCTTATATCTTCCTTCAGATTTTTCAGAGCTATTATGTTAGAATTAAAGACATCTCAGCCAGGCAGGGTGGCACATGTCCGTAATCCCAGTACTTGGGAAGCTGAGGCAGTAGGATCATATATTTGAGGCAAATTAATGAGCCCTATTCAAAATAAAAAGTAAAGTGATAACCCTTTACTAAATAGAAAATAAATTGTGCATTTTAGATGTAGAATAAAGTGAAAATGGAAAAAATGAAAAAAATAATAGGAATGACTAAATCAAATTAATTAGCATATGTTTTACCTCTCTTAGTTTTTTGTAGTGAGAACACTTAAAATCTCTTTTAGAAAAAAAAAATGAGAATAAAATGCACTGCTATAAACTATAGTCTTCACATTGTATGATAGATTTCCTGAACTTATTTTTTCTATCTAACAGAAATACTGTATTCTTTGACAAATATCTCCCCAACCTCATGCCACCTCCAGGCTTTGGTAACCACCATTCTCCTCTCAACCTTCATGACACCAACTTTGTTAGATTCCACATATGAGTAAGAGCACACAGTATTTGTCTTTCCATACCTGGCTTATTTCACTTAGCATGATGTCCTCCAGGTTCATACATGTTGCAAATTATAAGATTTTCTTCACTTATAAAGCCTATAAAGTCGAATAACATTCCACTGTGTTTATACATTGACCTATTCTTGGCACTCAGCCATACTATAATGAATAAATATTTCAAAACATGGTGTTGTACATGATAAATATATACATTTTTATTTGGCAATTTAAAAATCAATAAAACGGTATTTTCTAAAAGATTGATATATTCCCAAGAATTTAAATACAAGAAATTTATATGCAAATAAAATAAATCTTATAACAATAACAAAATAAAGAATGGAAAAGTTAATGAAGAGGATGGGAAGAAAAAAGTAGATCACATACATCAGAAAAGCATTTGCAAAGCGTTCTTACTGGGATGCTTCCAGCCTTCTTGACTCATTGCCTGGTTTCTTATCCAAGTCCCAAGTAAGTGGGTTTAGACTTATCTGCATATTTTGCAGGGGAATCAAGAAAAACTGAAGATGAGAATCATAACCAGAAATGACTGCAGGAATCATGTTAGGACAGGTGAAAATTTTGCTTACTATCTACAAGGAAAAGAAATGAGACTCAGAGTCTAGCTTTAGTATAAAACTGCAGAAATAGAAAGGATAAAGTCCATTTTGACCAATTTTGAACAGATTAATTCAAACACAGGAAAACTCACTTGGATACAGATTAAAATAAATAGATGAACCAAATTATGCGTTGTCCTGAGATTCACCCTGTAGACTACACAGCAGGTGTTTTTACTGACATCAGCACTGTACCCACCGTACATGTTCAGTATTAGTGGCATAGAAATGAATAATATCATGAGATATAATTCTACTGCTCTTACTTATGTGGAAATGCATATGAAGTAAGCCTATGCAGCTCTAAATTGGATTCTGTTTTCGGTTTGTGAAATTAAAGTGGCTGCTTCTGAATCATGACTTTTATATGCTGTATGTATTTTTTTAAAGTTACATCAGCTGAACTTAGTTGTTGGTAAGCATTTCTCAGGGTCCATGGAAAACCAGCTCTTGCTGTGATCTCAAGAGAAATTTTCTGAAAAGAGCTGTAGTCACGTAAATATAAAAGTGCTCCACCGTTCATCAGGAAATTTAGTCTAAAGAACCACCTTTTAATATATTTATTTTTATCAAATAATGAGTGAAGATGATTTTAAAACTGAACACTGTAGAAAGGCTTACAGCGATAAGTCTCATCTGCTGAGCCAGGACTCCCAACCCGTTCCTGCTCATGGGTAAATGTTTTATTTTTTATTATTTATTTATTTATTTATTTATTTATTTATTTATTTATTTTGGTGGTATTGGGGTTCCTGGAAGCCCTTCTACTTCCGGGCTACACTCCCAGACCTATTTTTACATTTTTATTTGGAAACAGGGTCTCCTAAACCAGCGTGCGCGGCTGGCTTCGAACCTGCGCGATCCTCCTGTCTCTGCCTCGGGGATTACAAGCGTGCGCCACCACGCCCGGCCAATGGGTAAATGTTTTAATGGTCTCTGAGCTCACTTCTGTAGTGTGGCTACTGCCATGTTTGTAAATCATATTCTCTTGTTCGATTTATGTTCATCAGTGTTATACCATATCTACTGTCTTTCTGCTCTGAAAGATGAGATTTCTCTCAATTATACTCCCCACCTTGCCCTGCACTATTATCCTGATGTTATTACTTAATTCTTCTAAATTTTCTTAATTGTTCACCACTGTATCTTTTAGCCACATGACTAAAACTCTACTTTTTATTCCGTTAATGGTATACAGTATCTCTTGTTTCCTTTTTGGATTGGTTTTATAATATGACATGATATTTCTTAGCTACCTAATATTCAAAGGGAGCTTATAACCTCCATTTATAAAACAATGGTCTCTTTGCTAAGATTTGTTGTTGTTGTTCTTAATGTCCTTAGCTGTCAGATGTCAGGGTTAATCAGCAGAAAACCATGTTTTAACTCAAAGATTAGCACTTTTGAGTCTCCTGAATAACAGATTCTTTTAAGTGATTTTGCTTTTACTTCCTTCCTTCCTCCCTCCCTCCTTTTCTTTCTATTCTCTCTCTCTCTCTCTCTCTCTCTCTCTCTTCTCTCTCTCTCTCTCTCTCTCTCTCTCTCTCTCTCTCTCTGTGTGTGTGTGTGTGTGTGTGTGTGCGTGTGCACGCGTGTCCACGCACCAAGAATTGAACTCAAGCGGTCTACCTCTGAGCTACACCCCCCAGCACTTTTTATTTTTTATTTTGAAACAGGATCCTGCTAAATTAGTGAGGGTCTCAAACTCGTGATCCTCCTGTCTCAGCCTCCCAAATACTGAGATTACAGGTGTGTGCCACAATGTGCTGCTGGTGGGTTCACTTTCCATAGAGCAAGTCTGAAAATGTTATGCGCCACGCACATGACGGTGGTTCTCTCTCATCCCTAGCAGCAGGGCGTCCTGATCTGAACTTTGGAGATTACCTTCCTTGTGCTCCAGCTTCAGCAAGAAATGGTTTCGCTGTTCCTTCTCCCCGGGAGCTTATAACTTCATTTTCTTTTGGATTCGATTTACTGTTGCCTGGATTCTGTATCTTCCTCTTCCTAGTTCACACTCTTATTTCTCGATGCATATTCTCTAACAGCTACATTAAAAAGGTTATAAGGAAAGTGATTTTCCTGACAAGTACATGTCCTAAAATAGCTGAGAATCATAAGCATGCCAGAATTCCACCCTCCCAGACCCCTTTCTCGTTATGCCCCTCCTGGGCACTCAGCTCAGCTTTCCTCTGCCCTGATACATCCGTTTATCTTCCTCTATTTGATTGTTTTTTTTTCTTTAAAATTTTCTTGAAACATTACCTCTTACATGTTCTTAAAATGGTACCTCTCACATTTGCTTTTAAAACTATGGGTCCATATTATCTTTTATATATTTTCAAATGATTTTAATGAGCATTTGAAACAATAAGAAAAATTTAATTTCTTCCTCATATAATTATGCTTGGTTTTCTTTAATTAAGTGTTCCCTAAACTTATTTAGAATCAAATTTTAAAATTATTTGTAATCATTTTGCTACATGTCTATGTACCATAATTCAGAAAATTTTGAAGTAGACCATTATATTTTATTGTACTGCCATATAATTAATGTCTTATTTTATACAGTTAAGTGATATGTTAGAGTAATATTAAGAAATCATATAATTAAGTTAATAATATAATATGCATTTTAATAGCATGGTAAATAATTTACTAAATAATTTAATTAGACTCACAAGTATGAATGTTTTTCTAAGCCTACAAAAACAAAATTGGAGAAAGGCCCAGAGGTACACACCTGTAATCCCAGTACTTGGGAGGCAAGGCTAAGACATGAGAATCATAAATTCGAGGCCAATCTCAGCAGCAACTTAATAAGAACCTGTTTCAAAACTTTTTAAAAACTTCAAACATTATGCTGAGCACATGAGAAGGAGAAAAGGGGGAGGGAATAGGATGGAATGGGGGAGGGTTAAATGAGTGTTGTGAATCTGTAAGCCTCTACCACCCTGAACTTTATCAAGATGTATGATTACAATAAGCCAATATAAAAAGAAAATCTGGGGGTGTAGCTCAAAGGGAGAATGCCCCTGGGTTCAATCTTTACTGACAAAATAATAATAATTATGCTGATGATGCTTACTAAAATCTTCCCTCCAGAGGTATCCTAACAGAACAATGCCAATTGATAAAATGTGGAGGAAGTGGTGGGACTCGGAAATCACCAACCTGGTAAAAATTTCTCAGCTGTCACATGGTAAGGACTGTTTTAGCCAAGAATCACCAGTGCAGGCTAAAACTTGAGAAAGTTGATGAGGAGTAAGATAATAGGGTGGTCTCAAAAGTGTTTCTCCTAAGCTGTTTACTAGTTACCAAAGAGAAATAAAACTATATCATCATAAAACCTTACAACTCAGCTGGGCGTGATAGCACACACTTGTAATCCCAGTACTTGGAGGCTGAGACAGGAGGATCGCCGTTCTCAGCCAGCCTTAGCTACTTAGTGAGGCTCTCCACAATTAGTGAGACCCTGTTTCAAAATAAAGAATAAAAAAATTGTGCTGGGGTATAGCACGGAGATAGAATGCCCCTAGGTTCAATCGCCAGCATCACCAAAAATAAAAAAACAAATAATTAAAACCTGACAACTCCTTAACCAGGTGATAAACTACATGAACAGACACTGTATGCCCTGAACGTGGTACTCTGAGAAGGAGGGATGACCCTCATGCAGTGTTCTGGCTGCAGAAACACACCTGAACCCAATAATGAGGTAATACTAGACAAACTCTGGATAAGTGACACCGTCTAAAACAACTGGCCTGAAGCCTCCCAAAGCATCTGTGTTGTGAAAGATAGAATGGCTTCAGACTTTCAGTTAACAAAAAAAACTAAAGAGCTATGACAACTGAGTGAAATTCATGATCCTTCTATAGGTCTTGTGCTGCAGAAAAATAGGGCATATATCAGTATTTGCTATAGCATAACATTAGGACCAACTGACAAAATTAAACTGTGAACTTTGGATCAGATAAGGTCACAGAGCGATGTTAAATGTCCTGAAACTTATAATTGTACTATGGCCATCTAAGCAATTATTCTTGTTTTTAGGAAACACACATTGAAATACTGAAAAGTAAATGGTTATGATAGCTGGAATTATTCTCATCTGTTACAGAAAAGCATAAGTAATATTTATAGAAGTGTGTGCATATTGTACACATGTGTTTGCGAATGTATGTGTGAGAGAGGCTGAAGCTTTTCTGTAAGTTTGAATTGTGTCTCTAGTCCACCTTTGCAGGCTGCCCCAAATGGGGACTCAAGTTTTGATTATACTGGAAGAGATATAGTTTATGTTGTAAAATAAACAACCCTCTCTGTGCTGCGCTGGTCACTTGCTCTCATCAGAATAGCTGTGGCCTCCTCCTGGTTCTTACACACTCTGCCCCTCCCGCCCTCTATTTGTCCACCTTTATTCTTGGAGTGTTGAGGCTATATGCTCAATGTAGGTTATTAAATATTAACCGATGTCTTTGTTTACTTTTCTTCACTCCTCTAAACTACTCAGGAATAAAGAGCCTGCTGCAAGCTCTCTTTATTTCTAAAAGAAAAATGAGAAGTTATACTCTGGGGGACAATCAGAAACAGGCTCTGTGCCCACAAAGGAGTATTAAGATGGGAGACAGTGTGAAGGATCGAGGCTTTGAGACTTTCGGTGAAGGAAAAGGGAATGGCCTAATTCTGGAGGTCATTTTTGTCAGGAAGGAAAGGAGATGGAATTACACATTTCTGAAGGTTGTAGAGTCGGGTAAGCAAGCAAGAAAGAAGGTACCGGAAGGAGCATTGTTCAACCTTGCTAAGAGAAGCAATGCCTAGCTGAAGATTAAAAAAAAATAAGCAAAACAGGACAAGAATAGCGTGCCACAAGAGTAGCTGCACTAGCTGTGGTGATAGTAAATGACAACAATAACGACAGCTAACATGTGCAGACCTTAGGGTGTGCTAGCTGTGCGCCCTTTAGTCATTTAGTTCTGACGGCTCTGTGACCTATTCATTTCCCAGATGAGGAAACTGAGACAGTGAATGATGAACCGACTTGCCAGTCACACGGGTAATCAGTGTCGGTGATTAATACTTGACACATGGTTCACTCTGGCTCCATAGCCCAATCTCTTAACCACTACTTTCCCAGGGACAGGAGATATGCTGGGAGTGGCTGTCACAAACCAAGGACGAAACCCTTTCTTCTCCTTCAGATAAGCCTTGGGCACTTGTACGGCCCAACGGAGGAAGATAGGAATCTGTAATGTGTGACAGTGAATTTCTCGCCATCATGTGATGGCAACACAAAGTCAGGTTCTACTTTATTTAGAAGAATAGATGCACCATTGTTTTACCTCTCAAAAGCCACTGAGAAATTCAGGCCTGTTGTAAATATCTCTTTACTCAAAATCAACCATTTCTTATATTATAGAATGTCCTCTTTTCTCTGTTTATCAGACATCCCACACACACTTCTCTCTCCTCCTTCTCCTCCTCCTCTTTCTCCTTTTCCTTCTTCTTTTTTGGCAGTACTGGGAATTGAACCCAGTGCCTCTCAAGCCCAAACCCCACTTATTGAATGTGGAGAGAATCCTAGAAGAGGACCTCAACAGAGGAGAAAAAGCCAAGTGTTGGAAAGAACCACAAATACATGCATAAATATTAATGTGAAGAGTCTTGATTTGGGGGAACTGGAAGAAAAACTTTAGCAGTCCATATTTCTCTGAGATACTAAAGGAAAAAATGGGAACAGTGATATCTATTGTTAAAATTATCTTAAAGTAAAAAAAAAATGAACAAGCAATAATACAACCACTAACTGTAGAATTTCCAAGAGTTATATATAGATACAGAATAAAATTTGACTAATAAAGAATTAGATATGACCAATGCATTCTGTTTGCATGCATGGAAATATCACACTGAATCTCATTAATATGTGTTATTTTTTAAAAAATTAAAATGTTTTAAAATATATTTTATTGGTACATTTTAATCATACATCATAATGAACTTCAGAGTAACAGAGATATACATGCACATAGCAATTAAAATATTTTTGAGAGCTAAAAAACAAGTGAAATTTTGTATAACCTTAAATCGAGGAAGAATATTTTAAACATTATATCAAATGAAAAACACAACAAAAAAAATTTTTAAAAAACTGCATCTGTATTATTGTCAAGACATCTGTATAGCAAAAGATTATAAACAAATGTAAAAAAATGAAACTAAAAAATGTTCATAATATATAATGGACAAAGAATATCTTTAATGTAAAAGGAACTCTTAACATTAACAAGAAATAGCTTGGCACTGCTAAAGAAAATTGGGAAAAAGACATAAATAGGAAAGTAACAAAAAAATTTTAAATATGTATGAGCAAGCTATAGATACATGAAAAACTTTTCAGCATATCTGACAGCAAGGAGAGTTACACATAAAGCAGTAAGATAACATTTCTAAATTTGTCAAATTGGCATAATGTTTTAATGTGATGTGATCCAGGGTTAGTGACAGTGCAATAGGATAGGCTCCCAGCAAAAATGTCAAATGGTATATATTTCCTGAGAGAAAATTCGGAAATATGAATCAAGAACCTTAACATTTTTGTGCCATCTGAACTAGACATGTAAAAATTAAATGTTAATATATGAATTGCACCTCCATTCTCTATGGCAGGAAAATATGAGAAACAGCTGAGGTGCAAAAGAATGTGAGAATTCATACATTTAAAAATGAAACACCGTAGATTATCAGACTACAAAGTTTTAAAAATAATTTTGAAGAGTTTGTTTTATGATATAGAAAAATGTGTGTGCATAGTGTAGAATGTAAAGGACATTGTGAAGGTATTGAATAAGGTATAGTCATCCCAACTAGAAGAGGACAGTGTATGGAATAGGAATGAACAAAATTTGAGGGGAGAAAGATGGTAGAGAGAGCATACTAGGCTGAACAAACAGCTCAGCACAGTGATGTGACAATGTGAAGGGCCTATTCAGAGAACTGTAGGAAGACCACTGCAGCCCAAACACAGTGATGAAAGAGAAGGCATTTGGGGCTTTGTTCTGCAGGCAGTGGGAATTCCATCAAAGATGGCCAGCTAAGCACACTTTAATCTCTCCTCCCTCCTGAGAGTCCATAAAGAGCACAAAGCAACCTTAATGGTAAACTGGAGGGAGCTGATCACTGAACAGAAAATTGTAACAGATTTCTAGGAAGCTTGAAAGCAAATGGAAGAGTATTTGTTTAATATTAGAAGAGAAGAGAGAAATCTGCCATCCTGAATAAACCTGAGCAGAGAGTCGGTGGAGGTTTCAGGCTCAAAGGCTGCATGACTGTGGTATGTGAGAAGGAAGAGGAGTGACTTTTTTTTCTATATTATGTGTATGTGTTGCTTAAGAGGAGCAGAAAAATCGAGCACGGGTATTGGTGCACATATTTAGGCATGTGGAGGTCCTCAGTGCCCGACAACATCAGAGTGCGGCCAGTTGGCAAGCCTAAGCTTTGCCCATTTATCCACAAGATTCAGACAACCTTCCCTTATTCAAGAGGCAGCACAAATCTCAGAAAAGCCTGAAAAACAAAAGAAAACAACAAAAACAGGTCAAACCAGTGGCAGAGAAAACAAAAATGTAGGTAACATGCAAAAATTTAGATTTTTTATAAGATTGGTATAGAATAAGATAAATTTTTACTCATCCATAAAGAACAACATGATTATGTCATTTATAGGGAAATGGATGGAGCTGAAGAACCTTATGCTAAGAAAGATTAGTCAGTCACAAAAAATAAGAAATCGGATGGTATCCTTAATATTCTGAAGCTAGGGAGGAAATGGGTCATAGGAGAAATCCTAGAAGAAGAAGGAGATACTATATATGAGCAAATAAGGCAATCTAACAGGGCGATGGGAGGAAAGAAGAGGGAAACTTCCTAATGTACATGATGCACATTAACAAACATATCAAAGTCAATCACTAAGCCAAACATGAGAAGGAAGGAAGGAGAAGGAATGGGGTGGGAATTGGGTAAGGGATAATTGGGTGATGTGTACATGTATGTCTCTACCATCTTGTACTCCATTAAGATGTATGACTACAAGCATCAGTAAAAAAATTTAAAAAAAAGAATCAGCCATGGTGGCACACGCTTGTAATCCCAGCATTGGGGAGGCTGAGACAGGAAGATCATGGTTTGCAGACAGCCTCAACCACTTAGTGAGGCCTTTGGCAACTCAATGAGACCCTGTTTCAAATTTTAAAAAGACTAGGGCCAGGCGTGGTGGCACACATTTGTAATCCCCGCGCTTGGGAGGCAGAGACAGGAGGATCACGCAGGTTCGAAGCCAGCAGTGCTGGCTTACCAGACCCTGTTTCAAAATATAAAAAAATAGGTCTGGGAGTGTAGCCCGGAGGTAGATGGGCTTCCAGGAACCCCAGTACCACCAAAAAAAAAAAAAATTAAAAAGACTAAAAATAGGGCTGGGGGTGTAGCTTGGAGGTACAAGGCTAGGTTCCCTCCCCAGTACCACAAAATAAATAAATAAATAAATTAATTAATTAAATGGATAACCACTACTAGAAAAAAGGGAACGAATAAAAATAGATAATATTTATTGGTTAGAATGAACAATTTCCAAAATGAAAAATCTATAGAAAATAGTGATGATTAAGTGAAAGATATTTCTCAACATGCACGTGAAGAAAATTTTTGAAAGAAGCAAAACTATAGAGAAATCTAGCATCATGAGAAATAAATCATGTCTCCAATATTCAACCTTTAGAAAGTCCAAAAGCAAGAAACAAACAAACAAACAAACAACAACAACAACAAATATATATATAAATATATATATTTATATATAATATAATATATAATATAATATATATAATATATATTATATATTATATATTATATTAATGTAATATAATATATAATATAAATATATATATATAAATATATATATATATATATATAATGAAGGGAATTATCAAGCAAGAAATATAAGAAAATATTACAAAATCAAAATATTTACTTTGGAGGGTTCCATTAAATAATGTCATAAAGCAATGAGTATCAGATTAGTATCAGTACCTAAAATATAGTAAGTACATAATTAATATCTGTTAAGAGGGGAGCAAAAATAGGTACCAAAAATAATGGAGTAATACCTTCAAAATCTGACATAAAAATCTATAAATTTTTTTTTTTTTTTGGTGGTACTGGAGGTAGAACTCAGAGGCTTTCTACCTACGGGCTATACTCCCAGACCTTTTTTATATTTTATTTGGAAACAGGGTCTCACTAAGTTGCTGAGAGCCTCACTAAGTAGCTGAGGCTGGCTTCGAACCTGTGCAGTCCTCCTGTCTCAGCCTCCCAAGGGCGGGGATTACAAGCATGTGCCACCACGCCCGACATAAAATCTCTAATTTTATATCTAGCCCAACTATCAATGAAGTTTGTGTTTAATGAGTTTATTTTCAGAAATGCAAGAACTCAAATTTTGTTTTCCATTTTTTAATAAAGAAAAGACATGAGAGTTATTTACTCCATGTAAATACGCCTTTGAGATGAAATAATGGCACTAACCCAGAAGACCAAAAAAAAAGAGATTGGTTGTAATATTTTATTATATGTTCTGTGTGTGTGTGTGTGTGTGTGTGTGTGTGTGTGTGTGTGTGTGTGTGTGTGTGGTACTGGGGGTCCTGGAAGCCCTTCTACCTCCGAGCTACACTCCCAGACCTATTTTTATACTTTTTTATTTGGAAACAGGGTCTCTTAAGCCAGCGAGGCTGGCTTTGAACCTGCGCGATCCTCCTGTCTCTGCCTCCAGAGCATGGGAATTACAAGCGTGCGCCAACATGCCCGGCTCAATAACAATTTTAAGCAAGAATTATGATACTAACAGCATAAAGAATGAAATGTTTGAAGCAAAAATGAAATAACTTAGCCTAAATTGCAGAAAGCATTATTAAGAACGTTATACTGCCTCTCTGGTCTAACTGGCAGATGTTTCTCAGATGTTATAATGGACAGAAGAACCATTATCAATAGTCATCACAAAATTCTATGACAATTCTTGGTTAATTCATTTATATATAAACTTATTATACTAATTAATTATATTAATTACAGATGCTATCATATTTCCCTTCTGATACAGAAATATATTTCTGTTTTAAAAACAGGTACAGTTATACTAGTATGTACTCGTTGAAAACCAGCCCTGAATGAGTATAAGCAGTAAAAGAAAGTGAAGTTTGTAAAAGAACATTTTCAAAAAGAATGAAATCAAGTCACATAGTTGAAAACCAAGAAAGAAGCTGAAAGACATTTGGGAAACAATAAACTTGCTCCTCTCAATTAGGAAACAGAAATGAAAATAAGTCATGTTCCAAAAGTGAATCAAGCTACAAAGGTATATTTTAAATGAATAGACTCTATTTCATTTTATGCCAGGAACAGGCTATTTGAGGAGCACAAGAACGATGCTATCAGATCACAGAAAAAATAATGTAATTGAAGCATACTGCCAATTTAAAAGTGAGACAACGGTATAAGTAGTGCTTATCTCTTAGACTGAATCTTTGCCTATAGCATTTGTCTCAGTGAATCATAATGGTTACAAAGGAGAATATGAACTTTATCCTCCATAAGCAGACTCACTGAGGTGCACACAGAGTACTAAGGTGCAGTAAGAAAAGAGATAATGACCTCCCAAAATGCATGTGTAAGGGGAAGTGTTTCCAGGCTAAGTAAGCATCACCGCATGTGTGTCTTCCACTCCTGGAAATGGACTCCTCTCACCCCTTCTCTGGAGCACAACTCCTGTGCCCCATGCCACTTCCTTTTTTTTTTTTTTTTTTTGCGGGTCTGGGGGTGGAACCCAGGGGCCCAGGGGCATTCTACCTTTGAGCTACACCCCCTGCCCTATTTTTGAATTCTTTATTTTGAAACCGGGTCTCACTGAGTTGTAGAGGGCCTATGTAGCTGAGGCTGTCCACAAACCGCAATCCTCTGGTCTCAGCGTTCCGAATGCTGGGATTATAAGTGTGAGCCACCACACCCGGCCCCATGCCACTTCTGATCCTGGGCAAAGGCTCTTTCATAATCAACCCTTTCTCTGGAAAACAGCTCCATTTGTCACAGCCTTCTTTCATTACTTATGTCCCCACTTCCTAAATAAATCTCTTATATTCCCCTCTTCGCCTTTTCCGTTTGAAATTTTTTAGGAAGCAAGGACCGAGGAAGATAGACCATTGCCCAATAACCAAAAACGATTACTACTCTATAATATTAATTTCTAGAGAAATCACCACCCAATAACTATACCAGATCTGAGGCATGAAAAGTTCAAAGTAAGCCTATAATATTGTGTTGTTGTTGTTTTTTTTCCTTTCAGAAACTAGAGAAATGCTTAAAAGCTGATGTGGAAGCTGGGCATAGTGGTGCACACTTGTAATTCCAGTACTTGGGAAGCTGAGACAGGAAGATTGCAGGTTCACAGCCAGCCTCAGCTACTTAGTGAGGCCCTCCAGAACTTAGTGAGACCCCGCTTTAAAATAAAAAATAAAATAGGGCTTAGGCTATAGCTTGGAGATAGAATGATAAAATGCCTTGGGTTCAATCCTCATTAACACACACAGGCACGCACGCACGCAATGTGGAGATTTTAAAAAGACACAATAACTTGCTTGCAAGAACTCTCAGTGGACAAAAAAAAATTGAGTAATAGATTATGATTCCCTGAATAAAAAATATCCTTTTGTTATTTTACCATGCATCAGAATGCTCACATGAAAAGGAATGGAAACTCTGGATCAGTTTAGTCAGTGGCAACTGTATATCAGGTCATTTCTTAAGAAAGTTGGGGGCTGGAGAGAAAGATGATGGCAGCGTTTGGGGATAGGGAGAAAATGAGAGAAGAGAGGGAGTCTAGACAGCAATGATGGAAGCAGTGTAGATGAGCTATTCACTGTGCTCTGCTGTCCCAAGGTCCCTCCTGTGTGTATAAATCCCTAAAGAGACGGCAGAAAGCCAGGTGTGGTGGCACACGCTTGTAAACCCAGCACTCGGGAGGCTGAGACAGGAGGATCGCAGTTCCAAGACAGCCTCATCTACTTAGTGAGGCCCTTTGCAACTTAGTGAGACCCTATTTCAAAACTAAAGAATAAAAAAATAGGGTTGGGGTGTCGCTCGGAGGTAGAATGTCCCTGGGTTCCATCCCCAGTACCGAAAGAAAAAAAAAAAAAAAATGATGGCAGAAGCAGCAAAGTCAAGCCATTGTGCATGCTCTCCTGTCCGAAGGCCCTTTCCATGCACACAGAACCCTTGAGAGACGCTTGAGAAAAGGCCACGCTGAGCAAGAAGTTTGCCTTTTAACCTGCGGAAACTGAAGAAAGAAAAAAAGCAGATTGTTTTTATTTTTTATTCCATATGGTGCCAGTCTAGGACTAGTCAAAACTGTTTAAAGACTGTTAGAAATAAACTCCACCTGTCACAATTTTAAGGCACTTAACAGCACAAATGAACAAGATAGATCCGGGTTAAAAATATCTTCAAGTGAATTTTGTCACTTGCAGAAAAAAATGGATGAAACTGGAAGACATGAAGTGAAATGAGCCAGACACAGAAAGACAAATACTGTGTCTTCTCTTTCATATGTAGAAGCTAAAAAAAAAAAAAAAAAAGTAAGCAGGTTCTGTAGCAACACTAGAAGGGGATACTGAAAGGGCATAGTATGGGTTCTGGTGAGTCATCTCAAATGACCACAGGAATCAGTACAGCTTTGAAAAGCATATCATCATAATGAGCCATTCTCCTCTGATGCTTCACAACCCTGGGCTGATATCATAAATGATCTCTTGTTAGATTTCTCTGGGCAGATGTGATTCCAGAGCCCTCATCAGATATGCCAACAACTTACACTCTGAAAATGTCAGAAACTCCACTGGCTCCTCTGTTAGAAATTATCTCATTCTGTGTGGGTAGCTTGGCTTAAAGATTAGAAATCTAGTTCATTCAATGTCCCCCTGGCCTGGTGGATGTGATTGATCCCCCAGAAAGGCAGCCCAGAAATGGGGAGCAGTAGGATGAAGGCGCTGTTGGGAGAAGCAGGTGGACCCGGGTGACAGCATTACACCCTTTCCACCTCTCAGGCTTCTGAATGGGTCAGAAAATTCTGGAAGTCTTTCATCTGAAAGCCGGGGAGGGGGTTGGCTACAGAAAGCTCATTTCCATGAGCCAGGGAGTCAGGGAATTCAACATGGAATTAAATTTGCACATTGGGGCTAATGTTAGTGCACAATCCAGACAAAAGCAGTAGAAGAGAGAGTTCAGGTTCTTCTTCACTTAGTTGAACTTTATTTGTTTCAGCTATTGACATGGGCTGTGTCCCACAGTCGCCATTTTGAATCCTCCCTCTTCTTCACTCACGTACTTACTAGAAGGCTCCTAGCCGGGCGTGGTGGCATACTCTTGTTATCCCAGCATTTGGGAGGCTGAGACCGGGGATCACGGTTTGAGGACAGCCTCAGCTACTTAGTGAGCCCCTCCCCAATCAATGAGACCCTGTTTCAAAATAAAGAATAAAAAAATTGGGCAGGGGGTGTAGCTCGGAGGTCAAATGCCTCTGGGCTCCATCCCCAGATCTGCAAAAAAAAAAATGGCTCCTTTTATTTTATTATTATTATTATTAGTAGTAGTAGTAGTAGTAGTAGTAGTAGTAGTAGCAGTAGTAGTAGTATTTTTGGTGATACTGGGGATGGAACTCTTTTACCTCTGGGCTACACTCCTAGACCTATTTTGTATTTTATTTGGAAACAGGGTCTCTTAAGCCTGCAAGGCTGGCTTCGAACCTGCATGATCCTCTTGTCTCCCCCTCCCAAGCACCGGGATTACAAGCGTGTGCCACCATGCCTGGCTAGAAGGCTCCTTTTAAAAGACCCATTAGCAAAGAATGGAGGAAAAATTCTCAGGATCTTTAGAACTTATTATAATGTTGTCACTTAGAGAGGTACTAGTACCTGCAAAGTTTTGATCCAGTTACCCTCCCTATCCCCTTTTACATCTTTTTTTTTTTTGTAAATGTGCTTCCATTTTTCACCAGCCTTTTAGTTTTATAATTTCATCTCAAATACACATTTGGCACAAGTTCTGTTCTTTTAAATAGATGATATATTAAGTAATAGATTCTGAGCTTTATTGGAGACTCATTAAGATTTTAATGCTCCCATTCATATAATATTCCTGTCACAAAATTCTCTGAATCAGAGAATATCACTCTTTCTTAATGCTCTCCATCAACTAATAAAATTGCATTTTCTTCTTGAGAGAAGAATGTATATAAGGAAATGTAAATCATGTGATCTTCTCTATTAGTGTAAGAGAAAAATAAAAGACTAAGAAAAGCAATCATTAGGGTTACAGGTTAGGATGGTAGATTAAAAGCAAATATCAAATCCACTCTTTCCTTTCAGAAAACGAGATGTAATCTTTAAACATGTACATACACATACAGGCGTGTGCACGTGTGCGCGCGCACACACACACAATGGAAAAAAGTTACTAATTTTTTGATAAAAAGAAACAGATAAGTGAATGGCTTACTTATTAACCATATTTAGTGCAAAATACTCCTAAGCTTGCAGTACAAAAGGCTAGAAATACCTGATTTACACTGAAGCATCCTCAAAGGATATTATTCTACTATTTTCTGAAATGAGAGTGAAGGAGACACTGGATGGGTAAGAAAATTCAATAAAGAGAATATGGTGAAAGTTGCTGGAAAACCATTTCAATTTTAATGCCCTCCCAGTTATCACTGCATAAAGTATATGACTCTCTGAACCCAACAAGAATATGTGAGATTATTCTTTGGGTAAATTTACAAAAGGAACTCTAGACTGGGATTGCTCAGTGTAGCTGTGATCATGGGAAACTTCCCAAAACCATGGTACTGGATTATAGTGAGTGTTGGATGCCGGGAACACCAGCTCTCTCCACTGACTCTTCCCAGAACTCCAGCAGCCAAATTTCTATCCCTTAGGCTGAGGACTAGGAGACTTTTCTCGGGCATGAGAAAGAACACAAAGATACCAACATCTGGAGTTTGGCAGGGAAGGGTCTGTCTAGACGACTCCACTGTGAAATTCAATTTGAAACTTCATTCCCATGCTCAGAGCAGCCGATCCACTGTTAAGCCTTCCCTTTTTGAGCAGAAAAGATCTACATAAATCTGGGGAAAATCTCTTATCTGAAGAAATAATAGCAATCAACACTAATAAAAAGGAAAAATCCATTTGGAGGACAGAGACTCTGCAGGGAGAAGAAAACTTTATCAACTGTTACTGATACCATCTCAGACATGAAACAAGACATAATATTTATGATCAAGTATTCAGGAAAACAATAAGAAAGGAATATATTCAAAGAATAAAAGTTCAGTCTTGGAAATCATAATACTATGACAGAAATGAAAAATCCAACAGATGAATCACAAGTTTAATTTGAGGAAGTTCCATAGAAGACAGAGAAGAAAAAAAGAGAGAGAGAAAGAAAAAGCTAAGAAATTTGCAGTAGCAATGCTGGGTGTAGTGGTTGCACACTTATAATCCCAGTTATATCCCAGTTATATCCCAGGCTGAGACAGGAAGATTGTGGTTGGCTGACAACCTCAGCTGCTACTTAGTGAGGCCCTGTATAACTCAATAAAACCTGTTTCAAAATAAAGAATAAAAAATAGGGCTGGAGGTGTAGCTCAGAGGTAGAATGCCCCTGGGTTCCATCCCTGGTACTGCAAGAAAAGAAGAAAAGAAAAGAAAAGAAAAGAAAAGAAAAGAAAAGAAAAGAAAAGAAAAGAAAAGAAAAGAAAAGAAAAGGAGAGAAAGAAAGACATTTGCAGTAGCAACCAGGAAGTATAATATATCCCCCCAAAAAAACAAAAAAAAGCAAAACAGCAATAATAACAAAACAAAAAACAGCAATTCAAAGGGAAATAACTGAGAAAATAGGAGAAAAACAATTCACCAAGTAATTAAAGAAAGTTTTCCAGCATTAAAGACTCTTTTGAAAGGGTCCCCAACTGAATGTCAAACAACAGATGACAAAAATCCCACACTAAGATATGACATGGAGAACTTTCAGAACCTCACCTTCATGAAGACCCTAGAACCTTCAGGAGAAAAAAAGGCACATAAATCAAAACAATTTTTTTCTAGAATAACAAAGAAAATGTAGCAGCTTCAAAACCCTGAATGAAATTTGTTTTCCAAATGGAATTCCATGCCTAAACAAACCATGCCACGGGAGGGTCAAAGAAGGATGTTTAAAAACATTAACAAAAACAATAAAATTATGTCCTAGGTGCTCTTTTGTGCTCCACCAAAATGAGGAAGTAGACCAAGAGAGAAGTTTACAGAGGCCACAACAGAATACAAAGGTATCCCAGGCTGGAGATTTCCCACTTAAGGTATAATAGGATAAACTATGAAACAAACTGGTCTTCTAAATTCAGTGGCTTAGAGAGGGCCGAAATTTATTTCCCTCTCATGTAACACCCCTCAAATTGAACAATCCAGATTGGTGGAACATTTGTGTTTCACAAAATCATTCAGGAACTCAAGTTCCTTCTGCTTGTTACTCATCAGATTGTATTTTTCTGAATGCTCAAAGTCTGAGGGTAAATCTATGCTCTAGTTTGCCAAAATAGGATGAGCAGAAAGTCAGAGTAAGCAATTAGAGTGAAGCTTTACACACTTAACTTCCCCTCCTGTACCATCAGTGGTAACTCAGTCACGTGATCTCCCCTACAAAAAGAGACATCATGAAAGATAATCTCAACTAGACAACCAAATACCTAGCCCGAATTCTATTATGAGAAGAGTAGAGTTTGTGACATAGTTTCTGCTGTAGCAAGCAATCTATTCAAATTGGATCGTGCTAAGAATAAGAATAGCACCCACGAATATACCTCCTCTCCAAGTTGAATAGAAAGGCACAATGAAAATCAATAAAAATGCAGCCTTTTATAATGGGATCCGCAGTAATTATGATGTATGGCAGATGCTGAATGATGAAACAGTGTAGAGGTGTGCACCCAATGTGAATGCTAACAGAATAACCATGTCTTTGCTTCTTGCTTGCAAAGCGCCCTTTGGACTCCAAATTGTAATGCAAAAGAAAATACACTCTCAAATAAGAGAATTTCCTCACTCTATGAACATTTGTGCTTGCAAAAAAATAGCTCTGTAAGGATGAAAGATGTTAACAATGGTTGCTAATCAAAAGAATCAATTCTGTTCACTCTTCACCTTTTTGTTTGTCTTTTAAGTTATAAACGTTATGCATTTATATCCCATTTAAGAAAGGCAAAACTGCATTTTCTTTAAAAAAAAAAAAGGCAAGCATATATCCTCTAACTTCACAATTTCAGTCCTAGGAATCTATCCTACAGATAAATCTTATGATAATTTTATAGTTAAAAAGAAGGAAACAATTGAAGTATTCAATAATAAAAGATTGATGAGATTAAGGAGACACATATTTGCTATGGAAAACAATCCAGCCTCAAAAAATAATGAAAATTTTAGAAATAGATTAAAATAAAAGAAAATCTTATTAGTAACTAAATGAGTAGATAAAAATACAGGTTTTGGCTCTCATCATAAATTGATTTCAAAAAGATTAAATAGAACTTTGAGGAAGAAAATGATTATAAGACTGAATGTATGCTGGCATGACATTAAACTGAAGTGATACATGAATGTGTAGTTGTTTGCCTTTATTTCTGAATCAAAATCTGCTCAAAATCTCACTTTTGTTTAAAAAAAAACAGTGGCAATCATATTGACTCAGAAATCTATTATGGTAAGTCAGACAAAACATCAGATTTGCGTTAATGCTTAGCTCTTTTTATCTATTTTCTTGCAGCCAATGCTATTAATAAAGACACAGAGTCCAAAATGTGGTGTTCAGTAAGGTTGTGCTGGAATCACATCACGATGAGACAAACACCTCAGTCATGAGGATAAGTCTACACATCATGGAAATTTACTGTGAAAAAGTCGGAAGTGGTAGAAACAGCCGAACATCGGGATCCAGAGTTGGAGAAGATGTGTGATGATAAACCCGAAGGAATTCTTAAGAATTGGAGCCTCTGGGCAGAGACTTTCCTACAAGTCTCTGGACACAGGCAGGCCAGTCTTTGTCAGCAAGATGTCTACCAGGCACTGCTAGTGTCTCTATGATGTTTGCACAGGCACTCAATCTCTAGGAGTCTAGTTTCTCTTCTCTAAGATCTATAAATAACAAGAAGTAAATGGAAATGATTGTGAAAAGCTATCCTTACAAATGGAAGATGATATTATCATATTTACTACAACTGTTCAGACTGTTCAGGGCAACTGTATGGGACGGGAGCAGCATCGCACCCCTTCAGCATGTCTCAGCCTGTCTCCACACGCACACTGCACCATGAAGTCCAATTTGCAGCTGATTTCCAGCATTTCCCTACAGTGTCTTATATCCTAACACTCTGCAGCATGGTGTCCTGAGATCTTTTATAACCTCTGTCCTGTGTTGAGAGTCCTCTGGAGCTTAATCCCACAAGAATGCCATGGCTTGTCATTTAACTCTGCTGTCCTAAGCCATTAACTTCACAAGACGAATCTAGAGAATGGGTGATAGATGAGACATTCTAGGATTCTCTCACAGAAAGTCTTGGACAGTTAGAGGTAAAGGATGGTTCTTCATAATTGTCTGCGGTAGGTCCAACCATAAAATTATTCCACGATTTAGAAAATCAATAGTCCGTTGCGTCATGCTCAGCCTGCATTGTACCAATGCATGTGGGAGCCTTCAGCATTCATAATATCTATTTGTTAAATAACCACAGACTGCTTCTTTTTGTTCCTAGCAATATGTAAATAATCTTAAATAAATCCACACAACTAAGTGTGCTGTAGAGTTTTTTTTTTTAAAAAAAACTCAAGTCTAAATAACTGTTTTTTGATTAACATCTCTTGCAGATGTCTAACTTGGCAAGAAATGCCTCTGCTAGACAAGTATATAGCACCTTAGGGCATGTGGCCATATGAATTGTTATGATCTAAAAGAAGGAACATGTTGAATTGATAGAAATTAAGGTCAGTAAAATGCAAGCATTTTATAGTGCCATAAATTCAGGGGCAAAACACAGAGCTTTGTCGTTGTAGCAGAGATGGTTAATTGCTTCCCAATTCCCATTCTCCCTCTCTGCCCATTTTTATCCAGGCAGTTTGCCACTCAGCTAAAAGTCAAAATTCCCCAGTCTCCCTTGCTGTGTGTCAATGTCTTCTTTCAACTCCATCATAAAATGTAATGGAGGATGAATAAATACATATGAAAAAAAATCATTTATAAACTTCTTTGTTATACCAGCCGGGGAGGGTGGTAAATCTTACAGTTTAGTTAACAGTCTCCCAAACATGACCTTAGAAGTAAAAAGTGAGGTAAGCTGGAGATATAGTTTGTTTAACCTGAACATAAATGTACATTTTCATTTCTTATCACTAACCCCAGCCAAAAAGATGAAAATGGATGAATAAATCTAAGACCAGGTATGCAACTCTCATGAAGGCCTTCCGCTGCTACAATGTATGTATAAGGCAAAAACACCCATGCTCTTCTGAGACCAGATAGAAGGAATTAATAAAACTTCTCAGTTGACAAAGGGTCAGATTCAAAATTCAGAAAATTGTGTTTCCTCCTGCTAATTCAGATCTCAGGGCTTCTTGTAGACATTAAAGTGCTTCTGATAATCCTGGCTCCCCACATATTTGTTCAGTATCTATCCTTGGCCCCATCTTACAACTTCCCCCCCAAGACCCACAATTCTTGGTTCAGGACTCCTGTAGCTTGAAAAAGATCTAACTGACTATGAAACTGTACAAAGTGATGAATTTGGATGTCCTTAAATAAGTGATTTTTTTAATTCATAGAACTATACATTTTACTCATAAAATCTGGATCTACATATAAAGCATAAACCCCAGATTTACATATATCAAATTTTCTCTTATTTTTTATTTTCTATTTATTTATGTATTTATTCATTTATTTATTCTAGGTAATGAATCTGAAGGTATTTTATCCTAAGCTATACCTTCAGCCCTATTTAGTTTTATTTTGGAACCAGATCTTGCTAGGTTGCTGAGTGTGTCACTAAGTTGCTGAGGCTGGCCTCTATCCTGCAATCTCGTATCTCAGCCTCCCAATTGCAGGTGTATGCCACCACACCTGACTTATTTTTCTCATTTCCATAAATGATGTAACCAAAGCACTGAAAGGCTAAAGGACTTGTCAATCAAACATCATGTTCCTTCTTACTCAAGAAAAGACCAGAACCCAAGTCTCTTGCCTCCTAAAAAGTTCTCTTCTCTAATTTATAAAAGAATATTGGGTAAATCTTTTACAAAAAAATACATTGCATAAATGTCTTCAATACTTATCAGCAATGTTAGGCATGGATGTATCATGTTAGATATTGCCACACTAATGCTGTATAACAAACTACCCAAAATTCATTGACTTATAACAAGGCTTGTTTATTCTCAGAAATCTACAAGTCAGGTGGAATAACTGAGCTTCAGGCTCTGGTAACAGGGATAGGATTGGGGGCAGGAGAGTCAGCTCTTCCCCATTATTTTCCCAGGACCACTGGACTAACTGGAGAATGGTCTTCTCGTCATGATGGTAGACGCATAATACAGCAAGTAGAAACATATGATGCTTTTTAATACATTGCTGTTGGCCAAAATAAGTTACATGGTCAATTCCAACATCACTAGGATAGGAAAATATACTCTGGTCCATGTAATCAGTGGAAGGGAGCATTGAAATACTATAGCAAGCCAGACATGTTGGCACACCCTTGTAATCCCAGTACTTGGGAGGCTGAGACAGAAGAATCACAAGTTTGTGGCCAGCCTCAGCTACTTAGACCCTCCAAAACTTAGACCCTGTTTCAAAATAAAGACTAAGCCGGGCGTGGTGGCGCACGCTTGTAATCCCCGCGCTTGGGAGGCAGAGACAGGAGGATCGCGCAGGTTCGAAGCCAGCCGCGCGCTGGCTTATGAGACCCTGTTTCCAAAAAAAAAAAGTATAAAAAATAGGTCTGGGAGTGTAGCCCGGAGGTAGAAGGGCTTCCAGGAACCCCAGTACCACCAAAATAAAAAAATAAAAAAAATAAAGACTAAAAAATCGGGCTGGAGTTGTAGCTCAGAGGTAGAAGCCCCTGAGTTCAATCCCCAGTACCACAAAAGAAAAAGAAAGAATGAAAGAAAGAAAGAAAGAAAGAAAGAAAGAAAGAAAGAAAGAAAGGAAGGCTGTAGCAAAGAATGTAGATATACATATTCTTAGAAAATGACAGTGGGGTAGTATCAGGTAAAGAACTAGAATAATGTTCTTCTATAATGAATTGGAAGAAATTTAAATTTTAAAAACGTTTATTATTTTCAATCGATGACTGTCATGAATGAGGTTCACAGCAAATTGTTCCGTGCTCTTTAAAATTCTCTTGTGATTACATTTTCTAGAGAAGCCAAATATAATTCCAGCCACAAATGTCTTTTAGGAGAGAACTGGAAAAGAAGGCAAAGAATTTGATTGATGAAAATTGATTATCAGCAATGTTTTTAAAAGGAACTCATTTAAAGAAGCAGATAAATGTTTCATACTTTAAAAGATTAAATGGATGAAACTGGATACAAACCAAAGAGTTTTAGAGTGTCTCCTAAGCAGAACTACCATGAATAAAATGTGTTCATCACTAAGCAATATATGCATTTGTATGTACATGCACTTTCCAAATAATTGTTAAAAGATAAAAGACTCAAAAATCACTCTTTCATGGTACTTGTAGTCAATGCAATGTGAAAATAGCAGGGCTAGGGTGTAGACCACTTGCCTAGCACACATGATGCCTTAGGTTCAAACACTGAAAAATATATATACATATGTTATTTAATTTTTTTTAAGATATACATTTTTTTGCAGTACTGGGGATGGAACCCAGGGGCATTCTACCTCTGAACTACACCCTCAACCCTTTTTATTATTCTTTATTTTGAGACAGGGTCTCACTGAGTTGCAAAGGGCCTCACTAAGTAGCTGAAGCTGGCTGCGAACCACCATCCTTCTGTCTCAGCCTCCCAAATGCTGGGATTACAAACATGCACCACCACGCCTGGCTTAAGATACACTTTTACCAGTGTATTGTGAGGATACATCATAGTAATGTTCAACGTGATACAAGCATACATGCACACAGCACTTGGTGTGATCTCCTGCACAGCCCTTTTAGTGAGAATGGTAGTGATACCTTTATGTATGGACATAATGTTATTTGAACTGTTTTCTTTATCAGTTCTTCTTCCTCTCTTCCATTTCTCTCCCAGTTCCCTTCCACAATTCTTCTGATCTCTTTCTTCAATCATCTGAGTCCCTTTTGCTTCCTATCTTCTCTCTAGCTTCCACCTATGAAAGAAAACATACAACCTTTGACTTTCTGGTACTGGCTGGTCTCACTGAGCATAATATTCTCTGGTACCATTCACCTTCCTGCAAATGACATGATTCTGTTCTGTATGGCTGAGTGAAATCCCATCGTCTGTATGTACCACATTTTCTTTATTCATTCACCTATTGACAGACTCCTAGGTTGGTTTCATACTTTGACTATTTTGAATTGTGCTACAATAAACATGAAAAAGGTAGCATCTCACGAAAAGAGAAAGGTGACCAGGGACAGATAGAACATCAGGGGGAGGAATGAGGAGGTGACAGGGGTGGGTGAGGGAGCATTACTGGGGAATGAAACTGACCAAGCTGCTATGTGCATACACAGATACGTCTAAATGAATTTCACTATTACACATAATTACTATGCACCAACCAAAAATTTTACTTAAAAAGCCAGTACGTGAAGTTGTGCTTTATGCATATAGCTATCAAAAATACATACAAGTTTAAATTGCAATTATCTTCAATAATGTAGTTGTTGACAGATAAAGAAATGAAGAAATAGTAAAGCCCAAAATTAGGAAAATAATGTTATAAGACCTTAGTCACTTTGATAGAAATTTAATCATCTTTAAGATTGAATGGATATCTTTTTTTTTTTTGCAGTACTTGGAATGGAACCCAGGGGCATTGTGCCTCATAGATACACCTCCAGCCCTATATTTTAGTCTTTTTATTTTTGAAACAGGGTCTCACTGAGTTACAAAGGGCCTTGCTAAGTAGCTGAGGCTGTCTGTGAATCACAATCCTCCTGTTTCCTCCTCCCAAATGCTGGGATTACAAGCATACACCACCACGCCCAGCTATAATTTTCTTAAATATGTATTTTTTGTGATTTCTATTCTCATTCTAAACAAAGATTCATCTTTATACTTTATTTTGTATTTGTAATTTCCTTTATACTTTTAAATATATATATGGCTCCTTAAGAGTTTGTTCGGAGGTTCTAGCAGGGAAGCACAACTACTCATATATCCTTGATTGAAGACAAATCCTTCTCTATTCCGAGAAGGTCATCCTCTTCGACTGAGCACACAGCTTTCAGAAAGACACACATGGAGTTGTGAGGGAGGGAGGGGACACCTGCATAGCCAGCCAGAACAGCCGAATCAACCATGGCGATCAATGGGGTGACAGATGTCACAGCCAGATGCATGTGTATCTATGTTCATAGCTGCACAATTCACAATTGCCAAACTATGGAACCAGCCAAGATGTCCATCAACAGATGAACTGATCACAAAACTATGGGATATGTACACAATGGCATTTTACTCGGCCATAAAGAAAAACACAATTACGTCATTTACAGGGAAATAGATGGAACTGGAGAATATTATGCTGAGATTAGTCACTCACAAAAAACAAGAAATCAGATGCGCTCCTTAATATGTGAAAGTTAGGGAGAAAATGGGTCATAGGAGGAACTCTAGATGAAGAAGGAGATACTATAGATGAGCAAATAAGGTGACCTAACTGAAAGGATGGGAGGGGGAAAGAGGGAAATTCTCTAATGTTCATGATGTACATTAAAAATATATCAGTCAATCACTAAGCCAAACATGAGAAGGAGGGAGAGGGAGGGAAAGGGGAGGGAATTGAGGAAGGGCTAATTGGGTGATGTGTGCTGTATGTCTCCACTATCTTGGACTCCATTAAGATGTATGACTACAATGCACCAACATAAAATTTTAAAAATATGGCTTCTGAAATTGTGTAATCTTCAGGCAGTTCTTGCAATCCACTTCTCAAAGGGCTCCTTCTCCTGGCCCATATGCCCACATTCTTCTGGGAATATCGGCTCTTCTGTGTGAATGGCACAGTCCCAGGTCAACTATCTCCAGCTGCACAGAATCCTTGGTGAATTTTTGGCTGAACCACTATTTGGCAAAATTCTAACAGGGTCTCTTTAAAACCTTCAGTGAATCACAGATGGTGGTGTGATTGTGCTCCCCAAACTGTAAGCAGTGGGCTTTAGTGGAGAAATAAATGTTGGAGATGAGTTGTTGAGTCTACACCTTTTGGCATCTCCTCACAAAGCAGGACTCTGTACTATTGTAATAATACACCCACTACTGGCAATAGCATGGTCCCTCTGGGTCAGCTGGGGTAGAGGTAGATGTCTGTAGTAAAGCTTGCAGGCCACATTTGTCGCAGGCAATGGAAGGCAAGTAGAAACTTAAAAATCCATCCTTATTTCAGACTTGAGCAAGTATAAGAATAACTAGGAAGGAGGGCTTGTTTAAATGTATTACTGGGCACTACTCTGAATTTAGTTATTTATTTACTTATTTATTTATTTATTTGCTTATTTGGGGTACTGGGATAGAACCTAGCTACACCTCCAACCCTATTTTATTTTTTGTTTGAAATAGGGTCTCACTAAATTGCTAAGGCTCGCTTCAAACTTGTTATCTTCCTTAGCCTCCCAAATACTGGGATTACAGGTGTGTGCCACCACACCAAGCCTGAGCTTCTTATTCAGTGAGCTTGAAACGAACCAATCGCTGACATTTGTCCCAGGTGATTCTGATGCTACTGGTCTGAGGACCACATCTGAGAACTGCTGTGTAACCCGTTCTCCCATTTGCTGTCTCTGGCTCTTGTGGCCCATGCTACTACAGCAGCTATGCTGTGGAAAGCAGCTCTTATCTCATCTCGTAGAGGGTTTCTACATGGTCAGTTCCCTAAGTCCTTAATTCCCTTTTGCTTTTATTATTTCTCCAGTGTCAATTTGAGGACATTAAATCTGAATTTTGTATTATTTCACCATCTTAGCAAAACAAGAATCCACACCTCCTTAAACTTCCTTCTATCTCCTTAGTTTAATATTTGCCTAAAATCTCAGTGATGAGTAATCCTGGTTTTTCCAGACTCAAGTGAAATAGTGTAGAAAATACTTTGTTAACTATGCTTCCTCGGTTATGTAACAGCATCAAGCGCACCAATACTGGGAATTTGTCATCTGAAATCATGTCCAACAGTAGATTGCCTCTATTTGAGTAAATTCCCTCTGGAAAATCCATTAAAATAAAAGGTCAGTTTGATGTAGAAAGAAGTGGTAAAAGATGGTGAAAATAAAGCAGAGCAGTATAAAAAGTTTCTAAAACCAGGGATCATGATCCCAAAACTATAGTTATACAAATTCTAGACTGAGAATCTTTAACTGCTCAACATTTCCCTTATGTTGGAAAAGTCTTCAGAATACTGATTATGCAGCAGTTATTTTAATTATACATGTGCAATTTTAAAATCCATTGCCATTGATATAAATAGCACATATGATAACTCCTAATAAAATAAAATAATAGCTTAGAGCCAATGACTCATTTTCTTCTCCTCTGATTTAATTTTCCTCAAAGGGGAAAATTAAACATTTTTAAATAAAGGAAAACAAAGGGGAATAATAAAAGAAAGAAAAAATTATATATTAAGTAAATCCACTGTGAGATTAGGATCTTGTCAAAGGTAAATCATTCCTTTTTAACTAGAGAAAAATAACTTGTGCATTTCTTATCTGTAACTATCTATATTTTCTTTGCTTTCACATGGGGATTCATTGATTGCCCTGAGCATGTCTGCCAACGATGAAAATGAAATTGTAGATTTAAAGTAAAAGAAAGGAATTTGAGAAGTGATTTTAGCTAACAGAATAAATGCACTCATTTCGTATACATGTAATTTCTTGTGTTATTAATCTTCTGGGACCCTTTCTCCTTTCTTCTCCTAACCCATCACTTCAACATATTGAAGAACACAGCACACTCTGGAAAGCCCCATATGAAAGATCTGAATTCAGAAAAGCATTCTCTCTCTCTCTCTCTCTCTCTCTCTCTCTCTCTCTCTCTCTCTCTCGTGGTACTGGGGTTCCTGGAAACCCTTCTACCTCTGGGCTACACTCCCAAACCTATTTTATATATTTTATTTTTATTTGGAAACAGGGTCTCTTAAGCCAGCACGTTTGGCTTCGAACCTGCACAATCCTCCTGTCTCTGCCTCCCAAGTGCGAGGATTACAAGTGTACGCCACCATGCCCGGCCAAAGCTTTTTCTCTTTATATTAGGAAGAGCTAAGGATCATTTCACAGCTTTTGGGAGACAGCTGTCAAGACAGATACTAATACAAAGCTCAGTGCTCGAGCCTCGTTGCCTCCAAAGGAAGCGAAAGGTCCCGTGTGCATGGCCCTGTTCTCCCTGAAAAGTGGTTATGAAAGATAAATTACAGTAATTTGGACTATTTAATAACCTTGATAGCATAAAATAATTCACATACCTCTGCAGAATAGAGTGAGGTTAATGATTCAATTGCATTTTTATTATAAAGAAATCTTGTTCTGCTGGAATCGACCAGAAATTTAAGGAGTATGTTGTTTGTGCGGTGTCATTAGTGCTCATTGTGTAAGTTGGTCCTTTCCTCACTGAATAAATTATTTCATCTCAGTGGCTCAAGAAAAATAAGCATGAGATGCTAAATTGCAGATTCCTTGATGGAAATTAAGTGAAAGTTGAACCTCTCGCTAGTCGTCTTCACTGTGATAAAAGTTTCCTTTGTATATATCAGAATCGTTTTTCAAGACACTTCATTGATCAGGAAATGCCTGTGTCTATCTGAAACCCCTAATGAAAGAGTCTCAAATCCACAGTGAGCAGTTCTTTTTCTGACAGTATCAGTTTTTATTAAGTATATGGCTACAATAGGGGGGAAAATGTCAACTCTGGAGATGCAGAAAAGTTTGCAAAGCATCAGGGTACCTGAGAAAAATCACTGGTGTATGTCACTTGCCTCACAAATTTCTGTGTCCATCTTCAAATTACAGGGCCCTATGTCCTTGGAGGAATGTATTCTTTGAGGACTGATTTTAGAGTTTTTTCTAAATTCAAGTGCTCTAGTTCACTATGGAATTCAGAAACTAAATAAGCTGAACCTTCAACCTGCATAGTTGCTAAGAACAACAAACCCTCTTAAGCATAAAAAAACACCAAACAGTGCCATATCTGGAGGTAAGATGTTACCATTCTCTGAAGTATGGTGTTCTGAATGTCCGAAAACAGTTTCCTAACATAAATAACCTGATCACTGAGAAACCAACTGTTGATATATATTTTTCACCAAAGTGAAGGGGGTTAGAGTTGGCCCAGAACACTTCTCTGATCTTTTCTCTTAAACAGTAGAGAAGAAAGAAATCTTTGGATGGAAACACGAGCCTGGAGAAAAAGAATAACTACTGTGTTATACCCTCTGGGCAACATATACATGTGTTAGTGGAGGTTTTTCTGAACACGGTACCTTTATCCAAAAGGGTTTGACTGTCAGATGTAGTGTGAGAAATCAGTGGGGAAGATAATTTGTGGAAGGGAACAGAGAGGAGAGTCGAGATTTTGCCATCAAAACTATTGGGGCTATAATTCTACCAAAAATGACATTCCTGAGTTAGTTCCTTCCATTCTCTAAAAATTATGTTCCCTCTCTGTGAAATGGAGATTGACAAAATTCTAAGATCCATTTAAATTCGGACATGGTATTTTAGGACTCTTCCTCTAACAAAGGCTTACAGTGAAGATCACTGCAATCATGCATGATGTTATTTTGTTTTCTACCTTTGGTTTTAGGAGGTATAATTGAGGTAGCATTTTGGTTACCAGATCAGACTTTAAAAGTCAGACATACCTGTATTTGTTTTTTTTTTAAGTTTATTTTTTATTGGTGCACTGTATTCATACATCATAATGGGATACAAAAAACTTTTGTAGACATACATGCACACATCGCCCAGTCAGCCCCCACCCGATCCCCACCCCATTCCCTCCCCATCCCTCCTTCCCATGCTTGGCTTAGTGGTTGACATCTAGTATTATAGCAATTTATCCAAAATTAAAAATGATAATCTCACATAACAGTTTCATTTGTCTGATACCAAGCTTTTGATAACTTAAAGATAACATTTTAATATTTCTTTTTGCTTTCTTTCTTATCAGAGAATATTTTTTTCTTTTTTTTTAGGTGAAACTATCATATATTTATATATTTATTTTTCAGGAAAAAATCTATCGTAATATGTAATATGGACTTATAGAACTCCCTTTAGACAGGATCGGAGAAGAGGATCCCCACGCCACATAATTGTCAAAATGACCAATGTGGAATCCAAGCAGAGAATCTTAAAGGCAACCAAAACAAAGGGCCAAGTGACATTCAGAGGCAAACCAATTAGAATCACTCCAGACTTCCCAAACCAAGTCATGAGAGCCAGAAGGACATACCTGTATTTGAATACTAGAACTTCCCCTACGAGCTGCATGACCCAAGGAAAGTTGTCTAACAAGTGTAAGCCTTTTTAGAAAAATAGAAGAATAAAGGAAAATAAAACACTACAGACCAGGACAGGCACTTTAGTTGAAGTGGAGCCTGCAAGAGAGACTGACTCAGAGAGAGAGAGGGAGAGAGAGAAAGTCCACAAAAGCCTGGAGCCCCCTTCCTTACATACTACGGGCTTTTTATGGGGAATTAGGAGTGAGGGAGACTGAAGCTGTCATGTATTTCTCTGATTGATGGTTTAACAGCAGACCACAACAGGGATATTTTATGGGGCTGGGGGTAGGGGGACAATTAGGGACATTTTCTCACTTTGCCTGAAGTCCTTTGTTTTCAATCTCCTCCAGCCAGGCCTCACAACCAGACCTCACAGTGCCCACAAACCTCAGCTTTCCCTCCTGAAAATAAGCAGAAGGATTAATCAATCTGTTAAGTTGCTGTGAAGAATAAATGTGTGTTGATACACATAATGACCTGCAAAGTACCATGATCATGTGAATGTTCATACAAAATATACCACAACCCATTATTTTTTTTTACCAGTACATTTTGCTCATGAAATGCATTTGCTCCCCTGTGGTCCAAAGACAGAGGCCCAGTCACTTTCTCTTTCATCTCTCAGCATCATTTCATTCTTTTAGATCCTTTCAGAAGCCTGTAAAACTACACATTTACATGATTGTCAGGAATAACAATCTGTTCTAGTTCATGAACATTTTTCTCCTATTTATTTGTTAGAATTTTTGTTTTCATCGCCTTCACATTCAGATAAGATGAAAAATATTTCTGACTTTACTTATTTTGGTGAAACCAAAAAGATATTTGCTTTATCCAGCATACTCCATTTTTAAAACAATTATTATTCACCAAAATTTAATTATCCTCTGTTTTCTTTTTTTTTTTAAGGATTTTAAGTTTCTTCATGTGCTTCCCATTCTTTTAGAGAATGGTTTGAGCCATGTGTAGTGGCGCACGCTTGTAATCCCCGTGCTTGGGAGGCGGAGACAGACAGGAGGATCCCTGCAGGTTTGAAGGCAGCTCGCTGGTTTGAGAGACCCTGTTTCAAAAAAAAAAAAAAAAAAAAAGAATGGTTTGAGAAAAAAGAGAAAAAAGAGGAGAACATTTTCTATAAAAAGTTTTCTAAACAAGGAGTAGTGGGACATACCTTTAATCCTAGTACTTGGAAGGGTGAGACAGGATTACAGGTTTGAAGTCAGACTTGGCATTTTAACAAGAACCTGTTTCAAAATAAAAAAAATAAAATATGGCTGGGAGTGTTGCTCAGTGGTAGAATGACCTTGGGGTTTAATCTCCAGTAACACACAGACACACACACATGCACACACACACACACACACATGCGCGTGCGCACACACACACATGTGCACACACATAGTGTTTTGACCAAGAAAAGGTGGAGTAGAAATATGTTGATGACGGTGGGGGGGATAAAAGAATGAAAAGGCTGAGAGCAGGATGTCTGTCCAGAGCATCTGTGAGCAAGTGAGAAGAAGCTGGAAAGATAATTATGGTGAGAGAGAAGGAAAAGAGATTGCGAGACTGACTGGTTTAAAAGGGAATCAACTAAACAAAAGTTGATGACTTAAAAGGGAATGAGCTTTTAAAAGAGAAAGTCTGGTTAAGAGTAAAGAAAGGAAAGAAGAGTTTGCAGCAGTTCATGTATGTGACAAATTTAACCCATTTTGAATAGAAATGCAGAGATTTCAAAAACATCAAAGAAGGACCTAATTAAAGATTCTCGTTACCCACAAAAAAATAGAGATTATTTTTTCCTAACCTCTATTTTATTTACTTCATTTTTTTGATAAAGCACATTTACTCCCAATTTTGTAAGGCTTATTTCCTCCTATTCCATTTTTATTACTTTTATAATTATCCTTTAAGCTAAATAATTCACTGAAATACAAATATGTTCTGTTCTTGAATATTTTTCTCTTCCATCCCAAGAAATAGCTCATCCATTATTGAAGCCATCTATAAAAAGTCCAAAGTATTACACTAAGAAAATACGCTTAGTCTCTAGGTCTATCAGCATGAAATTCAACATCTTCTAGACGTCATATTCACTCAAAACAAATATAAATTCTAGAAAATACATATTTGTCCACAAAAATTTTTCCCTAGCTGTTGAGAAGCTAAGCAATAACCAAGCCAAAAAAATGAAGCAAAAAAGGGAATTTATAGAGATAACTAGCTGCTCATCAACAATTTTCACCTGGTAACATCTGCTGACTCTTGATGACCTTGAACTTGTGTTTGAATGCTTTAGTAGGAATAGTTGTTCTTTTTTAAATTGCATCTTCATTTATTTCATCTCTGTCATTCTTCTTTTATGTACATTTAACTGAGGGTTTAAAAAAATTTTATTGGTGCATTGTAGTCATACATCTTAGTAGGATAAAAGATGGTGGAGACATACATGAACACATCACCCAATTAGCCCTCACCCAGTTCCCGTCCCCCTCCCTCCTACCCAGGCTTGGCTTAGTGATTGACTTTGATATGTTTTTTTTAAGTACATCATGTGCTTTAGAGTTTCCCTCTTCTGCTCTCCCATCCTCTCAGTTAGGTCACCTTATTTGCTCCTCTATAGGATCTCCTTCTTCATCTAGAGTTCCTCCCATTACCCATTTCTTCCTAGCTTTCTCATATTAGGAAAAGCATCCAATTTCTTTTTGGTAACTGACTAATCTCACTTAGCATAATGTCCTCCAGTTCCATTCTTTTTCCTGTAAATGACATAATTGTGTTTTTCTTTATGGCTGAGTAAAATTTCATTTTGTATATATCCCATAGTTTTGTAATCCATTCATCTGTTGATGGGCATCTCGGCTGGTTCCATAGTTTGGCAATGATGAATTGTGTAGCTATGAACATAGGTACACATGCATTAGTTTGGTAGCTTGGTTTCCTTCCTTTTGGGTAGATACCCAGAAGTCGTATTCCTAGATCAAATGGTAAGTTCATTCCTATTCTTCTGAGGATCCTCCATACTGTTTTGCAAAGTGGTTGCACTAATTTGCAACCCCACCAACACCGAAGACTAACCCTAGAGCCAGGCATTGTGGTATACTCCTGTAATCCCAGTAGAAAGATGACAGGATTTGTGGCCAGCCTCAGCAGCTTAGTGAGGACCCTCAGCAACTTAGCAAGACTCTGTTTCCAAATAAAAATAAAATAAGACTGGGAGTATAGCTTGGAGATAGTGTGACTGGGCAGAAGACCTGGGAACAGGAAAGGTTCAAAAAGACCATTTGTATAAAGAACAGAAACAGATAAGGCTAATAGATAAAGGGATAACAGTACAAGTTATTGAAGGAAAACAGATGAGGGAGCAGACAAGTGGCACCAGAATAAAGATAAATAGATATTCAAATTAAAGATTAAAACTGGGACAAGACAGTGGGTCCCCAAGATCCAATTCTGACCAATCACAAAAGAGCAGATAGGGAGCACAATGAAGAATAAAAGCTAAAAGTAAATAAAGTAAAAAAGTCACCGAAAGCTAAGGTTCATTTATTATTGGAAATGAAAAGCTTTTAAAATGTATTTTAAAAAAAGAATAAAATTTCACTGCCCAGGAACTTCAACGATCAGAGATCTGAGTTCAGAGACCCCAGCCCCACCCCCATGTGTGGGAGATGTTTTTGTCTTCTATCTTTTCTTGGATTAAAATAAAATTTTATGCTCCTATACTGACCCTTCTATAGTCTGTTGACTTTTGGTTTAATAGACAAGAACCCAGTAAAAGAAAAATCTGTATCCTTTTGGGCAGTAAAAGATTAATTCAGTTACAGTAGAATGCCTTTGGGTTATAAGAAGAAAGAAAGAAAGAAAGAAAGAAAGAAAGAAAGAAAGAAAGAAAGAAAGAAAGAAAGAAAGAAAGGCTAATTCTACTTCTTACAAGATAGGAAATTGAAGAGGACCCCCTACCTGAAATTGGGATTCCAGAGATCTATATCCTTAAAGGTTGAACCATGCCAAAAAGTATACCACAGAGCACTGCCTGACTTTATGAACATACAGAACAATAATAAATACCCCCTTGATAATGAGAACAAAATGCCCATTGGAGAGGCTTATAACACAGGTGCTAAAGACAACTTTGGTCATTAACCAAAGTTTTTAAACACTCTATCTTGATAGAATAAAGAGACCTAAGTCAAGATTGAAGAAAAGGCAGGACTATGGAAAGAAGATGTGTTCCTTTTATTGAAATTGGAATTCCGAGACTAAATTCAGCAGCAGGTTAGTTACTGTTTATATTTGCATGTGGAGAAAACCAAAAGACATATTCAGGAAATGTGCATTTTCTGAGGCCCCCAAAATAATTTCATGAATAGCCTCACAAGGGCACAGATTGCAGTTTCTTACTCAAGGCCAAATAGAAACAGGGCTCATTGAAGGAGCAGCTCATTCAGTTCAGAGAGAAAAGGGGGGAAAATTCATCCTTCCATACTTGCTCCACAGAGTGTGTGGAACCTGAGCATCATAGGGCCTCCATCTCTCTCCAATTTCTAATGTTCCTAAATCTGATTTAGACAGCATGTCTGGAAAATCTGCTCTGAAAGAAGCACTAAGATAGGAAAAAGCAACACAGAAATTAATGAGATACCCTAAGCCCAGGAGTTGTCTTGGAGGAACAAGAACTTAAACCGATGTGTTGCTATATAACAGAAAAGAATGCTGTGTAAGCAAAGTTGAGAATGGCAAAGTATGGGGGTAAAACAGAAGTCAGAGTAATTAACGTTGATGGGAAGAAACTGTAGTTGCTTCTGAACCAAATCAGAAGAAGGAGGCCTAAGAAAAGAAGTGGAAGTTTGTTTGGTAAAATATAAAAGAATTCTATCCCAGGCAAGATAAAGAGTATAAATAAAGGCCCAAAGACCTGCCAGGCCTTTCATGTGTTCATGTAAGGATAAGATGTATTACAGGGCAAATAAATCACGAGCCAAATAAGAGCAAGAAGAGTTTTTCAAGCAAGAAGCAGCTGGGCCACAGGTCACAGGCTCGTCTGGTCAAGTTTTCCTCCACAGCAAAGGGTAAGATTAGTCACAGCTGATTCATATACTAGAAAATGCCTGAGGATTGCTAGATACATCTGCCGGAGAAAACTACATTATCTGTTAAAATTAAAAAATATATGGAGTGGTACTTGGGATTGATTGTAACAGTGGGGCGCTGAGAAAATCACTTGCTAATAACGCCAACATAAGTAGAGAGAGCACAAATGCTGCCATCCTTATTATGGAAAGATTCATAGATGTATATATGGATAAGTATTCATAAATGTATAAAATAAGTTCTTTAAATCCTAAGAATCCGTGAGAGGCCATAAAATAGAAGACATGACCCCTGCTTTTAATTTTCTTACAATCTAGTTGAGGAACTAAGAGATGCATTAATTCACTCACCCAGCCAATATTTTTGATCATTTGCTGTGTACACACTATCAATCTAGATGCTGAAGACATAGGTGAGAAGAGGAGGAAAAGACCAAGGGTCCCATGCACATACATCCTACTATGATCACCAAATACTTAAAACAGTCCTGAGGAGATTGGGCTGCCACAATTAAACAGATACAGTGAAAGTGAGATTCCAAATATGATGTGCATCAAAATAATCTGGAGGGCTTCAAACACACACACACACACACACACACACACATACACAGCCCTAGACCCCCATCATTAACACCCTGTGCTTACTTTGTCTTTTTTTTGGGGGGGGGTACTGAGGATGGAACCCAGGGGCATTCTACCTCCAAGCGACACCCCCAGTCCTATTTTTTTTAATTCTTTATTTTGAAACAGGGTCACTAAGTAGATGAGGCTGGCTTCGAACTTGCGCAATCCTCCTGTCTCAGCCTCCCAAGTGCTGGGATTGCAAGCGTGTGCCACCACACCCTGCTCACCCTGTGCTTTTTAAGAAGTTCCATGGGGAACCTTGATAGGCAGGCAGGTCGAAGAAGCAATAGCTTAGATCAGTGCTTCTCAAAGAATCTATGGTGAAGGTCCATATATTTGTTCATGTTATTTTGTTTTTGTTTTTTGCTTTTAGATTTCTAATCAATGGTCGACTGATACTTTTATAAAATACAATAAATAATCTGAAAAATGAAATATTATTTGGATATCTCAAGTTAAATTCTTAAAAAAAACTGTAATAATTTACCCTAAATTCATATGAAATTCTTACACTAAGTATGGTTTTGGAGCTCATAAAGGGATTCCAATGATGTCTGTAACCCAGAACAGCATGAAGAAGGAGGAAGAAGAGAGAGGAATTACTTTAAGAAAAATAGCACTCGCAAAGACACTGAGAAAACCCAATATTTCTCAGAGCAGCTGCTATTAAATATACAATAACTGGTATGTGTGGTGTAATCTTAGGAAATGCAGAAATTAAGTAAATCCATCTTCACTTTTATGAGAATAGTCATCTAAATCAGCCAAACTACTGAAATAACTCATGTGGTGCAGAGCAATTTAGATATAAGCACAAAATATCACAAATAAAAATGCATGCCTGCACACACACATGTGCACACATGCATATAAGTATGCACACCTTTCATATTATATAAAGAGAAAACAACTTCTATATATGTGTGTACCTGTGCATTGGGCACTTATGTATCTTTCCCGGTGCATTGTATATGGGACAGTTATTATACAATCACACCAATATCCTACCCTATTCTGCAATATTCTATTTAGATAGTAAAAAGTGGCATGTAGGAACAGTAATTTAGAGTTGACTTTTATTAAACATTGATTGATTGATTTCAGCTTAGTGATGTATGTCTTTCCTAAAGGGCTATTCACCTCACAAATGCCTAAGTCATTTGTAGTTATATAAACATTTCAAAGGCATATGCAATGAAGCGACACATCGATGAAGTATCTCACTGCTCATTCAGGAAGCATTTTGAATATCATTCTGTTTAGAGTAGGAACTTAAAAATCAATCCAACTGCAGAAAGTCCTGCTAAGTTATTGAGAGGAGAAAGTAGGGGCTCACTTCTCACCTTTCCCTGTCATGAGCTCTCTTTATTCATCCTAGAAGACCATTGATCACTTGCAACTGTCATCTTCCTTTAGATCAGTTGGTAGTCCCCCCCAAAAAAGTACTTAGTTGTAAGTTTAAAAACTTCTACTAAGCAATTTTAAGCCATATAGAAAATACTCCAAATGGAGACATTTGGGTAAATAAAATTAGTTTAACTTCATTAGAATGTGAAATGCTTTCTGCAAAATTTTTGTATAGTTAGATTTCCATTTACTCACGTCTGTGTTGAATGGTAAAATTTCTTCAATGTCAATATAAAAAGGAATTGTGTTTAGATATTCTTATTCTAAAATATAGATGACATCTTCAATATTTTCCTATTGATTGTATAAAGATGTTCATTCCAGAATTTTCCAGTGTCTTTTGTTATCTGTAAATAATTTATAACACAGTATCCAGAATCTAATATTCTTATAATCACAACACAAAACAGTGATAGCTGGTCTTAAAAATCCACTGTGGTGTATTTGTTACCAATAAGCAAGAAGTTTGAGGTATATATTTCTCATAGAAATAAATGTAGTTTGAAAAAGTAAAAATGGGTCAACATGTTGGTAAGACATGGGTTCAAATTAATGTGATTATTTCTTGTAGCTAGGAACAAAGAGACAAAAGCATAACAAATTCAGGCAGTATTCTATACAGATAGTATATAGAATATATACTATCTATAGTATATAGCTCTATGTCTAAGATGTGTCTAAGATATAGTATATAGCTCTATGTCTAAGATTCCATTCTGAACCAGGTAAAGATAATTTGATTTCAGCAGTATGCAACGTCACATAAACCCATATTCTTTACCACCTGCCTGTTTCCTTCTGTGAGAAAAACATTAGAAAAATAATTATCTGAAAGATTATTTTAAAAAGTGTTCCTTTCAGCAAGTCTCCAACTGAGATAAAATGGTCTTACCTGCCTTTTATGTTATGAATCAGTGACTTTTATATGTATTTTCTCATACTGAGCTTTTGTATGTGGAAGTTAAGGAAGCTTTCTGCCTTCATTATAATACTGTTTTGTCCTTCTCCTATATTGCTTCATTACTTTAAGAAGACTGAGTTTACGTTTGTACTCATAGCATTATAAGTGTCTCATGGGTGGAGATTCATTCCTAAAAGCAATATAAATATTCATTCACTTGATAATGGAAGAACTGGTTGTGAATTACATTACCAGAACCATTCTTGATATGCCTGTCCATTAAAATGAAACAGGGTGGTTGAGAAACTCCCATTAAATCATAAAAGAAATTTCTGTAAAGCTACCAGTTTGAAAAAGAGACTTTTTATTGTGTCATTTAGCATGCCTTAACATTAAGTCCATTCTCCTAAATCTTGAATAAATAACCCGTTAAAAAATCATTGTAGATGGGTTTCAACTAGAAAGAGTAGCCATTAAGTAACGCCAAAAAGCAATTGAATGCATAAAGGATTTAAAGTAAAAATTTTAAAAACACTGAACAAAATGTTTTATATATTCTTCTGTCAAATAAGCAGAAAGAAAAATATATTCTCTAACACTTCCATACATCATGTCACAAATTATGTTTTATTACAGATAAAAATAAGTATCAATAGACGTATCATTCAAATTCAGTGCAAATATATCTTTACCTGGTTCAGAATGGAATCTTAGACATGGAGCTTTTTTTACCCTGAATTCTACAGAAACTGACAATAGAAATTCCAAACTCCTACCTAAAACTACTACCTTGTTTAGTAGTCAACAACTTGGTTGGAAGGGGTCTTTGAAACTGAGCTTGCAAAGTACTATGCATAAGATCTAGAATTCATGACTTATCCACGTCAAAGGAAAGGGAATGATAATGGAGAATGAGGGATTGGAGGATTGTAAAAGACATGGGGCCTTGTACCTGGAGTGAGAAGAATAGTGGTGATATGAAAGGAGTCTGGAAGCAAAGAAGAAAAGAGAAGCAGTCAGGGTATCCATACACTTACATTTTTGGTTCCAAACAAACTACAGAGGAAACTGGTCCAGCTAATGTAGGCACTTACAATAATTTAATACCTTATAAAATTCAATTGCTACTGATTATTGTGGAGAGGAAGTCCTCTGGGGTCCATTGGAAGAACTGTCTTGAATTTAAATAATATTTCTCCACTTAAAAATAGTAAACTTTGAGCAAGTGACTCAGTTTCTCTCAGACTCTTTGGCCTTATTTTTAAATTAGATGGTAAATATCAGCCCCTAGAATGGGACGTGGTACTTAATAAGCACTTAGTAAATGAATGTGTGATGGAATGAGTGCTTACTTTGCATAGGTTACATACAACTGAAATAAGACACGGTGTGTTGAATGTCTGGTAACTAGTGGAGATACAAGGAAGATAACTGTTCTTACCTTTCCACACCTCTCCCCATAACCACAACCCTCCTGTTCTTTACAGGATCAAAACAAAAGAAGGCAATTGTTTAAAGCAAATGTCTTTCCTATCACCGAGGGAACCGGCAGCTGAGGAAGATGAGGAGAGGTCCCTTCCCTTTCCTCTCTAAGCCCCAGACCTTCCTCAGAGTCTAGCTCAGACCTACCTCTGGCCAGCCTTGACCAGGAGACTGGATTCGGGCTTGAGCTACAACCAGGCACACTCAGACATGTGCAGGGAGCAGTGATGAAGCCAGACCTCGCTGGCGGAACCTGGATATAGAATGGCCAACTTCTAGCTCCAGCCTGCCCTTCTTCACCCTTTCTCCAAGGCAACATTTCACAGGACCTTCCAGCCCCAAAAGACACTTACACAGCTGACTCATATCTCCCCAGGATGCTTAACTTCATAGGAATATCTGGCCTTGAGTGGCACTGGAGGCAGACAGATTCTTCTGGGAATGAACACCGACATTCCGGCACAATTCCTGAAGCCCCTGATACTCCCTGGGTCAGTAAATACAGTGAAACGTGAATTTAAATGTATCATTATAGAGTATACTGATACCGCCAGCATTGTCCTTTTTACTGCAGCAGAACTAAGCACACCGGGAATAAAGAATATTTTAGTGCATTGTTAACTCATATTCTTCTTGACAACAGGAGGCATAAGCTCAGATTATATAAACTGTTATGCCTTTCTATTAAAGACCCTGTCGCCTAAAGATGATACACACCAAAAATTGACAAAAGGAACATTTTTTTTTTCATGGAAATTGATAGCAAAATGTATTCTGACTGATCTGTCTACCCTTATTCTTTTTGTCTTCTATAAAAGTTAGGTTTTCATGCTAGTGTCCTCCCTTTGAGTCAGGACTCAAAAAGAAAATAGGCATTGAAGATTCTTTGTGTCTTTGTTAAACCCGTGAGCAGTATTTGCTATCATCTTGGTCACAGTGCATTCTAAGCATCTGAGCATACATCAAAATAATACAAATAGAATAAATGCTTCTTTGCTGGAAAGGGGAGAGAACAAGGTCTGTGGAGAGAAAAGTAGCCCTCTCGATCTTTGAAACAACTCAACAACCAGTTAATGGCTGTAGAAAATGAAAAATGTTGTATCTTCTTAAATTCTAATCCTCCTTTTCCTGTACTTTTTGTCAAACTGCTTTCTTCTTCCATTGCATCTGTAAGTGGTTCACTGTACCTGATCATAGGAGAAAAATCTTGACCCAGAAAGTGTTTTTAGTGTAGACTTGCTGAATGCTGAGACATGGAGTATGTATAGTATTCCTTATGCTTGCTTTTCAAAGCAGCATTATAGCCAACAAAGATCCTCTTTATGTGGCCTTGGAAAATTTATTTTAACTCTGTCACTGAATTCTCCTTCTGTAAAGTAAAATTTAAAATAAATAGTGGTGGATAGGATGAAATGTAATAATATCTATCTGGGCCTATATGTTTCTACACAGTAATTTCTGAACAAGTTTTCATCAGTTTGGGGCCTGAACTAAAAGCAACCCATGGAAATTAATATATGACTGATTTAGACAGGGAAGGAATTTGAGAAAGAGATACAGAGACATTCCTGAGTTCTAAAGAGATGCTTGTCTGACCTTTCCCCTGAAAAAGATTAGAGTAAAAATTCAGGATTTTTCTCATTGCTTTTCCAAGGAGACTCTCCTGAGGAGAATAGGCACATATATAAGAACTCATATTCATTTTTGAGGAGAGCCCATTAGCCATCATATTCACAGGTACAATCTGAAAGATCTGATCATAGCTTAGAGGAAGGGATACTTACTTCCTCACAGTTTTCTGGTCCAGTCCACGTGAAGCCAAGGACTCTGGATTTCAGGGCATGGCAGTGGTAAGTAGAGAAGAGGAGAGCACATGTGCTGTGCTCCTCACATCATGGAGGCCAGAAGCAAGAGGTTGATCAGACAGGTAAGGAACCATATGTAATCCCCTTCTCCAGCCATACTCTACCAGAATTTGCCCTCTCTGGCTTTCTTTATTTGTTGTAAATAAGTGATAATGTGTTCTTCTTCAGAAGCTTCACATTGTATCTTCTTAAATTCTAGTCCTCCTTTCTAATCCTCTAATAATCCTGTCAGGATGATTCTAACACAGATTTTTAAAACTTTACAAGCAGTAAATTATCTAGAAGAGTATCTGACATATATACTTAGTAAATGTTGCTTTCTTTCAAGTTGATCTTTAAAAATATTTCAATCACAGAAACTCATCTTGGGATGTAGTTCGTTTCCAAGACAGGATTTTAGTGTTATATTTATAGGTGAGTCTCAAATTTAAAAAAATCTAATAGTCGTATAGCCATGTCTGAAACAAGATAAGATAGGATGAACTGTTCATATTACAAATTGACTTTTCATTTCATGATAGAAACTTGGCATGAGTGAAGGTCATTCTTAGAAGTTAATAAAATTTCATCTATTATTTAAAATATCTAACACTGCCGGGCGTGGTGGCGTATGCTTGTAATCCCAGCATTCGGAAGGCTGAGACCCAGAGAATCATGGTTCGCGGACAGCCTCAGCTACTTAGTGAGGCCCTCTGCAACTTAGTAAGACCCGGTTTCAAAATTTAAAAAAAGAATAAAAATTAGGGCAGGGGGTGTAGCTTGGAGGTCGAATGCTCCTGGGTTCCATCCCCAGACCCACACGCATAAATTTATTTATATAAAAATATAAATAAATAAAATAAAATATCTAACATTAAAATATTTCCTTCTAATATCCAAATTTATAATATGTTTGGAGATTATAAGCCACAGAAGCTCCAAGAAAATTAGAAATTATAAAGACTATTGAGTATTATACTGGTAATGATGGTGGTAGCAATAACTAAGTACTAGAAATAATAATTAGAGCTAAAACAATAATTAACATTATATTAAGCACCTAATAAATGCCAGACACTGTACTAATTTGCATGTTTTATAATTTTTATACTCATAACAAGCTGTGTTCTGATACATGTCCTCATTCTGCAAGCAAGGGAAATAAGTTTTAATAAGGCTTTCTGGGACCATTTTCTGTTGATATACCAAAATACCTAAGCCTGAGTGACTTCTAAAGGAGAGAAATTAACTTAGCCCACAGTTCTGCAGGCTGGTAAGTCCAAGATATGGTTTCCAGATCTGGTGAAGGCCCTATTATATGGCAGAGGCGGAAGGGAAAATGGGCATGTTCAAGAGAAGTAAAACAGAGCTGAACATTGTGACACATGTGTAATCCCAGCACTCAGAAGGCTGAAACAGGAGGATCTCAAGTTTGAGATCAGCCTGGGCAACTTAACAAGATGCTGCTTCAAAATAAAAAATAAAAAGTTTTGGGGATGTAGCTCAGTGGAACAGCATCCCAGGGTTCAGTCTCCAGTGATATGAAAAGAAAAAAAGAGGCAAAACATGAGGTCAACCTTGTTTCTAAAAACCACTCTCACATTAACTAACCCAGTCTCACAAGAGTGAGAACTCACTCACCACCTCAAGTATTAGCCCAGTACCACAAAAGAAGGCATTAATCCATTGATGGGCCCTGCCCCATGAACCAAACACCTCCCACTAAGCTCCACCTTTCAGAACTGTCACATGAAGGAATCAAGGCTCCACTATGTGAACTTTGGGGTGATACAAACAGAGGCCAAGTCATCTGTACAAGATGATACAGACAATAAGCAGCAAAGACATTAACACAGCCCTCTCCAAGACACAGACCATAAACATAAGCACTATGCAGCACCCTAAGGGATCATCTAGATGGAAATTTTAATCTTGGAGCAAAAAAGACTCTAAATTGATCTACAGTGGGCGTAGGACTTTGGCTTCCAACGTTACCCAGATATCATCTTTGAAACTAAACAGCCATAGAAAGACTTCTAATTACTGTAAGTTACCAAAAAAAGAAAGGCATGACTCACAGTAAGAGATGGATTGCTTATGATATGTCTGAGATTTAAAAAAATTTCTCAGGAAAATGAATTAGTTATACAGGTGCATGCATGTGCTAGACACATACACCTTCATATATTGTATACACAGGCACACACACACACACACACACACACACACAAACACACACACTTAACATTTGTGTACCAAGAAATTACTTTTTATGCTCATAAACAAAAGCAGGGTTAGCATATCTCAGAATTTTCTTGAGTTTTGTCTTTCTTTTTATAAATTTTAAGCACTTGGTCTAGAAATACCTGCCCTCAACCCTGGTATTTGTCACCTGGGTGAATAAGCTCAGTCTGTAAGTGGAAATTTCTGATTTCAACAGTCCAGCTCATTTGATGCTGCAGGGCATGGGGAGATAAAACACAAAGGCATTCTACCTCTGAGCTACACCCAGCCCTATTTTATTTTATTTGTTTTCATTTTGAAAGAGGGTCTCAGTAAATTTGCTGAGTAAGTTGCAATCTCAGTAAGTTGTGATCCTTCTCTCTCACTTTCCCAAGTACAAGGATTATAGGTGTGCATCAACACACACCCCCATTTGTGATTTTAAATGATGAAATATGCAGGTTCTTCTGTTTTTGTTGGCTACACATGGGGCCAGCCTGAAACAGTAAATAAGAGTTTGCTAGAAACTAATTCCTCTCAGGGTAGAGCCCCTCTGAGAAAATGACTTATCAGATAGTTTTGAAAATTACAGATAAATAAAAATAAATCATTTAAAGCATTATATTCAAATAAAGTAGTTTGTGTAAATGTTAGATGATAAAAGTAAATAGAAAGAAAAAGCAAGATGGTGAAAATGTTGGGAGATAAATTAGCCTACCTGAATATGAGATAGCAGACACATAATTAGAAAAAACCTAAGAGCCATTTGATTAGAGTTACATTTAAGCTGATACTTTGAAGTAGAGACTTCAAAATTGACAAAATATAAATGTTAATGAAGGAATAGTTAAGACTTACAATCCAGCACATGCTATGAAAGCAATGTGAACCCTATGTAGGTAGAGATGCATGGTTAAGAGAATCTTGCTGGTAAATGGGAGAAGGTTTCTGCTCAAAACTTGCCCGTCTCCAAATTTGTGCTCAGTCCTCTGGCCAAAGTTGGTAAATGTTTATTTGCTATCCCAGCACTGCCACATATAAATATCTCTGACGTCTGAAAAACAAAGGCCAACAGGAGAGAACCACTCATGTTCATCGCTGATACGTAGCTAATATCTGAAAGATTAGCTCAGTCCTATGATTAAAATTCCAGGAGAGCAGAGAAGCTTCTCCCACAGTAAATTTTTCTGAGACTGGTTATAAGAGGCTTACCTACAAATCACGAAAAGCCTAATGTGGCTAGACCCTTATATACTTTCCTTCTGATGCTCACTACAGCCCCAGGAGGCAGGTGCTATGATCCATCATCACAGAGAAGAAGCTGAAACCAAGTTAATTGCCCAAGGTTCCACCAGAATGGAAGTGCTGGTATTTGACGCCAACATTCTTCATTCCGTTCAGGCCCTTTTAGAACCTTGTAATTTTAAATGTGGCAAAAATGTTCATCTAAGTAATAAATAGCACCCAGAGGCTCTAGTTATTCTCAAAGAGTCTCTTTTCAGAACAGAAAACCCCAGGCACCTTAAGAAAGAAAACATTACAAAATAACCTCCAGGGCTCAGTGCTTATTTAAATAGCAAGATGCTTCAGTTAAAAAAAGTAGCTAATGCTGCCAAGAAGAGTTGGATTTTCTCTAAAGCTTCAAGGTGAAGACAAAATAAAGCTCTCAACAGCATTACAGATAATGAAAATCATCACTGATTCCGCCTCCACTGTCTCTTGCTAATACTTTTGTCATGCAGATTGCCTTAATTTGATTTCAGGATTTTTCTTTCTGTTGTTGCCAAGAACTATAAACACAATGAGATATAATAAAGTGGTGTTCTGGCTCTTTTATTGCCATTATTATTCTCTTTGGGTTTTAGAAATTAGATTTGACTTGGCTGGCTCCGAGCAGAACTCTCCATCTTTTCTCCTAAGGTGTGCCAGTCAGAAACCCCATGTTGAGCCACCTCTTCATCCGCTTCGCAAAGCCGCCTGGGAGGAAGAGCCAGAGCTGGCAGAGAAACACCTGTAAAAGTCATTAAAATCTCTCCGAAAAATGATGTTTCTCTGGGATTGAGCCATATTTATTAGGTGACAAACACACCCTTCTGGACATTCAACTTATTGGTAAAGTCTGCTCTGTTGCTCAAGTCTCCCCACAGCCTGTACTAGTTACCACCCTACACATGAACATCTTTTTTTATTTTGAACAGACAATGTCATATAAATCCTATTCCTAAGGAAAAGATAATGTTAGGTGCCTGTAAAGCAATAAGGCTTTATACCCTAAAAGATTAATAACCTCCTTTTGAGTCACACACCCTAATTTAAATTTGAGCCCTGTCCTAAATTAGCTAAATATTATCAGACTAGCTACTTATTCTCTACTGAATTCTCACCTATCAAATGAAGCTTGTAATACCTCAGGGAACTTCAGAGTGTAAAATGAGATAATGTCTCTAAAGTACTTAGTACAATGCTTGGCATTTAGTGTAAATTGAGAATAAACGTATGCTCATGTCTGTATAAAAATTCGGAACCATCGGCAAAGTGAAAAGGAATGCCTTTGCCAAAACTAAAGACACTGTGACCAGGTAACGTGGAGAAATATAGGTTTAACAAAGTGAAAAAAAATTCTTTACTTAAGAGTTCCTAAAACTTTTACTAAACAATATGCACCAGAAACTTGCTAGAGGGAGCTGTAATTAAAGAGGGAGAGAGCTTCACCAATGCCAACCAGTCAGCTAGAAAGAGATCAGAATGTTAAATCAGCATTCAGATAAACTGTCATAAAGAGCCAGATGGTCTATGCCCATAATCCCAGTAATAGAGAGGCTGAGACAAAGGGATAATAGGTTTGGGGCCAGCTCAGCAACCTAATAAGACCCTCAGCAACTTAGTGAGACCCCTGTTTCAAAATGGAAAATAAAAAGGGTTGGGAGTTAGCTCAGAGATAGAATGCCCCTGGCCCAATCCCCAGTAGCAAAGAGAAAGAAAAAGGAAAAGAAAGAAAGTAAAATAAAACCTGTCATAGAGTTTTAAGGGAAACAAGCCAATTTCCACTTCACTTTAGAGGGAAAAAAAAAACATTCAAAACAATAGAAGAGACTCACAGAAAGAACACAGCAGAATTATAGAAAAGGTCCTCTAGAGAAAATAGCCTAATTTGTGGAGAATACAATAGCCAGAGACAGGTTAACGTTTGACCTGAAAAGGTATAAGAGTCATGGAAATCTGTGACCGGACTGAAGAACTCGTTCAAAGCAGCCTATTCCTCCAAAGTAAATGTGCCTGTGTTTCTTGCTGGAACCAACTCCCAAATATCCCACTTGTCAAACATTGTCTCAAGGATCTCCTGCACATCCTCAGCAGTTTTAGTGCTAAGTGTTATCTCAAGGACTTTCTACAGTTCTGCAGTTTACTGAGTTAGCCACTACCTTGAGGACTCCCTGCACGTTTACCTGTTAGACATCTCCTCTAACCTCCCTGGAAGTTTACTAGTTAACCATTACCTCCCAGACTCTCTGCAAGTATTCAGCAGTGTCTAAGCCTCAACCTCCCTCCTTCAGAATGACAGTAAAAGCTGTGGTCCAGTGTCCAGCAGGGCCTTCAGCTAAGAATGAGGCCCCCTGGCCTGCCCCTCTCAATCTGCTCTGTGCCTGCATCGTTCTTTTCCCCTCAGGTGTGCTGCCGCAGGATGTTACTGACAAGTGGAGCCCAAATATGCCTGCTTGGAAGGAGGATGGAACATAAAACATATTACAGAAACTCTATATAACCTACAAGAATAAGGTATTATTGATCAAGCTCATGGCATTCTTAAATCCATGTTATTAAAACAAAACAAAGGGAAAATACCAGGAAGCAGACATTCCACTATCTATAAACACTAGCTATATAACCTTATTTTTTTTTCAATATATGAGAGGATACACCCACAGCCACACAAAGACATTGACAAACAAAGGAACCCATTAAGCCTGTTCCCCTGGTTTGATGGAAAGATGTTATGAGGGGACCATGGAAGGGTCCTGTACCCCTATTAGCCTGGGGATGAGTTATGGATGTGTTTTGGACAGAAACAACCTTGTTGGCTGCTGATACAGTGCATTAAACTCTACCATGACCAAGGACATGATTCCAACAATGCAACAAATGAAACTGGAGGAGCCCAACCCCCAGGAGTCACCCACATTTATATCCCCTACAGCAGTGATGCTGCAGAGACCAACTCGGCCCCTGGAGCTGCCCCAAACACAGAGATCCTCAGACTCACTTGGGGAATGATTAAGAAGCTGACTCATAGGACTGAGAAGGTGATGCTATGACTGGCCAAGTCCATAGTCCTGAAACATTATTCTTAGCAATGCTGGCAGTTATTTCTTACTTGGTAGGCTCTGGGGTAAAAGTTGAGGTGTACTGGACATTTGTAATGTAATGACCCCCTTATGAAGACATGTTACATGGCATGACCCCGCATTCCCTATATTTAACAATGGAACCACCTGGGCAGGAGGGGTAGAAATGCCAAAAGAAATTTCAACTGATGACCCATAATTATCCAAAAATTTGTCTCTAATTTTTTTGTCTTTTTGGGCCACCCTCATAGCTTTTATTACGGTTTCCAACATTATTTTAACAACAGCAGCTAGTGCCACAGCAGCTATCGTTCAGTCCACTTAAACTGCAACATATGTAAACAATGCCCTAAAAAATGTTACCATGGGAGCCAGGGCCCGGGTCGCAGGACTCTGGGCCCCGGGCCAGACCACGCATAGCACGCCAGACCCCTGGAGAAACTGGGCCTAGTAAGACCCTGGGTCCTGGACAGGGATCGGGCGGGGCACGCCGGACCCCAGAACAGCCGGGGCATGGGTCGCTGGACTCTGGGCCCCAGGTGGGGTAGTACGGAGCACGCTGGACCCATGGGATAACCGGGCCAGGTCGGGGCCTGGGTCGCTGGACTCTGGGCCCCAGGTGGGGTAGTATGGAGCACGCTGGACCCATGGGATAACCGGGCCAGGTCACAGTGCTACTGAGTGTCTGACCCCACTTCCTCCTCAAACCACACACCCTGTCTTCTCTTATTGAGAAAAAAAAAAAGGAAAAGAAAAAGAAAAAAGAAAAATATCGGAGAGGGGTTAAGAACTTGTCCGTGGTGGATGCCAGGATACTGGAGATGCAGACAAAACTTATCCAAATGCACTGGAACTTATGGAAAAATTCCCCATGAAGGAGGACTGCTGTTTCTCTATATTGTTAAGAATCTTGGACATCACCTGTAAGGAGACCAAGGAGAAAGGCGGTATTGAAAGCGGTCTCCGCAATGGCAGTGGAGACTTGTATTCAGGAGAAGCAGAAATCAGAGCCTACCAACCTTTTTTTTTTTTTTTTTTTTTTTTTTTGGAGAAATTACACCAAAGGTTGAACGCTACCATCGCGCATGCTTAGGAAGACTGGATGACATTCAGAGTGGAAAAAGAGCTTAGGAAAGATTTGAAATGGTGGAGGCAGTGGCAATGGCAGTGGCCAGTACTCAGGGGAGGCAGAGATCTGATGCATTACACCAGGAACCTTTGAAATAATAACCCCAGAGGCAGAATGTTACCACCATGCACACTTAAGAATGTGGGACAATTGGTTGGGTGAAGAGAGTGCTCGGATTGGAGCCTGCCGAGGGGTGAGGCCAGCGACGGACACAGCAAAGCTGGGATTGGAGCCTGCCGTGAGGCAAGGCCGGTGCTGGGGCCTTTGAGGCCAGGATCGGAGCCTGCCAAAAGGTTAGGCTGGTGCCGGGGCCAGCAAGGCCGGGATTGGAGCCTGCCATGAGGCAAGGCCAGTGCTGGAGCTTCGAGGCAGTGACCGGAGCCTGCCAAGGGGTTAGGCCGGTGCCAGGGCCAATGGCCAACATCGGAGCCTGCCGTGAGGCAAGGCCACTACTGGGGCCTCCGAGGCCGAGATTGGAGTCTGCTGAGGGTTTAGGCCGATGCTGGGGCCAGTGAGGCTGGGATCGGAGCCTGCCGTGAGGCAAGGCCGGTGCTGGGGCCTTCAAGGCCGGGATCGGAGCCTGCCAAGGGGTTAGGCCGGTGCCAGGGCCAGCAAGGCCGGGATCGGAGCTCACCATGAGGAAAGGCCAGTGCTGGGGCCTCCGAGGCCTGGATTGGAGCCTGCTGAGGGGTTAGGCCGGTGCTGGGGCCAATGGCCAGCATCGGAGCCTGCTGTGAGGCAAGACTGGTGCTGGGGCCTCCGAGGCCAGGATAAGAGCCTGCAGAGGGGTTAGGCTGGTGCTGGGGCCAATGGCCAGCATCGGAGCCTGCCGTGAGGCAAGGCCTCTACTGGGGCCTCCGAGGATGGGATCGGAGCCTGCCAAGGGGTTAAGCCGATGCCGGAGCTTGCGGCCAGCATCGGAGCCTGCCGTGAGGCAAGGCCGGTGCTGGGGCCTCCGAGGCCAGGATCAGAGCCTGTCGAGGGGTTAGGCCAAGGGGTTAGGCTGGTGCCAGGGCTAATGGCCGGCATCGGAGCCTGCTGTGAGGCAAGGCCAGTGCTGGGGCCTCTGAGGCCGGGATCGGAGCCTGCCATGGGGTTAGGCCAGTGCCAGGGCCAGCAAGGCTGGGAACGGAGCCTGCCATGAGGCAAGGCCACTACTGGGGCCTCCGAGGCCAGGATCGGAGCCAGCTGAGGGGTTAGGCTGGTGTCAGGGCCAGCAAGACCAGAATTGGGGCCTCCCATGAGGCAAGGCCGCTGCTTGAGGCAGCGAGGTCTGGATCAGTCCACTGGGTAGCCAGGCCACTACTGGGGCCATCAAGAGTGGGATTGGTACTTGCAACGCGGCATGCACAGAGAAATATTGCATAAAATAAAATCAGATGCTTCCCCTAATCAGCAAAAACTAAGAGGAAAGGGGCAACAGGAAGAGGTTGAGCTATAGAAAGGGCCCTATAGTGAAGCAACTAAGGTGACCAATCAGAGGGTATGGAATAGGGGAGGATGGAGCCTCTTTAAAACGCAGGAGGTACATAAACAAATGTATCAAAGTTAATCACCAAACAAGCATGGGATCGAGGGAGGGGGAGGGAATGGGATGGGGACTGGATGAGGGCTAATTGGATGATGTGTGCTTGTATATCCTCTCAAGTCTTGTATTCCAATGTGATGTATGATTACAATGCACCAATTAAAAATAAATAAATAAAATAAAATAAAATGTTACCATGGCACTTAATACTCAACATATTATCAATCAAAAAATGTACTCCAGATTACAACTTTTGAAAAGGGCCATACTTGGTTGGACAACCACGTTGAAGCAATAACTGGAGGTTTTCACACATTTTTGTGATTCCTCATCCATGTAACAGTGTGAGACATACTTGAGAAAACATTAAAAAAATCATTAATGGCTAATCATGACAACATACAATGGCTTAACCCTAAGTTTTGGCTTCAACCCACTTGGGGGACTTTAACTGCCATGTCTGTGTTACTAGCAATTGTTTTGTGTTTGCTTTGTGCAGTTAAAAGATACATCTCTTAAACCTTAAACCAGCATCATCTGCATAAGTTTTGGCTGGTAGAACAACTTAAGGAAAAAGAAAAGAGGAGATGTGGAGAATGACTGCCAGAGACAAGTTAACATTTGCCTTGCAAAGGGCTAAGGGTCAGGGAAAGCTATGACCAGTGTGTTGAACTCACTGAAAGCATCCTGCTCCTCCAAGGCAAATGTACCTGTGTTTCTTCTCAGCACCAGCTCTCAAATATCCCACTTGTCACACATTGCCTCAAGCATCTTCTGCACATCCTCTGAGATTTTAGTACTGTTATGTCAAGGGCTTTCTGCAGTTGTTCTACAGTTTACCCAGATAGCCATTGCCTAAAGGACTCTATGTTTAAAGTTAGACATCACACCTTGGTCTCCCTATATGTTCACTAGTTAAACATTAGCTCCTAGACTTTCTGCACATAGGCAGCAGCATCCAAACCTCAACCTCCCACTGCAGGATGACGACAGAAGCTGACGACCAGTGTCTAGCAGGGCCTTCAGCTAAGAGTGAGGTCCCCTGGCTGCCCCTCTCAATCTGCTCTGCATCTGTTTCGTTCTTTTTCTCTCAGGTGCATCGGATGTTGCCGACATAAATTGAAATTGTCACCTGGCCTGGAGACTCCCCCAAACCTTTTGAAAACAGCTGATACAGGGATGTGGGATAGAGAAACCAAGATTGAAAGGGCTGTGAGTTTCTGAGGGATGTTCCAAATCGAAACCATCACAAACAAGTGTCTTTTTAAACACCACACTGTTAGACATAGAGTTGACGTAACACTTAGACTGAAATGCTCCATTTAGAGAAAAAATCATAAGCCCCTAGCAGCTAGCTAATAGTTAAAACAGCCAGCTAATAGTTAAAAAGAAAAAGTATATTTTACTGCAGCTTACAGCTTAGGAATGTAAGATATGCGATAAGCCCACCCCATCTTATCTATACTGTCTGGGCCAGAGCGCCTTGACCCGGGAGCTTACTGACTGCACCTGGTATTTTATCTAACACTTGACTACAGAATGTACTTTTCAAATGATTCTGTAATTTTCTGTAAACGCATGCAATTCAGCCCAAAACCCCCTAACTAATGGTCTTTTCCCTATAAATACCCTCAGTTTCAGTGGCTCGGGGCCGAACTCCTATACGAGTCGGCCCCAGTGCACTGGCTCCTTAATAAACCTTTATCTTTTGCTCATTGCATCAAGGACGTAGTCTCTCGTGGTACTTGACGTTGCTTATCCCGAGGTTGATTGAGGGTTTCCCCTCGGCGGGGGTCTTACAAGACCACACTGGTAAATACCACACCGTTAGACGTAGTTATATTGGATGTAAACTGGGAACACTTCACTGAAAACATGTGAAGATAAGGTCAACATTTACTCTAAAAACTCGAAATCATGGAACAGGATTTTGCTACTCAAAGTGTGCTCTATGGACCCAAAGTACTGATATTAGTCAAAAGCTTGCGAGACTTGTTTGGGTGATTGAACATACTTCGTAGTATGAAAAGTATTGAGTTAGGACTATATTGAAGGAGATACTGAAAACTTTGTAGAATCTAACCATAAGAAAAAAAACTAAAAATAGAATCAAATCCATTTACATAGAATTTTTAAATATTCTCTCTTTAATTATTTCTTGCATCAAAGAAGAAATACAGGTGAGTGTGGTGATACACACCTGTGTCCAGTACTTAGGAGGCTTAGACACAAGGACTGCAATTCCGAGATCAGCCTCAACAACTTAGCAAGACTTGGCAACCTAGGAGACCCTGTTTCAAAACAAAAACAAACAAAATTTTATAAAGAGTGAGGATGTAGCCCATTCAGAGATAGAATGGCTCTGGATTCTGACAGGTTATGACCCTCCCCACAGGGGCGGGACCTGGAGGGACCTTAGAAAAGGAGGAGACTCTGCTGGGCAATATTTCCAGGCAGGCAATGTGGTGAGAGGGGCGGCGTTCCTATGCATAGCCCCACCCACAAGACATAACTTTAAAAGGAAGGGCATTTTCTCTCCAGCAGCAGAGTGGCTCGGAGGTCTCCAGGAGCGCTCTAGCCCCTATCCCTGAGAGAAGACCACGTTAAAATTCTTTTCCAGTACCCGGTCTCTCTCGCCTTTTTCTGCGCCAAAACCTAACAGATTAAATCCCCAGTACTACAAAAAAAAAAAAAAAAGAGGAAGAAGAGAAATATAGGTTTAAAATATATATTGAGTAAGTACCATGTTGTTACCATGTAGCACATCTGAAATATAGCTAAAAGGTTCAAAGGAAAATCCAACCTGTTTAAAACCTTCAGAAATAAATTATGAAAGATTTCAAAGTTAAGTATTTTCTTCATTTGTCGAAAAATTTTAACAGATGGTCAGATTTTGTTTGGTTATCAACTATAACCTTAGGGATATGATAAATTCCAAGACCAATTAAATTTGGGTTTCTGCACGCCCACCAGGTGACACTGGAACCATGAAGAGCTGCTTTCTCTGAGTAATGTTGAATAAAAAAAGTTTTAAAACTATCCTGTGGAGACACACAAAAAAATGTCTATATCAGACTAAACTTGGCATTGGATAAAACAACAAACAATAATAAAAATATGAAATTAAAGTGGAAATAACTCAGAGTGTGTGAATATCACTGAAAGTGGAATATCTTCCCATCTAAAATGAAGAGCGTTGGATTAGATTGTTTATAATGTATCCAAATATGTTGTTGTTATTAAAAAATAACATGTTAAAACATTGAGCACAAAGGAAAAAAAATAAACATATTGATTACAGGAAGTAGTTTCATAGCTTAAAGATTCTCAAGGCAGCTGGGCCTGGTGGCGAACGCTTGTAATCCCTGCGCTTGGGAGGCAAAGACAGGAAGATCGCGTAGGTTCAAAGCCAGCCTCACTGGCTTAAGAGACCCTGTTTCCAAATAAAAAATACTTAAAAAAAATAGGTCTTGGAGTGTAGCCCAGAGGTAGAAGGGTTCTATCCCCCAGGACCACCAAAAAAAAAAAAAAAAAAAAGATTTCCAAGGCAATTAAGCTCCAACCCTTCCACAGGGACTGGACAATCGTCTTCCCTAGTGACTATGTGTTAAAGGGATGGAAAGGGATGGCTTTCATGCCCATGAGAAAAATATTCCTGGTCTATGAAACTGGCACCACGCTTTTCTAAATAGTTTACACTTCAAAGTAACCTTAGGAAGAAGTTACAAAGTTGCTAAAAGAGGTGCTCTAGGAAAAGAGGAGTTAGAGGCCCAGACTCAGGAGAAATCGGTCTGAAGATTTACTCAATCTGAGGGGAACATTAAGGCCATCTCAGTAAAAGGTAAGAAAGTCATAGCTGGAGCAAACACAAACAGCCCTACAATACACACAAGGTGTATAAAGAATTAGCAAATTTAATGCATCACATAAACTATTGCAAAGACCGATTACAAAACAAACCTTTTCAAGTACTCTCAACCCAATAATAGAAATTTATTATTTTCTAGACCACAGTGCAAGTCTCAAAATATATCACACAAATAGTGGGACATAGAATACATTCTCTGGTCACATGTGGCTAACCTAGATATCAAAATCACAACTAGAAAATAACAAACACTTAAAATTTAAAAGCACACTTCTAGGCTGGGTATCGTGATGCACACCTATAATTACAGGACTTGGAAGATCAAAACAGGGGAGTCACAGTTTCAAACCAGTTTCAGTAACTTAGCGAGAGTCTGTTTCAAAATAAAAAATATAAAGGGCCAGGAATGTAGCTCAGAGGTAGAGCACCCCTGAGTTAAATACCTTCATACCACACACACACACACACACACACACACACACACACACACTATATATATATATATATATATATATATATATATATATATATATATTCATTCTTCTAAAAAGTTCACAAATTACAAGTCATAAAAGAAAGTAAACAACATTTTAAATTGCTCAACACAGTGGCACACACCTATTTCGGTACTTGGGAGGCTGAGACAGAAGGATCAAAGGCTAGAGGCCAAACTTAGTAAGAACCTCAGCAACTTAGTGAGACCCTACTTCAAAATAAAAAATAAAAAGGGCTGGGGGCTCGAAGGTCAAATGCAAGGAGGAAGCGGAGGAGGAGGAAGAGGAGGAGAAGGAGATGAAGAGAGGAGGAGGAAGAGGAGGAGGAGGACTGTTTGAATGACAATAAATTTTAAACTATAAAGCAGAATTCAACAATATTTATAATATTTACAGGGAAATACATCCTTAAATGTTTACATTATCAAAGAAAAGAAAGTTTCTTCAGTACAAAGTTAAAAATACTCACCTTATCTCACTTGCAGTTTTACCCACATTGTAAAACTATTGCTTTCTAACAGTTCACTGTGCCAAGTGCTACTGCACTGTTACTAATTCCTACTGGCTTGAGAGCAAGGGGAAACCATGATCACATGGGCAGTTTTGCACCAGCAGCACCTGCTACAAACGACACTGGATTTAGTCCGCAGTAACTGGCTTCCTTCCTTCCTGGTTTTTTTGGCTCCACTAATGCACTACATACAAACTAGGAAGGAAGCAGAGTGAGATGTTAAAAGCTCTGCAGTAACAAAGAGGGGGAGGGCGGTGGGGGACTTCTCTTTAAAGATGTTGCTCTGCCCCATTAGCTGTCTTTCTTGAGCTTGATTTCTGTCTGCAGGTATAACACATTGTCAGATGCCACCTCAGGAAGGGCTGTATCTTTTCCCTTCGGAGAGAAGGGCTGTGGCACAGGGTCACTTGGATCACCATTTCTCAGATGTACTCCAGCCAGCGACTTCTTCCAAGATTCTAACAAGGACAGCATGTGAAGCATGCCTGCTCAGCATCCTCACAGATCTCCCCACCTGCAGCTTGCAATTTTTCCAGCCTCCAGAACAACCTATAGCTTGGCCTTCATTAAATGACTTCCTCAAATTCTTGTGCTGACGATCCACTGCCATTCTTTATGTGGGGAAGACGGGGTGCGAGGGAAGACTGGGGATTGAACGCAGGGGCATTCTACCTCAGAGCTACAACCCCCGTCCTTTTTTTTTTTTTTTTCTTCAAACAGGGTCTCACAAGATTGCTAAGAGTCTGATTCAGTAACCTCCCAAGCACTGGAATTAAGCTGGGCATGGTGGCCGCACGCTTGTAATCCCAGCATTCGGGAGGCTCAACGTGGAGGATCACGGGTCGCGAACAGCCTCAGCTACTTAGTGAGGCTCTTTGCAACTCAGTGAGACCCTGTTTCAAAATAAAGACTAAAAAATAGGGCTGGGGGTGTTGCTCGGAGGTAGAATGCCCCTAGGTTCTATCCCCAATACCAAAAGAAAAGAAAAGAAAAGAAAAGAAAAGAAAAGAAAAGAAAAGAAAAGAACTGGAATTACAGGTTTGCGCCACCACACCAGGCCCATGGCATTCTTAAGCATCTTTTCGTATCTCTCCAAGATCTTCTGAGTAATGTCCATTATACTGCATCACACTCTAGATTTTGCCACTTTTACTTCTTGGCAAGAAATGGAAGGAGAAAGAACAGACATCACATATAAGCCATATGTGCCTGGCCACTCCATTTGCTAGCTTTCCCCATTAGCAAGTTCATAACAGGTGGAAAATATTCTTTTCATATCCACAGTACTATTGTAAAAAAATTCCCAAATTAAAACATGTACATCTAATCTAAGCACACCATTTTCACCAATTATAATGATTTGCTTGACCTTCTATCTTCAAAAGTTCACTGGTCCTAAAAAAAAAAAAAAGAAAAAAAAAAGAGAATAGCAGATTTGATTCCTTGCAATTCCTTTATTATTTAGTGAAAATTGTTTTCTTTTCATTCACAAAATATATTAAGAACTAAGTGAATATTTCTTTATGTTAAATATATAATGCTGTATAGAAATTGCAACTTTTCCAATGGATTTTGAGTAGAAGAACTCAGATTAAATGTAACGGCGAAAGAATATAATGAAAACAGTTTTGAATGGTTCTTTCCAAAGCACACGTTTCCTTTTCCTTTATCAACAGTAGAACTTATGTTCATATACAAGCTCTCTGACATCTGTTTCCCCTAATAACAATTATTAGGTCAGAATCCATTAGTTGAGCGGAAAAAGCCAGGTGAGGCCATTGAAAAAGTAATTACAGAAACAAGGATGGTAGAAGAATTGACTGGTAGAGAAAGTCCTTAGTAAAAGAAGAAGCAACTTAGAATAAATTTACCCCTTTCAAATGCCATTGTTTAATCAGTAGGAAATAATACCAGAAGATTTTAAACTTTCAACTCAACAGCCGATGCAAAAGTAAACAAGAAGGAATCACACTCTTGGAAACCAGCTCAGAGAAAGCTCTTGTAACTTTGGAATCGTGGAGTGGACATAAGAGAATAGGATCATCTCATAGACTATATATGTTCTGAAAAAATACAAGTCTTTCTGAAACGTTTTTTCCCTAGAAGCCTCAATAAATATTTTAATGTCCAAAATATTTTAAATATTTTATTTTTGAAGAGGCCTTGTATTCGTTTTTGAGGCCTGTAACAAGTTATCACAAGTTTAGTGGCTTAAAACATCACACACATATTATCTCAGAGTTTCTGAGGACAGGAGTGAGGGCATGGTTGGGCTGGGGCTCCCGCTCAGGGTCTTCTCACAAGTTGTGGTCAAGGTATCGGCTGGGATGCTTCTCGTCTGCAACTTACAGTCTCCTTCTGAGCTTATTCAGGTCATGGGTGGAACTCAGTCTTTATAGCTATAGGACTTAGGCCTTCAGCTTCCTGAGGACACCCATCCCGAGACAGTTCATAACATTGCTGTTTGCTTCTCCAAGGCCAGCAGGAAAGCCTCTCTCTGTTAAAGAGAATAACTGACTAAGTCAGGCCTATCTACAAAATCCCTTTGATTTCTATGCAGCATAATATAACTCCAGAAGGGACATCACATCATATGCATACTTCCCACCCACACTCAAAGGAGAAGATCAAACAAGGACACGGGTCATCAAAGGTCATGTTAAGCCTACTGCAGGCCACTTCCAACAAATTTGTTTATTTATTTATTTATTTATTGCGGGTCTGGAGATGGAACCCGGGGGCATTCAACCTTCAAGCTACATCCCCTGCCCTATTTTTTATTCCTTATTTTGAAACAGGGTCTCACTAAGTTGAAGAGGGCCTCACTAAGTAGCTGAGGCTGGTCTCAGCCTCCCAAATGCTGGGATTATAAACATACACCACCATGTGCGGCTCAAATTTATGATTAACTCCCACTCTTTTTCTTAAGTACAATATTTCTACATACTATAGAATTTTTCTTCTCCATTCACCCATCCAAACAAGATATTAATCTATCACACACACAAAAATTGCAAGTCCTTAGTCCATGGCCCCTACTTTCTCTAGTCCTCAAGTCCTTCAAAGTTCCCTGAGTTTGAACTTCCATATAATCCTCTGTTTCTTCTTTTGCTTTCTAAAACATCAGTCTCTTTGAATACATTTTCATTCTAGATAACCGTCACCCACCACATTCCAAGGTTAGTCCAGTCTTCATGTGTTCATGAAGAGTGGGAAATGCTGGATAAGGATAGAGAGATGCATATTAACTCTTTATAAAAACCGTATGAGCCGGGCGTGGTGGCACACGCTTGTAATCCCCACGCTTGGGAGGCAGAGACAGGAGGATCGCGCAGGTTCGAAGTCAGACCCTGTTTCCAAATAAAATTAAAAAAAAAATAGGTCTGAGAGTGAAGCCCAGAAGTAGAAGGATTCCATCCCCAGTACCACCAGAAATGAATAAATAAATAAATAATAAGACAGTTTTGGGGCCTCATTACACAGGATTCTATAACTCCAGGACACCAGGATTAGTATTCCTTGTATTGCTTCACAGTCCAGTGACAACAGGACTTCATGTTACTTTAGATATTTCTATAAAACATTGATATAACTATTTCTAAGTAACAAAGGTGGAAGTTCAAGGCTCAATCTATTTGAAGTTATTTTTCAGGTAATAGTCTTTGTTTATTGTGGTACTAGGGATTGAATCCAGAAGATTCTGCCTCTGAGCTATACCCCCAGCTCTATTTTTTTTATTTTGAAACAAGGTTTTACTAGGTTGATGAGAGTCTCACTTCTTGCTGAGGCTGTCCTCAAACCTGTGATTCTCTTGTCTCAGCATCCCAAGTATTGGGATGATAGGAGTATGCCACCATACCAGGCTATAATTGTGCTTTTAAAGTAAGTGCTAGGTTTCATTTCTTTGGAGCATACTAACTGTCTTAATATAACTATGCTGTATACCTTAAGGAATCATCTTTCTTACTTCTGAACATATTCATGTATAACAACATGTAAACACATGAGAGGATTGTAAAACCCTGAGTTTAAAACAGAAATTACTTCTGGAAATAAAGGGAGGGAGGAAATGGGGTTAGGAGAAAGCATACAGAGGGATATCATTGCCTTTGTAATGTTTTATTTATTAGGCTTCTTTGTGAATATGTAGATATTCTGAATATTATTGAACTAAGGATCCTACAGAAGATCTCATGAAAACAACTGGTGATAATTTTTATGCTTAAAAACTAGACTTGAAAAATAATCCTAAAGTCATACCACAAATTAAAAAAAAAAACTACACATTCGAAATTCTCTAAAACTTTCTAAAAATAATCTACATCTTTGGAACTATAACCTAGCCCCTTCCTCCTATTTCCCTACCCAATATGAAGAAATCGCACCCCAGGCAGGTAGGATCCAAGAACACAGCACTCATTGGTGCTCCCATGCCCAGTCAAGGAGGAGCAGAAAAGCCATATTTCTCATCCTGCTGCACAGTTGCATGCCACATCACTCAGCTCCCAGCAAGGACCTCCAAAGGTTTAGAGACTCCTTTCTTCTTCCCAGCCCCCCACTCATGAGGCAGATGCTATGGGGACAGTCACAATATGATGTCAGTTAGGCGTCCTCCTCTCTTCCTGGTGAAGACCACAGCTGTATGAAAAACAGCTAGGCATGCCCTTGAGGATGCCAGATTGTCTTATGTAACTCACTGGCCTGGCCATTGCCACTTTTGTTCTAATTTGATATATACACTGGGCAGAGATTCCAGTGTTCAGATGCAGAAGGAGGCAGAAGCCCCTCACAGATGTGCTTAGGCAGCTGTCCTACAAGGCATCTCTATGCAAAGATCACATGTGCCCAGTCAGCCATCACTGGCCTACAAGACCTAGGCCCCCTACTTCAGCCTGAGGCAGCTGAATAAAAGAATGTCTTAGTCCCTTTCCCCTCCTCTCATACCTTGCTTTCTTTTCTTTTCAAATGGATCAGATTAAACCTGTAACTTCTCATCTGTAATTGTTTGGATTTAGACTGTCCCTCAGCCTCGTAGAAACAAGTAGCAATGTTGAAAGCAAGGCTTGGTTGCTAAGGCAGAGCCACTGGAGTGTGGTGTTATTATAGGGTTCCTCCTCCCTCTGCCCTTGCTCTCTGCTCCTGGCCCCCAAAATGTGAAAGTGGAGCCTAGTGCTTTCCCTTTTCCTACTTTCCCCCGTTATGTCCTGAGCCCACAGACCCAGCCTGACATGGACTGAAATCTCAAAAAACCTGAGCAAATAAATATTTCTTCCTCTGTGTTGTATGGTCAGTTATTTTAGATTACATCAGTAAGAATAGTGTCTGAAACAGAAACTGGTATTAGAAGAGTAGCTTTTGCTAAGACTGGCCATATGTTGTGAGTTGTTGGAACTGGTTTGTGAGAGAAAATTGGAAGAGCCAAAATGTGGCTAGAAGGGCAGACAGTACAGTCTTTGCTCAGTAGATTTCAGAGGGCAAAGGTAACTCCATAGAAAAATGGAATAGAGGCCAAACATGCTACATTCTGACAAAGAATTTATCAGCATTTTTCCCATGTCCTAAAACTGCATGAGGCCAAATATATATATATATATATATATATATATATATATATATATATATATTGCATTGTAGTCATATATCACAATGGAATACAAGACTTGTGAGAATATACAAGCACACAGCATCCAATTAGCCCTTATCCAATCCCCATCCCATTCCCTCCCTCTCCCTCGATTCCATGCTGGATTGGTGATTAACTTTGATACATTTGTTTACATACATCATGAGTTTTAAAGAGATTCCATCCTCCCCCATCCTATCCCCTCTGATTGGTCACCTTAATTGCTCCTCTATATGGCCCTTTCTTCAACTAGATCTCCTCCTATTACCAGTTTCTTCCTACTTTGCATATTAGGGAAAGCATCTGGTTTTGTATTTTCTGTGATATCTCTCTGTGTATGTCACATTGCAAGTTCTGATCCCACTTTTGATGGCCCCGGCACTGGCCTGGCCACCCGGCAGTCTCTGATCCCGGCCTCACTGGCTCAAGCACCGGCCATGCCTCATGGCAGGCCCTGATCCTGGCCTTGCTGGCCCCATCACCAGCCTCACCCCTCAGCAGGCTCCAATCCCAGCCTCAGAGGCCCAGGCACCAGCCTTGCCTCATGGCAGACTCCGATCCTGGCCTTGCTGGCCCTGGCACCAGCCTAAACCTTTGGCAGACGAGGCCAAATTTAAAGATGATGGACTGATTAAGCTGGCAGAGAAATTTCAAAGCAGCAAAGTACCCAAACTGCCTTACAGATATTGATGTCTGCATTCAGTGAATTGTACACCAAACTTCAGGGGTAGAAAGTATACCCGTATTGGGAATGGCTTAGGAAGATCTGAGAAAGCTATGATTATTAATATATTCTAAAAATTGGGTGAGGGGCAAATCTGTGAAAGGACTTGGTTTCTGCCTAGAACCAGGCAGTTATTTCAATGTAAATTAACCTAGCAAAAGGTAATTAGCAAGTCAATAAGAGAGGGGAGCTAGGGTTTCCTCTTTCTAAAGACAGATCTACATAATAATCTAGCTAGGACAGGAGAAGGGGTCATCTTCATGAAAGGAGACACTTTACCACACCTTCCTGGGGGAGGAACCTTACAGGGACATTTACTACAGAATTACATAAACAAGATGGAGATCATGGGTATAAAAAGCTGGGTCCATGTGTTGTCCCTTTGGTGAATTCACTCGAATCGCCCCCACCCCCTGTGCCATTTCTGAATGGCGTGGGGCTTTAACTGTCTTCTGTATGTCTATCTTTTTAATAAACTTCTTTAAATCTTCAGCAAGAGTCCGGGCTAATGTCCGGGCTCAGAACAAGAACCTGCGATTTTTCTGTGTTTTTCTGTTTTGGGGTTTTTTTTGTGTGTTTTGAGGGAAATTGTGTCTGGAACCCTAACAGGGGTCCTCAGGGACAGTTTCCCCAAAACCATATCATCTCACACCGTAACAAAAAGTAAAGCTGAGAGACTTTATTGATTTTCAGTTTGGCCAGAAAGACATGTATAAAATTGGAGCCCAGAGAGATGATGTTGTGGAAGAAGGTAAAATGGATGAAAGGATGGAGGATGTGGTGACTAGGATGGAGATAGGTAGCCCAGATGGGGTGAGCTCAGTGGAGGCTTAGATGGAGGTAGACCCAGGACTGTAATGGATAAAGTCTGAGCAGCAGTGATCAAAGAGGATGTGACTACCCTTCCTGCTGGCAGTTGATCTAGCACTTACACAATGATGGCCTTGCCAGAAAAAAAGGAGGTTATAGAGTTTTTTCCCCAGATTTCAAAGGAAGATCTGGGAAGCCAGACAACATGAGGCAGGGTTGGAATATCTGTAAGCAGACCCAAATAGAGTGAAGCCAAAGTTGCAAGGGAAACCCCTGAGATTAAAAAGTGCCAGAAACATGGAACAACTGCAAGGAAAGACTATAGACTGGTCGCCACATAGACAAGCTAGAAAATTTAGTATTCCCCCCATTGCAATCAACCAGGCCACAGGCGCAGGGCTTCCAAGGCCCCTTGGAGATCACATCTCACCACCACATGTCCTGGATGCTGGAAGTGGATCTACAGGATCAAGTGCCTGTCCTGCTGGATTGTGATACTGTTTTGGTCTCATTACCTCTTTCTTTGGCCCTATTTCTCCCATTTAGAATGCAAATGTTTACTCTGTCCCATTGTGCATTGGATATATGTAGCTTGCTTTTATTTTGTTTTATTTTCTTTACAAGGACTCACAGCCAAGGGTTTACCTTGAGTCTCAGAGAAGACTTTGGACTTTGGGACTTCTGAGTAATGGAACAATTTAAGATTATGGACCTCTTGGAGATGGACTAAATGTATTTTTCATTGTGAGGTGGCCATGGGATCTAGAAAGCCAGAAGCAGAGTATAATGGTTTGAATTTAGAACATTCCCCTAGCCCTCAAGGAAACAAGGTAACAATGTAAGAAGTGGGACTTGATTGTTAAGGAGGGGTCTGGGGCATGGTCTTGGGCGTTATATGGTTCCTCCTCCCACTACTGTTATGGTTTAAATGGTGGGAAGGCTCTTTTTCTTATTCAACTAAAGTTTGTTGAATAGAAAAATTAAAATTAATAGGCAGCTCAGTGCAGCTTTAACAAGTCTTTATTACAGAGTCAGTAGGAAATAGAGAAGGAAAAAGCAACATGCCCAAAAATGGAGCTTTGGCCCCTTTTGGGGACCCCAACCTTTATATAGATTTTGTATTGGTATCCTTCTTATCAGCATTACCAAGGCAATGAGATAATAACTTCTTAGCCAGGTGGTGCCTCTTTGTCTCTGGACAAGGGTCAAGAATCTACCTAGGCTTTGCCTCTACTGTATTAGGCAGTATTAGTTGCTCCCAACTAGGGGTACTTCAAAGCAGCATACAGAGTTAACCTTTCCTACACCCAGGCCAGGTCACAGAGGAGAGGGGGTAAACAGAGGCACTGATTGCCTCTATATGGTTTTAGGGCTAAAGGCTTCAATTGACTCTGATGCTTTTAATATAGGTTAATCATTAGAATGAAGGGCAAAGACAAAAGGGAACTCTGCATTGTAAGAGCTGCTGCCCCCTCCCTGCCTGATTGCCTGCACAGCACCCAGGCCCAGACTACTTTTTGCATTTTCGAAATTAATACCAAAGCAATTTTCCAATACTGGCACACTGCTCTCTCTGTCTGCTTCTGGCCTCCACAAGGTGAAAGTGGAACCCAGTGCTCTCCCTTCTCTGCATCCCACCATCATCTCTGAGCCTGTAAATCTGGCCTAACATCAACTGAACTCTACAAAAAACTGTGAGCAAATAAACATTCCTTCCGCTACATTGTATGGTCAGTTATTTGAGTTACCATGGTAAAAATGACATCCAGAGCACCACCCTTGGCCAGATGCACAACATATGCTCTGTTTGTACATCTGTCGTACAGGAATACAAAGAATACCTGAGGCTCCTCTTGCCTTTGCCTCTTCTCATTAAGAGTTCAGACATTCCAAACTAGAAAAGGCAAGCAAGTAGACCAGATTCTACCAACCCCCACCCAGTACCTGGAAACTAAAGCAAGAGTATAACGTCGGGGTAAATACGCCAAAATTCCCAACCCCAGGTCCAGAGCCATAGCTCAGAATTATTTTCTCCCAGAGGAAGAGGCAGACTACAAACCAGAAAGCTCTGAAGTTCTCCTCAAAGGAACTGATTATTTAAAACAGAATGTGAGTAAATTCAAGCCTAAGGCTGCTCTCAAAAACAATGGAGGTTTTGATAGACAGCAATTAAGAGCACGTGGGCAGCTTACTTAATAAACTAATACATAGGTCAGTGTATTGACCAGAAAAAGGAAAAGCTAAGAGTCCTCCTGGGCTGAGAGCAAACCTCAAGCAATATCCTTGCAAAGGATCCTGAATTTAAATAGATCATGCTACATAGCAATTCATACTCCAGAGCATTTTTAAAACAATAAATCAATCAACCAGTAATTAATGGATCTTAACAACAGGCTAGTGGTTAGGGAAAGAGAATCAAAAAGAGCCCTGCCACAGGGCCTGGTGGTGCACTCTTGTGATCCCAGCATTCGGAAGGTTGAAACAGGAGATTCCTGGACAGCCTCAGCTACTTAATGAGGCTCTTTGCAACTCAATGAGACCTTGTTTCAAAATAAAAGAATAAAAAGAGCCTGGGGTTGGTGACGCACACTTGTAATCACAGTAGTTGGGAGGCTGAGACAGGGAGATCATGCAGGTTCAAAGCCAGCCTCAGCTACTGAGTGAGGCTCTCAGTAACTTAGTGAGACCCTGTTTCCAAATAAAACACAAAACAGGTCTGGAAGTATAGCCCAAAGGTAGAAAGACCCTGGGTTCCACTCCCAGTACAACAACAACACTATATATATATATATATATATATATATATATATATATATATATATATATATGAATAAAAAATAGGGCAGGAGGTATAGCTCAGAGGCAAATGCCCCTGAGTTCCACTCCCAGAACCACAAAAAAAGAGCCCTTCCAAGACCCCAGTGAGAATTCCCAAGGCTCCACCTTCTGCCAACATCTGAGAATTTCCCTCTGCAGTAGGAAAATATTAAAAAATAATTCAACCAGTCTCTAAATAACAAACAAGCAAACAGCAGGTAACAACCATTTTAGAAGAATGAGGAGGTCAGTACCCAGAATTGCTGCAATATATTATCTAAAAAGTTCAACAGCAAAAAAAAAAAAAAAAAAAAAAAAGAGAGAGACTTTTGGGGAGAAAAGTCCTGAAAATTTTGATCCATATATAGGGTAAAATAACAAGATGTAAAGGAATCTGAGAAAATTAATGACAGATTTAATTGACAAAGATTTCAATGTAGTCATTATAAGATAGGTTCAAAGAATTTAAAAAATTGCAATTTATAAAGGTAAAAGAAGGTAAAAAAGGCAGTAACTTGTCATATAGAGAATATAAAAGTAGAAATAATCATAAAAAATAACGATGGAAATCTTGGAAATTAAAGTACAATGACTAAAATAAAAATTCACTAAAGAGACTTAACTACAAGTGTGAATTGACAGGAGAAAGAATTAGCAAATTTGGAGGTTATTGCATAAAGATTATGCAATACAAAGAATAGAGAGAAAAGAAGATAAAGAAAGTAAACCGAGCCGTAGAGAAATGTGGTATGTCATTAAGCTCATCAACATATATAAAATCAATTATCAGAAAGAGAGAAAAGAGAGAAAACAGAAGAAAAATATTTGAAAAATTAATGTCAGGAAATGTCCTATATGTGATGAAAAATGATAATATACATATCAGAGAAGCTAAGTGAAATCCAGGGAAAATAAAAACAGATCAGCAGAGAAGCAATATATAGCAAAAATGCAGAAAGACAAAGACAAGCATAAAATTCTCGAAGCAGGAAAAGGAAAATGACCATCATTTATAGACCCCCCCCCCAGTAAAACTGAACGACGATTTCTCATCAGAAGCAATGGATGCCAGGAGTTGGTAAGAGTAACATATTCAGAAAATTATCAAGAAAAATTACAAATCCAGTAAAATCCTATTTCAAAAATAAAGCAAAATAAAAATATACCAAATAAACATTGAGATAATGTGTGTTGTTGGCAGACTTACGTTACAGGGAATACCTAAGGGAGTTTTTTTACAAGGAAAGCAAGTAACTTCAGAGAGTAATTCAGACACACAGGAGAGAACAAAAAGCACTAGCAAATGGAATTAAATAATTCTTAGAGTATAAATGCATGCTTCTTTTTTCTTAAGTGATTTTTAAGAGCAACTGTATGAAGTAATAAGTATATTATTATATTGTTGGAGCTAACACATTTAGAAATTCAATATATGAGCCAATAGCAAATATAAAAAAAAAAAAAAGCTGGGAGCAATTGTATTGGACTAAGAAAATGGCACCCGGTGGTTACCTGAATTCACAAGAACAAATGAAGAGAACCAGAACTGATTTAAAAAAAAAAAAAATGGTCAAGCCGGGCGTGGTGGCGCACGTTTGTAATCCCAGCATTCGAGAGACTGAGACTGGAGGATAGCAGTTCTCAGACAGTCTCATCTACTCAGTGAGGCCCTTCATAACTTAGTGAAACCCTGTTTCTAAATAAAGAATAAAAAATGGGCAGGGGGTGTAGCTCGAAGGCCAAATGTCCTGGGTTCCATCCCTAGACCCCCCCAAAAAAAAATGGTCAGTAAAACAAATGCATAAATATATATTTGCTTTCCTATCTTCTCTTAGCTTCTTTGAAAGACATAAAAATATAAAATAATAATTATAACAATGTATTTAGGGTTTGTAACACATATATGTAATATGTATAAGAATAACAGTACAAAAAGAAAGAAAGAAAATAGATATATAGAATTAGCATTTCTATATTTTACTGGAATTAAGTTAATGTAAATCTGAAGTAGATTCTTTTCTATTAAGATATATGTGTTAAGCCTGACAGAAACAAATAAGGAGAAAAATCAATAAAGAATTGTGAAAAATCATTAAATAAATTGAAATGTTACATTAGAAAATATTCATTTTGTGCAAAAGAAAGCAATTAAGGAATAACAAATAAACAAAAAAGATGTAAAACATTAAAAAAACAAAAAGCCCAAATTGCAAATATGGACCAACTATATCATTAATATTATTGATGTTCATAGATTAAACAAAACAATATAAAGATAGAGATTACAACCAAATAATAAGTAAAAGCCACCGGGCGTGGTGGCGCACACTTGTAATCCCTGCTCTTAAGAGGCTGAGACAGGAGGATTGCGCAGGTTCGAAGCCAGCCTCTGCTGGCTTAAGAGACACTGTTTCCAAATAAAATATAAAATAGGTCTGGGAGTATAGCCCAGAGGTAGAAGGCCCCTGGGTCTCATCCCCAGTACCACTAAATAAATAAATAAATAAATAAATAAATAAATAAATAAGATCCAAGCCATTTGCAATGGGGCATGCCTATAATCCCAGGATTTGGGAGATTGAAACGGGAGAATCTCAGGTTTGAAGGCAGCATGTGTCAACTTAGCAAAACATTTTTTCAAAATATAAATAAATAATAATAAATAAATAAATAAATAAACAAACTAATAGGTTTAGGGTGTAGCTAAGAGGTAGAATGTCCCTAGCTTCAAGTCCCAGTACCTCCTCCCACCACCACCAACAACAACAACAACAACAACAAAAAATGAAAGAACTACATGCTGTACCAAATAGACTTTGGTTTCAAATTTACAAATACATTAAAAAGAAGGAAAAAGGTATATAATAAAAATAAAAATTATTTAAAAAACTAGAGTGGCTATACTATTATGGATAAATAGACTTTAAAACAGATTTTAAATAGACTTTAAAATAGTTGCCATATATAAAAAGAATTTATAATAATAAAATAGTAAATCCATAAGAAAGATACAGTAATTATAAACAGACAGGCACTTAGTAAATGAAGAGTAAAATACACAAAGTAAAAACTTCCGAGCCAGGCGTGGCAGTGCACACTTTTAATCTCAGCATTTGGGAGGCTGAGACAGGAAGGTAGTGGTTTTCAGACCGTCTCAGCTAGTGAGACCCTTTGCAACTCAGTGAGACCCTGTTTCAAAATAAAGAATAAAAAAGCTGAAGATACAGCTTGGAGGTAGAATGCCCCTGGGCCCTGGGTTCCATCTCGAATTCTGCAATAAATAAATAAATAAATAAATAAATAAATAAATAAATCTTCCATAAATAAAGGAAAGGGAAGTAATTATGATTAAAGAATTCAATACCTCACTTTGAAGAGTGGATATAAACACTATTAAAAAATGAAAAGTGGATCCGGGCATGGTGGCTCACGCTTGTAATCTCAGTATTTGGGAGGCTAAGACAGGAGAATCACAGTTTGAGGACAGCTTCAGCTACTACTTAGTGAGGTCCTCTGCAACTCACTGAAACCCTGTTTCAAAATAAAGAATAAAAAATAGGGCTGGGGGTATAGTTCGGAGGTAGATTGCCCCTGGGTTCCATCCTCGATACCACACACACACACAAAAAAAAAGAAAGGAAAAAAAATTGGCACCAAGTCTTCAATATCACTCTAAACAAATTGTACTTAATATTCACCTATCAGACACTTCACCAAGAATAACAAAACATACATTATTTTCAAGTGCATCTGAATCAATCTTTAGGATCGGTCATATGCTAAGCCACCAAATAAACCAAATAAACCTTAATCTTAATAATAGTCTGTACTTTGAGATTAATAAAAATGAAGACCAAGAATATAAAAATTTATAGGGTGCATCTATAAAACAGTGCTTGCAGGGAAACTTATAGCTTTAAATACCTATTTTTAAAATCTCACATCAATAGCAAAACCTTCCCCATTAAGACACTAAGGGGAAAAGAAAAATTAAATCTAAAGCAAGCATAAGGTAAAAAGCAATAAAGATATACAGAGATAAAAATGTCATAATAAAAAATATTAGATAAAATGAGTAAGCCAGGCATGGTGGTGCACACTTGTAATCCCAGCATCCGGAAGGCTGAGACAGGAGGATCACAGTTTTCGGATAGCCTCAGCTACTTAGTGAGGCCCTCTGCAATATGGTGAGACCCTGTTTCCAAATAAGATATAAAATTGGGCTGGCAGTATAACTTGGAGGTAGAATGCCTGTGGGTTCAAAAAAAAAAAAAGCCAAGTGTGGTGTTACACACTTGTTAATCCAAGCATTTGGGAGACTAAGACAGGAGGATCGTGGTTCGTGGACAGCCTCAGCTACTTAGTGAGGACCTCTGCAACTCAGTGAGATCCTGATTCAAAGTAAAGAATAAAAAATATGGCTGGGGTATAGCCATAAGGTAGAATTCCCCTGGGTTCCACCCCCAATACTGCAAAAAAAAAATTAATAAAACCTTAAGTTAGGTCCTTGAAGATATCAACAAAATTGGCATATTTTAGCTAAACTGACCAAGAAAAGGAAAAGACTCAAATTATTAAAATCAGGAATTAAAGAAGTGATATTACTTATAGAAATAAAATCTCTCATAAAGAAATACTATAAAAATATATGCCAGTATATTAGATCATTTAGGTAAAACAAATTTCTGGAAATAAAAATTATCAAATCTGACTCAAGAAGAAATAAACAATCTAAACAGATCTATAACAAGAGACTAAATTAATTATCAACAATCCCCAGTACTGCAAAAAAAAAAATACTATCTTTCAAGAAAAACCCAAGCCCAGGCAGGTGACTTTACTGCTGACACCTGCCAAATATTTCATAAGAATTAGTACAATTATTTAGAAAATAAAAAAGAAACACTTCCCAGCTTACTCCATGATTTTTTTTTTTTTTTTTTTTGGTGGTCCTGGGGTTCCTGGAAGCCCTTCTACCTCTGGGCTACACTCCCAGACCTAATTTTTATATTTTTATTTGGAAACAGGGTCTCTTAAGCCAGCGCAGCTGGCTTCGAACCTGCGTGATCCTCCTATCTCCGCCTCCCAAGCGCGGGAATTACAAGCGTGTGCCACCACGCCCGGCTTAATCTATGATTTTCTAATAACCCAAATAAAACAAAGGCATCAAGAGTAAAGAAAAATATAGATCAATATCTCTGAAGAATACTGGTCCAAAACTTCTTGGCAAAATTCCAAAACCAAATCCAGCAACATATAAAAAGTTAAAATGATATGACAATGTTGGATTCATCCCTGCTAATATACTTAATGATGAGGACTGAACGTTTTCCCATTAATATCAGTAGTAAAAGTGCTATTCCATTTTTGTTATTTCTGTTCTACATTGTACTAGAGGTTCTACTCAGTGAAATTTGGCTAGAAAATGAAATTAAGTCGGGTGTGGTGGTGCACGCTTGTAATTCCAGTATTTGAGAGACTGAGGCAGGAGGATCTGGGTTTGTGGCCAGCCTCAGCTACTTAGTGAGGCCCTCTGCAACTTGGTGAGGCCCAGTTTCAAAATAAAGAATAAAAAATAGAGCTGAGGGTGTGGCTCAGAGGTAGAATGCCCCTGGGTTTCATCCCCAGTTCCACCAAAAAAGAAAAAAAAAAGGAAAATAAAACTAAAGATATCCTTGGAAAGGAAAAAGAAAACCTCTTTTAACATATGACACAATCTTTTATATATAAAAAATGAAATATAAGAAATTCAAGAATTATTACAACTAATTAACAAGTTCACTGAAGTTGTACAATAGAAGATCAATATACAAAAGTTCATTTTTCTTTTATACAATATTATTTACTATTCAGAAAAATTAAAAATAATTCTACTACAATACTATCAGAAAGTATAAAATATATAGGAATTCATTTTAATACATTTTAAAAGGAAGTATAAAACATATACCCTGTAAAGTACAAACCATTGTAGAAAGAAATGAAAAATCTAAATAAATAGGAAGACAATCCATATTCATGAATCAGAAATATTGTCAAGATGGCTATAATTTCCCACATAATCTATACATTCAGTACAATCCTGATGAAAATTTTCCAATTTCATTCATAGTAAATATGGATATCATAAGATATTAAATAACAGAAACAAGCAAAAAGTCTATGGTTCTTAGAGAGTCCTTGGCAATGTAGCAAGACCCTGTCTCAAAATAAAAAATAAAGAATGGCTGGGGGTGTAGCTCAGAGGTGGAGTGCCCTGGGTTCAAATGAATGTCCTACAAACAACCAATGATCAAAGAGATTTAAGAAAATAAGTTAACCAAAATTAAACAGCTTTATTTAATGTAAGATTTTTCAGCCACTTTAATAAACTCATGAAACCAGGCATGGTGGCACATATCTGTAATTTCATCAACTTCTGAGGCTGAGGGAGGAGGATTACAGGCTTGAGGCTAGCCTGGGCAATAGTGAGACCTGTCTCAAAGTATAAGGGGCTGAGGATGTAGCTCAGCCATAGAGGGCCTCTGGGTTAAATCCCCAGTACCAGTAAAGAAATAAGCTAATGAGCACTGTGACTCCGAATTTTCCAAGCTTATTAAGCTGCAAAATTATTTTTTGTACATCGTGTGCTTTAAAGAGTTTCCTTCTTACTTAAACATAGCAAAGTCAACCACTAAGCCAAGCATGGGAAGGAGGGATGGGGAGGGAATGGGGTAGGGATTGGGTAGGGGCTAACTGGGTGATGTGTGCATGTATGTATACACAAGTTTTTACCTCATTATGATGTGTGAATACAATGCACCAATAAAAATTTTTTTAACTTTTTTTGGATCATGTATTAACTCCTCAAGGGCCATAGTGTTCTTCCCTACATACATTTTGAGAAATGCTGTCCTAATTCATTCTGATGACTTATATACTCCTGTTTCCTAGCTAATATCAGAGGGTAATCAGTTAGCTAGATAGTTAAAAAATGAAGTATCTGCATAAGCACACATACTTTAGTTTTTTATTAAATCAAAAACCTATTGAGGTCTGGGCCCCTGGCCCCGACCCTGGGCGAGTGGGCAGACACTGGCGGGGCACCCTTCGGCGACCCCCTCTCCACCATGAAGGACCCTGTGGTCCGGGCCCCTGGCCCCGACCCTGGGCGGGTGGGCAGGCACAGGCGGGGCACCCTTAGGCGACCCCCTCCCCACCCGGAAGGACCCTGTGGTCTGGGCCCCTGGCCCCGACCCTGGGCGGGTGGGCAGGCATTGGTGGGGCACCCCTAGGCGAACCCCTTTCCACCCAGAAGGACCCTGTAAAAAAGGAAAAAGAAAAAAGAAAAATATCGAAGAGGGGTCAAGGAGGTGGCAGATGCCAGGATACTGGAGATGCAGACAAAACTTGTCCAAATGAACTGAAATTACTGGAAAAATTCCCCACTAAGGAGGACTGCTTCTTCTCTACATTATTAAGAATCTTGGACATCACCTGTAAGGAGAGAGACTATAGCGGAGACCAAGGAGAAAGGCGGTGCTGAAAGCAGTCTCCGCGTTGGCAGTGGAGACTTGTATTCAGGAGAAGCAGAAATTGGAGCCTACCAACCTTTTTTTTTTTTTGGAGAAATTACACCAAAGGTTGAATGCTACCATCGCGCATGCTTAGGAAGACTGGACAGCATTCAGAGTGGAAAAAGAGCTTGGGAAAGATTTGAAATGATGGAGGCAGTGGCAATGGCAGTGGCCAGTACTCAGGGGAGGCAGAGATCTGATGCATTACACCTGGAACCTTTGAAGTAATGACCCCAGAGGCAGAATGCTACCACCACGCACCCTCGAGAATGTGGGACAAATGGTTGGGCAAAGAGGGTGTTCGGATTAGAGCCTGCTGAGGGGTGAGGCCAGCAACGGACACAGCAAAGCTGGGATTGGAGCCTGTCATGAGGCAAGGCCGGTGCTGGTGCCTCCGAGGCCGGGATTGGAGCCTGCCGAGGGGTCAGGCCAGTGCCGGGGCCAACAGGGCCGGGATCGGAGACTGCCGTGAGGCAAGGCTGGTGCTGGGGCCTCCAAGGCCACATTCAGAGCCTGCTGTGAGGCAAGGCCACTACTGGGGCCTCCGAGGCCGGGATCGGAGCCTGCAGAGGGGTTAGGCCGATGCTGGGGCCAGCGAGGCCAGGATCAGAGCCTGCTGCAAGGCAAGGCCAGTGCTGGGGCCTCCGAGGCTGGGATCAGAGCCTGCCGAGGGGTCAGGCCAGTGCCGGGGCCAGTGGCCGGCATCGGAGCCTTCCGTGAGGCAAGGCCAGTGCTGGGGCCTCCGAGGCCAGGATTGGAGTCTGCCAAGTGGTTAGGCTGGTGTCGGGACCAGCGGCCAGCATCAGAGTCTTCCGTGAGGCAAGGCCACTATTGAGGCTACCGAGGCCGGGACCGGAGCCTGCCAAGGGGTTAGGCCGGTGCTGGGGCCAGCGAGGCCGGGATCGGAGCCTGCCATGAGGCAAGGCCAGTGCTGGGGCCTCCGAGGCTGGGATCAGAGCCTGCCGAGGGGTTAGGATGGTGCCGGGGCTACTGGCCAGCATTGGAGCCTTCCATGAGGCAAGGCCGCTATTGAGGCCTCTGAGGCTGGGATCGGAGCCTGCCAAGGGGTTAGGCCGATGCTGGGGCCAGCAAGGCCGGCATCGGAGCCTGCCGTGAGGCAAGGCCGCTACTGGGGCCTCCAAGGCCGGGATCAGAGCCTGCTGAGAGGTTAGGCCAGTTCCGGGGCCAGTGGCCAGCATCGGAGCCTTCCGTGAGGCAAGGCCGCTATTGAGGCCTCTGAGGCTGGGATCGGAGCCTGCCAAAAGGGTTAGGCCAGTGCCTGGGCCAATGGCCGGCATCGGAGCCTTCCGTGAGGCAAGGTCGCTATTGAGGCCTCCAAGGCCAGAATCGGAGCCTGCCGAGGGGTTAGGCCTGTGCTGGGGCCAGTGAGGCCGGGATCAGAGCCTGCCACGAGGCAAGGCCGGTGCTGGGGCCTCCAAGGCTGGGATCAGAGCCTGCTGAGGGGTTAGGCTGGTGCCGGGGCCACTGGCCAGCATCGTAGCCTTCCATGAGGCAAGGCTGCTATTGAGGCCTCTGAGGCCAGGATCGGAGCATGTGGAGGGGTTAGGCAGGTGCTGGGGCCAGCGAGGCCAGCATCGGAGCCTGCCACGAGGCAAGGCCAGTGCTGGGGCCTCCGAGGCTGGGATCAGAGCCCGCTGAGGGGTTAGGCAGGTGTCAGGGCCACTGGCCAGCATCTGAGTCTCCCGTGAGGCAAGGCCACTATTGAGGCCTCTGAGACCGGGATTGGAGCCTGCCGAGAGGTTAGGCCAGTGCCGGGGCCAGCAGCCAGCATCAGAGCCGTCCGTGAAGCAAGGCTGCTATTGAGGCCTTCAAGGCCTGGATTGGAGCCTACCGAGGGGTTAGACTGATGCTGGGGCCAGCGAGGCTGGGATCGGAGCCTGCCATGAGCAAGGCCGGTGCTGGGGCCTCCGAGGCCAGGATCAGAGCCTGCCGAGGATCAGGCCGGTGCCAGGGCCAGCGAGACCAAAATCGGGGCTTCCCACGAGGCAAGGCCCCTGCTTGAGCTAGCGAGGTCTGGATCAGTCCACCAAGTAGCCAGGCCACAATTGGAGCCGTCAAAAGTGGGATCAGTATTTGCAACAGGGCATGCACAGAGAAATATCGCATAAAATTAAAACCAGATGCTTCCCCTAATCAGCAATAACTAGGAGGAAAGGGGCAACAGGAAGTTTTCGAGCTATAGAAAGGGCCCTATAGTGAAGCAACTAAGGTGACCAATCAGAGGGTATGGAATAAGGGAGGATGGAGCCTCTTTAAAAAGCAGGAGGTACATAAACATATGTATCAAAGTTAATCAACAAACAAGCATGGGATCGAGGGAGGGGGAGGGAATGGGATGGGGGCTGGATGAGGGCTAATTGGATGATGTGTGCTTGTATATCCTCTCAAGTCTTATATTCCAATGTGATGTATGATTACAATGCACCAATAAAAATAAATATAAAATAACCTATTGAGTGTATTTTTTTATGTTACCTCTCAGGATGACAAAAGACTTTAAAGTTCATATTTGAAACACATACACAGTCCTTTCTAATAATGATGAAAGAAAAGGCTTTCGTCAGCTTGGAAAGGACTTGTGCAGCTATTAGTAAATAATGAATGGCTTCTCTTATTAGCCCTAGGTTCAGAGCAGTTCCAAATTGCCTAACAGCTCTCAAGGAAGTAATTAATACAACAAAACAAGACTGCATCAATGTAATCAGCAAGATCTGGAGCACGGGATCTCCACAGGTCAAAGAACCGGAGTTACTCAATGAATAAAGAGCAAGGACATTAAAGAAACATGAGAACATCTATATACAAAGAAACAGAACATTTAGATTAAGGAAGACTTTAAAAATATTTTTTTAAAAATTGGCCAGATTAAATGATAGATACTCAACTGGGTAAAAATATTAATTTTCCATACACTTTTCTTGGCACATTCAAGTCTCACATCGTAACACAGTTCATAGGGATAGTGCCATATATGTACTCAACACTTGGTGGACTTTGTCCTGCCCCCTCCCGGTTCCTCCTTCCCCAGGCAGTTACTGAGATTGACACTGGTATTCTCACATATGTATATACATCTATGGAAGTGTCCCCTTGGTTAACTCGCCCTCTCCTCTTCCAGCCTCCCCTGGACACCTTCCTTGCTTCACTGGAGTTTCTCCTCCATAACTGGAACCTGGAATATGGAAAGTTTCCAGGGTGTCTGGAAAATTCTGTTTCTTCACTTTCCTGATATCTTACCTTTTAATAATTCATAGTGCTATTATAATTCTTTGTTATGTACTATATTTCATGTGTTGTTATTCTGCTATAATTAATTTCATCAATCAGTTTTTTTTTTTTTTTTTTTGGTGGTGGTACTGGGGTTCCTGGAAGCCCTTCTACCTCCGGACTACACTCCCAGACCTATTTTATATTTTTGAAACAGGATCTTTTACGCCAGCGCGGCTGGCTTCGAACCTGCGCGATCCTCCTGTCTCTGCCTCCCAAGCGCGGGGATTACAAGCGTGCGCCACCACGCCCGGCATTATGAATCAGTTTTGTTTCACAAATTTAAATGTTTTTATTAGAAGTATGCATCAAAGAATATTTTCCCCTTTCCATTTCTGAAAAAAAGAAAATTGGCCATAGGAAAGGTGGAGGCAACCTCAGCATTCTTTCTCCTAATAATCGACACCTTCCCAACGTTCACATTAAGACTCATAACATTTCCAAATTCACCAGAAGATGTGTCACTACCTTCTTGGTGACACTGATTTCTTTTTGTCTTTCGCAGATAAATTATGCATTTAGTGTGCAACATTTTTTTAATCTTTCTAAATAGTTTTTTTACTGAAGTCATCCAAATTTATTACAAAGTTATTCATTTTTTCAATGCAATAAGACATTCATAATATGCTCTTCATGAAGTATGCAATTCAATTTTAACCAAAGCAATAATTAAATTGAATTTCTGACACTGTGAATAATTAAGTACAGGAATATGGAAGGACAAGTGATTCAAAAGTTGGCTGGAATAGGCAGGCATGGTGGTGTACGCTTGTAATCCCCCACTTGGGAGGCTAAGACAGGAGGCTCACACAGGTTTGAAGCTAGCCTCTGCAACTTAGTGAGACCCTGTTCCCAAATAAAATATAAAATAGGTCTTGGTGTATAGCCCAGATGTAGAAAGTCCCCCGGGTTCCACCCCCAGTACCACTAAAAAATAAAAGGTTGGCTGGAATGACTTAAAATATTATAAACATTGAAATATATATTGCAAGTATTCAAAAATACTAACTTTTAATGCTGTGGTTAGTCTGCATTGTCAACCTGAATGGATCATGAAAGATTATGTGACATTGGGTGTGCTGATGAGACAGTTGGTATACAATGTCAGACTGAAGGGGAAGTCCTGTCCTGAATGTAGGCAGTACAGTTCTGATAGGTGCAGGACCTGGACAAAAGAAGGTGAAAGCCGTGTGAATGCACGCTGGTTCTTCCCGAAGAAAGCACATTTGTTCTCCTCTAAAAATCAGCCTTCGGCTCTTAGAACTGGACTTCCACCATCATTTCTCTGGAAAGTTTCCTGGCCTTTCAATCTTGGACTTAGACTGAATTAGTAGTTGCTCTAATTCTGAGACACCAGCTCTTGGACTGGTCAACTAGCTGCTGATTTCTCCAACTCTCCTTGTATAGTTAAAAACATGGGACTACACTGCTTTGGCCTATAAGCTGATTTGATAAATCCCCTTTTAACACATATGTGTTTTCAGTGCTATTTCTCTAGTGAACCCTGACCAATACAATACAAATATGACTTAATCTAAATGTTAATATACACACTTAGAAATTCCTAAAATTAAGTACAGCTGAATATAGAACTTGGAGTCTATAGGGAGAGAAGAAAAATAAAGTATACCAAATTTGAAATACAGAATTATCTATCTTCTTGCTAAATCATAGATATATGTGATTGATTGACAGTGTGATTATATATTCACCATTCAAATATAACCTAATTTCTCCATTTCCCATCAGTCTTCAGGAAAAATTCTAGAAGTATTTGGTCATGGGAAACTTTTCAATAGCCAATGAAACTCTTTAGAAGTGAGAAATTAAACTGAGAATAAACCACTAAGCATAAGCTAACTATAGAACTTAAACTTCCAAGCATCTGCAATTAAAAAAAAAAAAAGGACAGACAGGAACAGGGACAGGGAGAGGGAAGAGAGAGGAAAACCTGGAGCATAGACCTCTGTGCTCATCAGGGCGTCTAATCTAGGGACTCTCTCCAGGGATAGCAGCACTATGATGCCTGGGTGCTCGCTCCCACACTAATCCAGGTAACTACAGTCTGGTGGAAAATACTTTATATAAGTCAAGATGTTAGCATACATCTTGAGATTAAAAAACTGGGGTCACACTCTGAGAAGGTAAATTTGGAAGGAGTAATATTTGCTAATTAGCTTGGGAAAGTGCAGGGTAGTTGGTAAAACTAGGAGCTCACAAAGGCAAACTTGCCCTCCTTCTCCTCGTCATGAGGTAGCCTTCATAATAACACTATTTGGCAGGAATAACTGTAATTATGAACTTTTAAAAAAATGTTTTCTACTCTTAAAAGAATACTTAGGAGTCCTGTGGCTCAGAGAGTTTAAGGTGTGTGTGTGTGTGTGTGTGTGTGTGTGTGTGTGTGTGTGTATATATATATATATATATATATATATATATATATATATATATATATTCTGAATATATGTGTGTGTGTATATATATATTCTGAATATATATGTGTGTGTGTATATATATATTCTGAATATATATGTGTGTGTGTATATATATATTCAGATTTCAACAGCTAATTGAAGCATGTATGGGAAAGAAAATGCATGTATACCAACATCTGCTTTGCCTTCCAGAAGACCATTGCTCCCACTGAGAACAATTGAAAAAAAATAACTAGACAAAATACAGCTGGACACAGGGGTGCATTCCTGTAATCCCAGTATTCAAGCAGCTGAGACAGGAGGATTACAGTGAAATTGAATTCTGGTTCCTGCCCCAATTTTTGGCAAATCAAGTAATTGGGACAAGCCTCTGGGAAGAAGGAAAAAGAAATGTATTGATTTGCTAGCAGAAGCCAGTAAACTTAAGAGTTCAAAATCAAACCCCGGATTCTCCCCAACACAGGAATCAAGTTCCTTTTAAGAGTGTGTTCTTCAGGGTCAAGGTGGGCTTGTCAGAAGAGACACAATTCATCTTAAAGTCATCCTTGAGTTGGTTCTTCCTCAGACTCACAGGAGCCAGGTGTCCAGTCTTCACTCCTTTGGTCAGTAAAGCGATAAGAGTCGGTTCGTTGTTAACAAGGGGAGAAGGAGAGGGACAGGAGGGAAAATGTCAGCTTGGAAACAGGCCACCTATTAGCTGCCAGGGTTGGAAGCAGTTTGCCATTACCAGTTTGAGGCCTACCTCAGCAGTTTAGTGAGACCCTCTGCAACTTAGCGAGATACTGTTTTAAGTTAAAAAATAAAAAGGGCCGCAGGTGTAGCTTGGAGGTAGAAAGTCCCTTGGTTCAATCTCCAGCACGAAAACAAAAACAAACAAACAAAACAAACAAAAATAAACCTGGACAAAACACAAAAGCATACTCTATTTTAAAGAATTGGAGAAATAATGAATCAGCCAGGACAAGAGGGTTTAGACTACAGAAAGATGAGAAACTAATTAATACAAATACAATATTCTCCATGCTGCTTTTCTTCTCAGCACATTTGCCAATTCTCAGAAAAAAAAAAAGCATCAGGCTTAGAAAACAAGCATAGGTTGGCAGAGAAGTCATTAGAATTTTAAGCACATTTGCGGGATACCGATGCAGGTTTTGAGGTTTGGACTGCTAATGCATCCAGGATATGAGGAAACACTATTCATGGAATAACGAATGCACAGAACAGTACAGGCAATACTAAACCCAGTTAGCCCCTCAAGCCATTTGCTGATCAGCAGAACCAACAGCAGCTGCAACCTACTGGGAGGTTTTGCAACCTCTGAGTATTAGAGATATAAAAATTGGAAGTCTGGGCTTATTGATGAGAAACCCTGGGAAACACCCTCAGGCTTTTGGTTGAAATCTTAAAGAGTATCATTCTTAGAGTCAGTGTAGAACTAGGAAGACCGACACAAAGATTGCAGGAGAAATTCAAGTCAGCTCAGGTTCTCTGCAAGCCAGATGATGGGAGAATCTTCTCAGAGATGAAAACCTCATGGAAAGCCTATATAGCAAGAAGCAGGACCACCCTAAAAATAGATAATAAACTGGATATACAGTTGACCTAACATGGGAGTTTTCTACCATTAACTTTTAATTGGGGTACTAGGGATTGAACCCTGGGGCATTCTACCTCCTCACTATACCCCCAGACTTTTAGTTTTATCATTATTTTTTGACTTTTGAAAAAGGGTCTCACTAAGTTACCAAAGCTGACCTCAGACCTGTGATCCTCCTGTCTCAGCCTCCCAAGTGCTGAGATTACAGTCCTGTGCTACCCTGCCTAGTTTACCACTATCATTTTAAAACTTGTGATTATTAATGTAGTCAAGAAAATAACTGACAAGACACAGTTTCAAATGAAAATTGCAGAACAGAAAACATGAATAAAATTTAAAGTTCAACTTAACAGGTTTAATAGTAGACAGAATTCAACTCAGAACAGATGTTGTGATCTGAGAGATAGGTCAGGAAAAAATATCAAAAGTCAAACACAGAATAAAAAATATAAAGAGCCATATATAAATGACATATAGACAGCCAGGCGTGTTGGCACACGCTTGTAATCCCGGCTTTTGGGAGGCTGAGACAGGAGGATTGCGGTTCTTGTACCATCTCAGCCACTTAGTGAGACCCTCTACAACTTAGTGAGACCTGGCTTCAAAATAAAGAATAAAAAATTGGGCTGGAGGCGTAGCTTGGAGGTAGAAAATCCTTGGGTTCCATCCCCCATACTGAAAAAAAAGACATATAGAATATGATACAAACTTTTAACATATATGAAATTGGAGCTCACATAGGAGGAAAAGGAAGGAGAAAGCAAAAATAATATGTAGATAGATGCTGCCTGTGATGTCCAGTTACAGACTGAAAAGGAATATGACGTCATGGAACAGCAAAAGGAACGCACTTAGCCACGTCATATTAAAACTGATGCCCACCAAAAGTAGAATCGATATAAAATCAAACCACAGACTAAGAGGAACAGTTCCTTCAACACAAATGATGGGATCCATAGGATTCTGTAAAATAAACGCAACAACAAAATCCTTCAACCGTCTACACAAAGTAAAACTATGTTTAAAAAATGAAAGCAATAAAAGGTTTCCAGAAAGAAAATAATGAAGAAATTGCAAAGATAAGAGAACAGATGCACTAAAAGAAATACTAAGGGAAGTTCTTCAGAGAGACGAAAACTGGTCCTGATCCAAAATAGAAACATAAAAATTGTGGGAAGGGTTAGAGACCAATGGAATAAAATTCAGGATAAAAGAGAGCATTAATATTAAAAGGTTGTAGAGATAAATGGTGATAGAAGGATCTGAGGCTTCACCATTATCTAGGAACTGACAAAAAGTATTTACTTATGTCAAACTAAAGCTAAAGATTTTGTCATCTCTAGTGTAAGAAAAAGAATAAAAGTACAGCAGAAGAATAGCAACAGAGTGTATAGCAAGATATAAAATTAAAATAATGAATAATACCAATAAAAACAAAATCAAGGCGGGTGCCATGACACAGCCTGTGATCCCAGTGCTTTGGGTCTGAGACAGGTTCTAGGATAGCCTCAGCCATGAAGCAAGACTCTCAGGAATCTAGTGACTCTTTTTCAAAACAAAAAATAAAAATTGCTGGGAGTGTAACTTGGAGGTAAAATGGCCCTGGGTTCAATCCCCAGTACCAAAAAGAAAATAAAAACAAACTTGCAAGGAAGAATCAAATAGAAATAAAATTACTAGAGAGTAGACATATACACAAATATAACCAGTAGTTACATGAATTGTAATTGATTTAGATTGTTCTGAACAAAAGACAACTATTTGCATTTAAATACATGTTGCTTAAAAAGCAAGAAGGCTGAAAGTAAATGAGGGGGAAATATTTGTGACACAAACACTAGCTTAAATTTTCTTAAAAAAAAGCTTTTTTTAAAATTTTTTAAAATGTTTTTCTTAATTTTTTAAAACACATTTCTAAAAATATCATTTCTAGAGTTAAAAGGAGACACTATGTAATGACAATAGGGTCAAAACACCAGGAAGCTATATATAATTCTAATTTTTTTTTTTTTTTTTTTGCAGGTCTGGGGATGAAACCTAGAGGCATTCGACCTCTGAGCTACAGCCCCTCCCCAATTTTTTATTCTTTATTTTGAAACAGGGTCTCACTGAGTCGCTGAGGGCCTCACTAAGTAGCTGAGGCTGTCGGCAAACTGCAATCCTCGGGTCTCAGCCTCCCGAATGCTGGGATTACAAGCGTGCGCCACCATGCTCAGTGCTAAAGTTTGAAACATGTAAAGCAAATGGTGCCATAGTCAAATTTGATAGAACCAAAAGCTGAATTGGATAAAAACAGAGCTTGCCCCTTTCACAAGGTGATAGGAGAAAACAAACATCAGCAAAGATAAAGTCTTTCTGAAAAAGAAGATTAACGAATTTAGCCTAATGGACATATTGAAGCACTACACTGGCGTGACAGAATACACATTTTCCCATGTTGTTTGGAACACTTACCGTTGCTAAGGATATGCTGGGCCACAAAAAAGTCACATCAAATTTAAGTCATTGACATAACAAAGACAATGCTTTGTGACAACTGTGCAGTGAAACTAAAATTATAAGTAAAATAGGTCAAATCATTTTTGCAAGGTACAGCTAATGCTCTGCTTTAAAATATATATATAGCATCATCTACATAAAGCGAAAAAGCCTAAAAATCAATGATTTAAGTAATCATCTGAAAAAGCTTGAAAAGAAATGTAAATTGCTCTCAAAGAACTTAAAGGAAAGGAAATAATAATAAAATCAGATAGGAACATATTAGGAAACAAATGTATGAAAGAAGCTCACCGAGTGCTGTGTGCTGTATGTCCTTAGCAATTTGAACTTCATTTCCATATGAGATTACAACACACTAATAAAAGTATGTTTAAAAAAGTAAAGAAAAAGCCGGGCATGGGGGCACACACTTGTAATCCCTGTGCTTGGGAGGTGGAGACACGAGGATCACTCAGTTTCGAAGCCAGCCTTGCTGGCTTAAGAGACTCTGTTTCCAAATAAAAATATAAAATAGGTCTGGGAGTGTAGCCTGGAGGTAGAAGGGTTCCATCCCCAGTACCACCAAAAAAAAAAAAAAAAAACTAAAGAAAATATACAAATAAATATCAACAAAAATTTTGTTTTGAAAAAAATACTATAAATTACTAATAAGACTGGTATAAAAGAGCAAGAGAAAACATAATTTACCCATATCAGGAATAGTCATTACATATCCTAAAAGCATTTAACAGGATTATAAGATAATTTAGACAACTTTATCCACAAAATCTAAAAATGTACACAAAATGAATAATTGCTTATAAATATTAAGATTTCTAAACCCTACTCAAAAAGATATAGAAACTCCAAATAGTTCTATGTTAAAGAGATTGAATCTACAAAGAGAAAATGTTCTACAATTAAACTTTCATTAATAGAAGTCAATGGCTTTACTGATAAATTGTGTGTGTGTGTGTGTGTGTGTGTGTGTGTGTGTGTGTGTGTGTGGCACAGGGAAGTGGAACCCAGGGGCTTTCTACCTCCAGGCTATACTCCCAGACCTATTTTATATTTTTTATTTGGAAACAGGGTCTTACCAAGTTCCTGAGAGCCTCACTAGGTAGCTGAGGCTGGCTTCGAACCTGTGTGATCCTCCTGACTCAGCCTCCCAAGTGCAGAGACTACAAGCATGTGCCACCACACCCATCACTGATGAAATTTTTTTTTAATTAAAAATAATATAGTTAGTCTTACAAAAACTCCATGGAGAACAGAAGATAAGCAATTATCTTGTGACTTACTGTAGTAATAAGTTTATACAAAGACTTGGTAAGGGCACTCTAAGAAAAGATAATTACATGTCATCAGTCTTGAGAATATAGATATAAAAATTAAAGCAAAAAATATCACACTGAGCAGCAAATAAAAAGTAGTATATCACACCTAAGCAGGAGTTATTTGAGAAAGGCAACATTGGTTTATCACGAATACTAATTAACCATTTATTTCTTATAAAAAACTAAGGAAATCATGGGCTCCACTTAGCACCTATGTTGGGCCAGGAAGATGAATGGTTGAGCAAAAATGTGAGATAAATTCATTATAAAAACTGTTCTAAGTAGCATTTTCTTGTGTGGTACTGGGAGTGGAACCCAGGGCTATACTCTCAGAATTATTTTATACTTTATTTGAAAACAGGGTCTCACTAAGTTGCTGAAAGCCTCACTAAGTAGCCGAGGCTGGCTTCAAACCTGTGCGATCCTCCTGCCTCAGCCTCCCAAGCGCTGGGATTATACAATGCACTTAAACATATCAAAGTCAACCATTATTAAGCCAAGCATGGGAAGGAGAGATGGGTAGGGAATGGGGTGGTAATTGGGTAGGGGCTAAATGGGTGATGTGTACATGTATGTCCACACAAGTCTTTTACCTCATTATGATGTATGAATACAATACAACAATAAAAAAATTTAAAAACTCTTCTAGATCCAAAAACCTTGGTAACGTATTTTCAAGTTACTCCACTGTACCTCTAATTTAAAACTCAAGTATCTAGGCATAAATTAACAACACAACTATAAAAAGTTGGCTTCAAAAACTATAAAATATTACTGAATGAAATTAATGAAAACCTAAATAAACAAAAGACTATGTATGGCCATGTATTAAAAACTTTAAAATATATATTAAATATGTCATATTATATGTCATCCGTTCCAGGAGGCAATTGTGTAATCATTGATAAGATAATTTCAAGACTTAAGTAAAAAGGCAACAATAGCCAGCCAATCTTTGCAAAGAAAATACCCTGTATTAGGCACTTTTTATTTTGCCTGGAAATATATTTACATCTCTCTCTTTCTTTCTTTCTTTCTTTCTTTCTTTCTTTCTTTCTTTCTTTCTTCCTTTCTCTCTATCTCTATCTCTATCACACACACACACACACACACACACACACACACACACACACACGCACGCAAATGGAGAGTTTAATTCCTTGCCATGTGGCTTTGACATAGGAAGTAGCCATAACTAAGATCTCAATGAATTGACGGAATTAAGCCAAATGTCCTAATCTATGAATCTACTTATTCAGAATCTGCTCTCAATTTAAGAAATATATTTAGTACAAGCAGACAGATAAATATAGAACCTTTCAGATTGCATAAAACAATCATGATCTTTCCAGATGATGTAAATTTGCTTGAATGTTAGTGCTGCACTTGAAGGCTGCTTGACTTGGGGAAGTAACTTAATCTTTCAGGGTTTCAACTTCCTCAACAGTAAAGTGAGATTTATTATTTCATCCCTACTGTGAGGGGGGAAAAAAGACAAACAAAAGATATTCAACATTACTCTTTTCTCCCATTTCAACAGAATGACCTTACAGCATTTGTTAAAAATTGCAAATTAAATATCATCTCATTACCCATATTGCTAGGAAGTTTAATTTCCAAGTGAGATGAAAAAGTAAAAATATCCCAGATTAATTTCTCTTTGTTATAATTCTGCTAAGTAGTTTTTAATTTTTTTAAGAAGAGGTACCTTAAAATTTTATCTGTTTAGCTTTCAGTGTTTTATAATTTTCATTACAGTGGTCTTGGAGCTCCTTGGTTACATTTATTCCTAAGTGTTTTGAGGTGGGGTTATTTGGGTTTGGTTATGGTTTATTTTTGTTTTTGAGGCTATTGTGAATGGAGGTACTTTCTGGATCTCTTCTTCAGTGGATTCGTGGTTGGTATATAGAACAGCTATTGACTTTTGTAAGTCAGTTTGTAACCAGTGGCTATGGAAAACTTGATTGGAAGTTATTTTTCTTCAGGGCTTGAAATGCACCACTGCAAGCCGTCCTGAACTTTGGGGTTTCTGTTGAGAAATTTGATGCTATTCTGACTGGTTTTCCTTAAATGAGATCTGGCATCTCTCTCTTGTAGCTTTTAAAATTCTTTCTTCTTTTTCAGAATATCTTCTTTACTGAAATGTTCTTTCAATACATGAGGCCTTGGGTTTAACCCCCTGTACCTCAAAAAAAGGGGTAAAGCACAAAATGTTCTTTCATATCCTATATTTTTATTAATAGTCTATGACTCCAATCTTCTTTTCACTTCATTAGTCCTTTAAAGATCAAGGTTTTGAATTCTTTGGGATTTTTATACACTTCAATATCTGTGGATTCAGTTTTTAAGGAATTAAAAACTTTTGAAGGCATTTTGCTGACTTATTTATGTTTTCAGAAGTTCTGCATTTGCACATCTGTTATGATGAATTTTTCTTCTTCTATTACATGTGGGTCTTTTAGTAGTTGCTATCTTTTTACAGTCTCCCCTGAGCTGGGGCCATAACTTAGCATCAAAACATCTACTTGGTATACTCAAGGTTCTAAATTCAAACACCAGTACCACGGTGAGAGAAGAGAGTTAACTGCTAGTAATAGTGTTACTTAATATCAAACTACCTATCAGCCTATATTTTAAAACTTGTCACTAATAATCTCTGTGATTCTATTAACCAATTAAAAAATGGGTTAAATATAATATAGAATAAGATGAAAATGCAAGCATTCATGCTCGTGTACTTAATCCTAAATTGTGTTAGAAGAATAGGGAAAAAAGAAAAGAGATAACAAAATGGGGAAAAGGAAGAGAATCAGAAGATAAAATAAGGAAGAAAAAAAGGAGAGAGGATAAAAGAAGGTAATACGATTAGAAAGAAAAGAAACAGGCATTATGTATTAAAAATACATAAAATTGAAGCCCGGCATGGTGGCACATGCTTGTAATCCCAGTACTTGGGAACCTGAGACAGGAGGATCTGGCTTGGCAGCCAGCCTCAGCTATTTAGTGAGGCCCTCTACAACTAAGTGAGACCCCGTCCCAAAATAAAAAATAACAAATAGTGCTGGGGGTATAGCTTGGAGGTAGAATGTCCCTGGGTTCAATCTCCAGCACTACAAAAAAAACAAAAAAAACAAAAAAAAAACCATAAAATTGAATAGAACTCTGAAAAAACAATAATGTGGGAAAACACTGTATAAAAAAGCTAACACAGCAACAATCATTAAAAGATTCAGTTTTCATCTTGCTGAGGTTTTTTAAATAAAGATGCTTCTTCCTGAGTTTCAATTTTAACATCCCCTGCTATGAAAATGTTTGTAGAATGCAGTTATCATGCTATCTGATCCTTCTCAGCTCTGACTCACACCTGCCAAGCTTGTTATGGGAGTCTCTATGCTGAGCCTCACCCTCTTCGTGCCTTCCAGATCGTACTGAGGGAGCACTGTCCATTTCAGAGCAGAATTCATCCCCAGTGTGGCTGTACTTTTGTTTTCAAGGATGGGAATGAGAACTGGCAGGAGCTGTGGGCCAGCTCTCTACTCAAGGAGACTGGATAAATCCAAATGGTGCGACACTCTCCATTCTGAGAGCCTCAGTCTGTGTGCTGGTAGGAGATACATGGGAAGTGCCTTCGTCTAGATCCCTAGACATTTCTGGGCATGACTGAGCCAGGCCCGCAGTCGGATGGTGCAGGTAGCAGCTCTCACCCAGCCCTGACCCAACCCGTTTCCATTCCCTGTCAACCTTGCTTCTACCACAGGGTTCAGATTACCCATTTCAGGTGAAAGTGCCTTTCACTCTGCTCTGCTCTGCAGACTCATACACCAGCAGCTGTGACTCCTGTCGCCAGCAAAAGCTTCCCCTAAGTCCCTGCTACAGTCTCACTCTGTGCCCAAATGGATTCATGGCTTGCGTGCTCACCAACCCAGAAAAAAGCAAAGCTTAAGTGTCCACCTGATCCTGCATACACAAAAAGAAAGCAAACCAAGACCAAGACAAAAGAAACCTTTTCAAATACTAGACAGAAAAGGGAAACTGTAGGGCATTTCTAATACCCTAATGAGAAAGTCCAAAGTGTCTTTCCTTTCTTTCATACTATTATTGGTACATTATAGTCTCATAACATAATGCAGCTCACAGTGACAGCGGCACACACAGCACTTCCCTCCCCTCTCCCAGTTCCCCCATAGAGACTGGCACTGGTATTCTCACATATGTGCATAATGTCAATGTCAATGGAAGGGATCTCTTCATTAAATCTGCTCCACTGGAGTTTTTCCTTCATTATCTAAAGTCTCTCTTGTATCCTGATTAATCCCTAGCTCTCACATATAAGAAAAAAACATCCGACTCTTCACTTTCTGTGACTGGATAGTGATACGTCCCCACTAAATCCACTTGTAAGTTCCAGGGTCTTACTGTAACCAGCTCACTTAGCACAATCTGAATGGTTTTCTTATTCAGATTGTGAATATACTGGACAGTGAGGTCTGCATTACCTGTCTTTCCTTTTCTTTTCTCTTATTTTCTTCCTTCCTTCCTTTTTTACTTTATTTTATTTTTATTGGGTGTGGATTATAATTTTATATCATATTGGGTATAGAGTGTTAGAAAAATACATGTCCTCCTGACTAGTTATTTGAACCCAGGGGCATTCTACTTCTGAGCTACACCCCCAGTTCTTTTTATTTTTTATTTTGAAACAGGGGCTTACTAAGTTGCTGAAGATCTCACTATGTTGTTGACGCTGACCTTGAACCTGGGATCCTCCTGTCTCAGCCTCTCAAGTACGGAAATGACAAGCCTTCTTTTCTTAGTTTTTTTTTTTTTTTAACTTGGTGCATTGGAATTTTACATCATATTGGGGTACAGAGTGTCAGAAAAATACATGTGCACAACTCTTGGAACCCTCTCCACCAGGTCTCCTTCTCCTTTACCCTCCCCCCTTGTATACCTTTGAGATGGAATTGGTAACTTTGCAAACACTCATAATGTTGTTTCAACTATTGCATTCTCCTAATTTCCCTACCCTAACCCCCTCAGTGATTCCCCTGGAGTCTCTTCTCATTTATCTGATGTTGCCCTTTTTCTGAATATCTCACTAGCTTCATACATAAGAGAAAACATACATCTATTCTTTTATGAGACTGGCTATACTCAGTAAAAATATTCTTGAGTGTCATCCATTTTTCTGCTAATGATATGATTTTATTCTTCTTTATGACAGAATAAAATTCCATTGTATGCATATACCAAATTTTTATGAACTCTTTGTTCATTGACAGACACCTAGGATTACCCATAATTTGGCTATTGCAAATTGTGCTGCTCTGAACATGGATATTCAAGTACCAAGTTTTACTACAAAGAGATAGTAATAAAAACAGCATAGTATTGGCACAAAAATCATACACATAGACCAATGGAATCGAATTGATGACTCAGAAATAAAGCCCCATATCTATAAACAGTTAACAGTTGATCTTTGGTAAAGACAGCAAAGTCATATACTGGAGAAAGAATAGCCTTTTCCATAAGTGGTGTTCAGAAAACCGGCTATCCATATGTAGAAAAATGTAAATAAAGTCTGATCTCTCAATCTGCATAAAAGTCAACTCAAAATTGTTCAAGAATCTTGAAATTAGCCCAGAAATTTTGAAACTTCTAGAAGAGGGTATAGGACTAACACTCCAACATATAGGCACAGGTAGAAACTTTCTCAATAATACCTTGAAAGCTCAGGAAATTAAAATAAGAATTAATTAATGGATGACATTAAATTAAAAATCTTTTGCACAGAAAAGGAAACAATAAAGAATCTACAGATAGAGCCTACAAAATGGGAAACGATCTTCACCACCTACCCATCTGACAAGGGTCTAATATATAGACTATATGAAGAGCTTATTTATAAAGCTTAATTCATATATACATATACATATATCCCAATCAAAATATGGGCAACCGATCTGAATTGATTCATTTCAAAGGAAGAAGTACAAATGATCAACAAATGTATGAAAAAATGTTCAATATCTTTAACAATCAGGGAAATTGAAACCAAAACTACAATGAGATTTAATTTCACTCCACGTAGGATGGCAACCATCAAGAACACAAATAATAATAAATGCTGATGAGGATGTGGAGAAACCAGAACACTATTACACTGTTTGTGAGACTGCAAACTAGTACAACCACTTTGGAGATCAGTGGTTCCACTTTGAGGAACCACTTTGGTGGTTCCTCAGAAGATTGAGAATAGAACGACCATATGTCCCAGCAATAGCACTCTTGGGCATCTTCCCAAAGAAAATGATATCAGAATATTGTAATAATAGTGGCATATTCATGTTCATAGTTGCCTTTCTTAATGCTGTGGGGAAAGTTTCTTTCGGATTCCTGGAGGGGAGCATCCCTTCCTCCTGAGTTAGCACTGGTCCAGTGCTCCTGCTGTCTATTTCGTTTATTAATTCTCTTTCTACTCTAAAACCCAATATATCTGTTTTTCCCTCATTGCTAGCTTTCTGAGTTGCCACACAGTGCATTCCCACAAACTTCCTACTCATCAGACCACCGCAGAACTGACATTTGATTCCATCTGGGAAAGCATCATTATATGGTCTCTACACCACCATTTTGTAACCTCTCCTTAGTGTGGATTTTTCTAAAGGGTAAAAAAAAATAAAATGAGAAGATTATGAAAGCAGTCCTTGATACTAATGTATATAATGCTTATTATATAGGATGTATGCAAACAAAGAGTATTCATTAAACAATATTATTCAGATTTGTCTCAGAATGAGTCATGTGATTAAAACAATAGAACAGATGTCATCAGGAGCTTATATAACTGATTGCGAAATCCAATTAGCTAATGATTCTACTTTCCTTCTTCCCACCAAATATAAATATTCTCTCACATTTATTTGAAGATATCCAAGCCCGGAGATCACTGAGACTCAAGACCAGACTTGCAGGAATTTGTTGGATCACACTATATAAAATCACATAGCATGGTGATGTCAGATGCAAAGATGTCCCAAATACCAACCTGTACAGCCATACTGTGTTACCAGCTTATCTGTAGTTCCACCAGCAAATTCCAGAAAATAAAGCATGCTAAATCAATACAGATTATTGATTTTTTTCAATGCCGTGATTTATAAATACCAAACTTTATCTGATCTTGGCTCCATCATAAGATGAAGACTGCAACACTTTTATATTTTAGTAGCTCTTAACACATCAGCACAACCTTTTGTTAGATGTGTTCGGGATTTTTTTTTTTTTCTGGTACATTGGCAAATTGAGGCAAAAATTTTTAAACATCCTTCAAAATCATCACTCATTGCACTCCAGCCTGTTCCCGAACTTAGAGAAGAGAATGGCTCCAACGCTAATGAACCACAACTGTAGGGAATAATTCTCCCAGGGACATTAGCCAATGAACATTTCAGTAGTTCGTGTTAAGTATCCACAAATCCTCTGGTTACAGGGGGGGAAATAAGTTCCTGTCTTTGTTCCTATTTCCTTATAATCATTCTCTTCTTTGCCTGCACAAAGAGGCCTATTTTTTCAGCTAAGGGCCAGATTTAGAGCAGTGGCTCAGCAGACTCATGGGATCATTTTACCAGCAAAAGCATTTATAATTCATGGAAACAGTGTTTGACCTGATAGAATTCTTGGTGCCTTCATCCAGCTATAATTTCATCCTAACACTTGAAATATCAGCTTAGACTGTAGTCTCCCTGTTTAGTTTTCATTATTGTTGTTATTGCTATTTTAAATGCAGCACTGCAGTTTCTAGGCCTCAGCGCAGAGCTTCCAATTTTAAAATTGTTAGCCAGGAGTCGGAACTTTTGTTTGTTTGTTGAGTAATAAATCATTTATAAAGCTAAAATCCCTTGGAGTTAAGTAAGTTGATGCTTCTTGGAAATTCCAGGTATCTAACTGCCTAACTTTATGCAGGGCATTTCGAGAGATGTGAAAGATACACATGTGAGTATGACATAGCCCCTGCCCTCAGAAGTCTTCTATAGGACTGTTAGATCATTAAGTTCAACAAGGGTTCATCAGGCATTTACCATGAATGGGGGGCATTTCACAAGATTCACAAGATACTCAATCTTTGTTCACAATACATAAATGGAGAATTTTACAAAATTCACAAGATACTCAATCTTTGTCCACAATATGATTAGAATTTTTTTTCCAAATAGTTTCAGGATTCTGGTAAAATACTGAAAAGATAATATACATAGAAGAAATATTACAAGTGTATATAGTTGCAAATAGATATATCAGCATGTGCCTTTTTGTCTTGTTTTCTCAAAGGAAAATTTTTCTAAGTCAGACTTTATGTTATGCATTATTTTTTATTTCTAATGACAATCCTAATTTGGACAGATATATTTATATTTATATTTTATTTTTATTTTTTATTTATATAAAAAATATATAAATACACATAAATATGTTTATATTTATGTATATTATATATATATATGTTTCTTTTTTTGGTGGTGGTACTGGGGTTCCTGGAAACCTTTCTACCTCCAGGCTACACTCCCAGACCTATTTTTTATATTTTTATTTGGAAACAGGGTCTCTTAAGCCAACAAAGGCTGGCTTCGAAACTGCGTGATCCTCCTGTCTCTGCCTCCCAAGCGCGGGGATTACAAGTGTGCACCACCACGCCCAGCTTAGACAAATATTTCTTAGTAATATATACCAAAGCAGCCTACATGATTATTCTGGGGAATAGATATAGAAAAGCTTTCTCTCCCCATAAAGTTAATAAGTGCCATGATAATAGTATCATCTGGTCCAAAAGAAGATTAAATAACCTATTTGGAAAGAGCTGAATAAATTAATAAAAATATTAACATTGCTTGAAATTTAGGGGCATAAATAATTGATTTTCATTGTAACTTACAAAAATATTCTGTATTATTTATTATCTACCACTTTTTGGAGTTAATATGATTATATTTATCTGAAATGATTTCTTAATAGTTATATATATTTTTTCAAATACAATATCTAATCATCCTTAAACCAGAGAAAGAATAAAGTGATCAGTTAACCAAAGATATGGTCTCTCTGAAGCATTCTTTTGAACTGGAACTTGATGAACTTTATGTTGGTAGAATTGTCTGAAACAAAAATTTTAGAGGATTTTAAACCAACAGAGCACCAATGGAGAATGGGTTATCCAGTGAACATATATTATCTAGTGTGTGCCAGTTATTCTAGTAGACACTGGTGGAAAATGGGGAATAACATGTTGGTTTTGGCTTCCAGCACCACAGAGTAAAAGGAAAAACCAAAATATGAGCCATATTTTGCTTTGCTGTTAATCATACCACTTCATATTTTAACCAGCTGTTCCCAAAATATGGATCCTGAACCAGCATCACCAGCATCACCTGGAAGCCTGTCAAAGTGCAAATCCTTAAGGCCCACCTCAGACTTCCAGGAGTAGGTCTAGTGATCTGTGTTAACAGGTATTCTAAATGATGGGATAGAATACCCACTGACATTCGAGAACCATGATCTAGGCTTACCTAGGCCAACTCGAGTGCCTTCTTTGCCTCCTCCTCACAGACACCAGTACTTCCACAACAACAAAAGTTTGTCTTCCATCTCATTGCATGTGTTGGGGGGACACAGGGGAAGATGCTACTGGGGATTAAACCCAGGGACATTCTACCTCCAAGCTATATCCCCAGACCTATTTTTTTTAAAAACAAGTTCTCTCTAAGTTGCTGAGGGTCTTGCTAAATTGCTAAGGTTGGCCTCAAACCTGTGATCCTCCTGGGATTACAGGCATGAGCCACAGTGCCTGTCTCCTACTCATTATTTTATATAAAGAAAGAAAATAATAAATTTACTATATACATTAAGTGGGAGCCCCGAACTTGACATTTATTGTTCCCTTAAATAACAATATTCTTAGCTGGGCGCCGTGGCACATGCTTGTAATCCCAGCATTTGGGAGGCTGATACAGGAGGATTGTGGTTCACAGACAGCCTCAGCTACTTAGTGAGGCCCTTTGCAACTCAGTGAGACCCTTTCTCAAAATAAAGAATAAAAAATAGGGCCGGGCGTGGTGGCGCACACTTGTAATCCCCGCGCTTGGGAGGCTGAGACAGGAGGATCACACAGATTCGAAGCCAGCCTCAGCTACTTAGTGAGGCTTTCAGCAACTTAGTGAGACCCTGTTTCCAAATAAAAAATATATATTAAAAAAAGGTTTGGGAGTATAGCCCAGAGGTAGAAAGCCTCTGGGTTCCACCCCCAGTACCACCAAAAAAAAAAAAAAAAAATAGGGCTTGGGGTGTAGTTTGGTGGTAGAATTCCCCTGGTTTCCATCTCCAGTACCAAAAAAAAAATTCATTTCCACAGTCCACAGTCCTGGTAGTTTCTGTGGTAGCCTTGGTTTATTTTCTTCCTTTCTGTAATATTCACAAATTGCTTGATCTTGAGTTAAAATATAACACAAAGTAGTTTTTAAAAACTTCAGAGATCTCATGCATATTCTTGCTTATAATTTTAGTCTAAAAGAACTATAACCATAATGCAAAATGCTGGATTTCTGTGATTTGATATACATGTCAATATGAAGAGGAGACAGAAAGTACAGCGTTCACTAAACCTAAGACTTACCCAAATTAAGAAATATTTAGTGGTGCCATTTTTTCCTAATCATTAGCAGCAACACTGCTGATTACTCTGACCACTTTAAAGAAGAAAAATGGCCACTGATTCCAATAAATCAGAATTTGGGTTTGTTTTGAAGTGTTTTAAGGAGTTTCTGGAAGTAGATGTGCATGCCATCACCAGGTCAACCCCACATGTCCCTGTGGCATAAATACTGTCTCAAGGGAGAGAGGCGAGAGGCAAGACAGCACCTCTGCATGGGCTGATTCCTCAAGCACTGCTATGTTGATGACACAAGATAACTTATCTGATTTCTTTGAGGAAGAAGTGGGGAAATGCTAGAGATACACCGCACAGCTGACACCCCGTCGAACCTCATGGAGTCACCCAAGAGTTGAGAGGTGGGTCACCTACTTTTGCTTCTTTCAACCCTCCTGCCTCTTCGCTCATATTACCTCCAATGCTCCACCTCGGAAATTGTTAGTGTTTCCTACAAAGCCTTAGAGCGTAACTGCAGCTTGGATTCCATCACAATTTTTTACGTCAGTAGAAATCTCGCATTCAAGCCGGGCGTGATGGTGCACGCTTGTAATCCCAGCATTCGGGAGGCTGAGACCTGGAGGATCGCAGTTTGCGGACAGCCTCAGCTACTTAGTGAGGCCCTCTGCAACTCAGTGAGACCCGGTTTCAAAATAAAGAATAAAAAATAGGGCAGGGGGTGTAGCTCGGAGGTAGAATGCCCCTGGGTTCCATCCCCAGACCCGCAAAAAAAAAAAAAAAAAGAAAGAAAGAAATCTCGCATTCACTTTCCATCCTCTAGAAGTCTGTTTGAATCTCTCCTTCCTGGTGCACCCTTCTCCATGGCTCTTTACTCTTTCATTCACAGCTAATTTCTCTGTTTGTAGGGCCTCGAGTAACTCAGAGGTGCCTATGACCGTGCCCTCCTTAATTCTGATAAAAGTCTCTATCCTCATATATTCTCCCCTCATTAGCAATCTCCTCACATCTCTGCTCTAGCTCTGGTCCAGGGATTCCTATATCTTCATCTTCTGCTCTATCCTCCTGATTTTTTATTTCAGAAAGTCAAAATAATCACTTTTGCAGTATTAAAGCCTTCCCCTGAGGGTAGGTTAAAGAACTTAAGAAACTAAGAATTAAGCATCAAAGCTGGAAGACTTTTTATCAGCAGGGAAAATGCTGGTATCACTCACATATGGTTATTTTCACCATGTCACATCTAATTTTATTTTTTCTTTCCTTCTTTTGTGATGCTGGGAATTGAACATAGGGGTGTTCTACCTCTGAGCTGCACTCTAGGTCTTTTTTAAAATAGTCTTACTAGGTTGTTGAGAGACTCCTTAAGTTGCTGAGGCTCCTCTTAAATGTTCTTTTCTTACCTCCCCCACTAGTTTATTGCCTCCTTGAAAGGGGTACAGTACAGTGCCCACTGTTGTGAATCTGGAACATCAAAGGTACTCAGTACATGCTAGAAAAGAAAATGAAACATAGAGAGTATTATCTACTTGACACAATTAGGCAATTAAGTCCATAAGAGGCAAATCAATTGGAATGGGGTCTAGGAAATTGCATGGCAATTCAGAGCGTGATTAGGTAAGAGGTGACTAGCAGGCTCTCAAAACCATTCTTGGTAGTGTTTTAGTGCATAGATCAGAAAGCCACTGATGTAGGTTAAAGTTTTTCAAAATAGGAAGGTATCCTCTCTGACTTCTATTAAACTGTAGAGCATATATTATCTAATCTGTGCCACATTAAGCCTTATAGGCAAGAGAGACACCAAAATATTATGTATCAGACTAGAAAGATATCTGATCAGGCACTAAAAAGCATCTTAATTCTCTACCCTTAATTCTGAAGGCCTGAGACAATACCCAGGAAATCCCCAGTGTACCCAGTCCGATTGAAGATGAACATCTAACATGGAAGAACTCTAGAGCCTTCAGCTTATGACCAAACAGAAGCAAGACTGTGCTCTGCATTTAACGGACAACCCTCTTGTTTCCACCTACTCTGAACACTCGAGATGCTGCAAATTGGCATGAATGAGAGCTTCTGGAGTGAACCCTGCCATGTGGTGTCTCAAAGGCCATCGCTACTGTCCTGCACTCTTGTGGGCAGAATAAACAGGGAGGGGAAACGAAGCCGTCATCACAAATCTTTTGGCAACAGACATTCCATCAGCAATAGCAGACACTCCCTGCTTAAATTCTCTTAAGCAATACACTCTCTCAAACACTGATAAACATGACATCTTTGTTCTACAAAGAAGTCATGGCTTTGTTTAGCAAATATAGATCTATTAAACAGAGATCAGGTAAAGTCACAAATTTATGATGAGCAATATGGGTAATCCTGGCAGATGTGTGTATATTAGAAAACTTTAGCCTTTCCACTTCAAAAGAGGTTTTTTTGGTTTATTTCTCTTTCATTACAGTCACTAATTCATAAAATCTAACCTTTATTTTGGTTTTGATTTTGGCTACAATTAACCACAGCATATGATAAAATAACAATTTAATAATATTTCAAAATGTCTATTTGTATCATAAAAGATATAATATTAATATAAGAACACTTTGATTAGGGGTTACTGTGCTTATTTTCTATAGCCAAAAGGATTAATATAGTATTTCCCTTAGATAAATGATTTATGTTAAATCTCCCTGGAATTTCCATTTAATAATACCTAAACTTTGTCTCATAACCAGAATTTTGCATATAATGGTTTTACCTTGTGTTTTCCAGTGTTTTATTTTCATCTTTTACCAATTCACCAAAGCCTTTTAAGGCTATAAGAGAAGGAAAATATGATCTATCCCTAACCTATGTTTTTTACTAAATTATTTCCAATAGGCCATAGTTACTCATCAAAGACCCAGTGATGACATTTGAGTAACTTTTATGTGTGCAAAATAAAGAGGCACCTGAAATTGTAAATTCGAATCTAGTGCTTCTACAAACACACCATTTGTAGTATTCTGAAAATTAGTGAATTTTCTTAGCAGCTTCTGGAAATAAGCCTAATAGCCAAAGAAGAAGAAACCTTGCTCTATTTCTGTTCTGGGTAATGCTGGGTCTCTGGAATAATAAGAGACCCAGCATTCTAAATGAAACTAAATGAAACATCAAACTACTAAATGAAACATCAAACTACTAGTTGTTCCAGTTCCCAGATAACAGAGCTAGAGCCCGGCACAGCAAGAGAAAAACACTCTCCAGGAAGATGCGCTGGGTGGAACCAAGAAAACAACACAGAAGACAACTACACTCCAACCAGAGTCAGTGGGCTGAAACAGAAGCTTCTCTTGATTAGTCAGCTCTTTCTTATAAAACACAAATCGTTCTCCTCCTGGGCTTGTCACTTTCTTTTTACAAACTCCTCTAAAACTCCTCCCTCAAATCTTTTCAAAATGAATTGGTGGGACCATAATTAGTTCTGCCTTTCACTATCATTCAGACTGCTTGCAAATAATTTCTCATATTAATCTCATTTCCTTAATGGATATCCCACCAGGAATATCCCACCAGTCTAAGTTTCAGTCTTTATTGCAAAGCCCAAATTCTACTTGAATTAGCTTCTACTGTGTTTTCATAGGACATCAAATTTGTAACTGCAGTAAAACAAAGCATCCTACCATCCTGACTATATTCATATTTCTATTTATTCCTTGTTATCTCTCTCTTTCTCTTTCTCTCTCTCCAAAAAAGTTGACTTATACATTTCCTCCTAAATTAACAACCAACTAATCCTCAGCTTCTTTCCTTCAAGAAAGTTCACTTAAGCAGGAAAAGGTAAAATAGTTTAATTATTATTAAACACTATTATTTTAAAATATATTTTCATTGATGTAATTCATTTCACTAAAAGTGGGTGTAATGGTAATAATCTTTAAATAAAATAAAATAACCAGATACAGAGCATGGTATCTTGATTCTCAGTAATGCTAAAAAAAAAAGTCTAAATAAATCCTGGGGTTTTATTTAGAGTATAATTGAACATGAAGAATGATTCCCTATGAGTTGGACCTAGAGGCATGATAGCAGGAACATACAGAATTTCATTATGAAAAAGAGAGTAGTGGTTGGGGACATGGTTTCTGCTTAAGATAGATAGACTTTTGGCTGGGAAAACATCAATTAAGAGTGTGAGAGTGGAGCTGATTAAAGCTAAGAAGTAAAAAACAATTTTACTAAAGCAGAGTGTGTCTGCTAAAAGAGGAGGGCAGGCGAGCTATGCTTCTTGCAGAACAGGATCCAGTTTCCCATGCTAATCACAGGATTATCTATATAGCTACCCATCTGAATCCCTCTATCGCAGGCGTGTTTCTTTCTCTCTCTCTCTCTCTCTCTCTCTCCCTCCCTCCCCCCTCTTTCTATCACTCTCTCTCTCTGAGTTACTTGAACCTAAACTCTTTTCTTTAGTCTGAGGTAAGACTGTGAGGTTTTTTTCTAATGTTCGTTCTTTATCTTCTATTCCTGATTCCATCCTCTTCTGACATGAAGCTTCTCTACCTAGAAACATAAACCAAACCAAATTGAAAATGAATCAGAAAAATCTTAAGATTTCTCCTAAGTTTGCATCTCTAAATTAACTCACAAAGGTGCTAAATACACGGTTCAGTGTCTACTAACTTCTGAAGGTGTGTGCCATATCTGTTTTAATCAGATAATGCACCACATATTAATGGTTTATTAGTTGCTTGCTGAATTAATAAATTTTAAATATGATTTATAATTTGTAAGAAATCAAAAGGAATATAAAGCAATCATCCCAGTACACTTAAAAGATATCCATAGTTTCTATAGGTCCAAGAAATTTTTAAAAAATGTTTGTTCTGGGCAATGGTCCAAGCACAATAAGCTCTGAGTATGGTTATTAATGAGTACAAAATAGATAATGTACCGTGTCAAATATCAGAAATTGTCAGATGTGCAGCCGGGCGTGGTGGCGCACACTTGTTATCCCAGCATTTGGGAGGCTGAGACAGGAGGATCGGGGTTCATGGACAGCCTCAGCTACTTAGTGAGGCCCTCTGCAACTTAGTGAGACCCTGTCTCAAAATAAAGAATAAAAAAAATAGGGCACAGAGTATAGCTCAGAGGTCACATGTCCTTGGGTTCCATCCCCAGACCCATAAAAAAATTAAAAAATTGTCAGATGTGCCATGATAATGTAGGAAAAAAGCCAATCTTTGTACCGTTAAACATCTCTAAAATTTCCTTACCAGTCATTAGTAGTAACTTTTAGAGCTATGTTGTAGCACATTAAGGTTTTATTCTCAGGTGGTCTCTACACATTCTGTCAACAAACAATCTTGATATCACCTTCAACTGTAGAACCATCTTAACTCAGTGACATTTTTTCAGAGGGGAAAAATCCCCAAATAGCCAAAGGGAGAGAAAGCAAATACATTTTCATACTCATTTTGATGTAGTGCAAAAGACCTGAGATTTAGACCCAAATAGGTAAGATGTGGGTCAATTTCCAGTCTCTGATATTTAGCACCTATGTAGTGTTGAAAGAGAGTATTAACCTTCATGAGTCTCTGGTTTTTTTTTGGGGGGGGTTGTTTTTTTTTTTTGGGGGGGTGGTACTGGGGTTCCTGGAAGCACTTCTACCTCCGGACTACACTCCCAGACCTATTTTTACATTTTTATTTGGAAGCAGGGTCTCCTAAGCCAGCACACGCAGCTGGCTTCGAACCTGTGCGATCCTCCTGTCTCTGCCTCCCAAGCGCGGAGATTACAAGCATGTGCCACCACGCCTGGCTGTTTTTTCATTTTGAAATTTAATTTGTGGGATTGAGGATTAAATCAAAGTATGCCCAGGCCTTGCATAGTAAATGCTCAAGTGACAGTAGCTCTTTCCTATTGCCATTCTATTGATATTTTTAACTTTCAGTAAAAAGAATACTTGGTTTTTAAGGACAAAGGTATGTTCTCCCTTCCCGGGAAGCCTTCAGCACACAGGACCTTGGTGCCTCCCCAGACTGCAGGCCCTAGACACAACCCTTTCCTATGACCTGACTCCATCCACAGGGAAACCCTGAAGCAGACCAACTCCAACTTCTTCATCCCCCAGGAGCAGAGAGACAGGCTGAAAGGAATAATGAAGCACATAGGTGTGCATTCATCAAATGCACTGGGTCAGACACCAAACACGCACCCCAACTCTGAGTCAAAGGGAGCCAATATGAGGGCCAAACGCTCCCTCCCACCATCACAGCATTCCCTGGACTTTAAGTTGTGTGAGAAGGATGCCTTGAAAGACTAAGCACTAAGCACCCCTCACCCAAAGAATGTTCTATGCTGCAAAGGATTGAATAGGATATTTAGTAGTGGGAGCTGTTATTGAGTGGAAGTGGGGTTCATTGGGCAGGATAAGACATGTAAATTTATTTTATACACATCTGAGAGCTCTAACCAGTTTGAATTTCACTTCTGAGACAGAGGAACATGAACACATACCCATGCAGGTATATACACATGGCGGAGGATGACATTTTTGAATTTGTATCCTCTCTTTTGTTGGTTAAGCCTCTCATTCAACCAAAAAATAGCTACTATTGTGAGTAAAGATAGGACTCCTAAAAAATAATATTCTTTAAATTTTTCAAACCCAAACTTGAGTCAATCGGTGTGATACATTTGCGTCAACAATAAAGCTAAGATTAGCAAAAAGGAAAATAAATTTGCATTTCTTACTCACAAAATTGATAAGCTTTGTAGCCTTATAAAGTTAAGCATTACAAACATCTTGTGTTCTGCTTTATTTGGGTTATTTATCAGTGGATATGTGAATAAGAGTCTATTTTGAGACATACTATTTACAATAAGATCTTAAAATGGATAATAATTTTAGAAATATTAAACCAGTGTATTTTTCATTCATCATAAGTTCACTTCCCATGACTCCTCGCCCATTAAATGAGTAATATTCATTACTTCAGGGGGTTGTTGGTTATTTCCTAGAACAAATAAGTCATTATTCAACTTTGAAACTCAGAATTAAATTACTCCTGACCTCACAACTAGATGATGGTCTTGACAACCAAGCTTTGCTGGGAGGAATATGTTTTTCTAAATTTCCAAATCTTTGTTTTATTAAAGCAAAATGCGGATGTCAGAGCTTGTTTTATGCTCTCAACCTCTGTGCACAGAGAAGGTAGTTTCTCAGGGAAGGCTCTGACACCCAAGGAGAGGAAGGAGGTCTTTCTGTTTTCTATTTTATTTTCTTCTGACAAACTCTAGAGGAGATGACGTTAGAACAGCACTACTTGAGATAGAGCCAGATGTGGCAACACCCTGGACTAAAGATGAGAGAGGGAATGAGATGGAGGAAAGTGAGAAAGAAAGGGAGAAGAGCGCTCCTTCCTGCCTGAGGCCTCCTGCAGCCACTGGACCGGTCACAGTAGAGCAACCCTATAACCTGGCATGCTCAGGCAGAGGCGACACCCACACCCTGCCTCCACATGGTGTAGTAAGAGTCAGAAGTAAATCGGATCCTCAGGGGGAAGTTGAGATACTTGTCAGGTGGCTAAGCATTAAGAAGCAGCTTGTCTTCCAGAGATTTAGGGAAGAGGAGATGGGGTAGAAAGCAGATGGAAAGCAGACAAAAATGCACTGGGTCAGACACCAAACAGCCACACCCCAACTCTGAGTCAAAGGGAGCCAATATGAGGGCCAAACGCTCCCTCCCACCATCACAGCATTCCCTGGACTTTAAGTTGTGTGAGAAGGATGCCCTGAAAGACTAAGCTCTAAGCACCCCTCACCCAAAGAATATTCTATGCTGCAAAGGATTGAATAGGATATTTAGTAGTGGGAGCTGACTGTCATTGAGTGGAAGTGGGGTTCATTGGGCAGGATAAGACATGTAAATTTATTATATACACATCTGAGAGCTCTAACTGTAAGAGCTAGAGATTAGCAATGCTATTGATCTACTCCCCTTATTGGACTATATAGTGTCAGAATTCAAATGCTATTATCGATTTTAAGTGTGTGTGTGTGTGTGTGTGTGTGTGTGTGTGTGTGTGTGTGTTAGGGATTCAAATCCAAGTTTATAATTTATTTTGTCCAAAATGACTGAAAGCATAAATGTGCAGAAATCCTGATCAACCTAACATCTGGAGTCGCAGAGTAGCAAACAAGGTTAGATTCATTTTAATTTCACAGTACAAGAACTCCAAAAAGAAAACCTTAAGTGCCGAGCGTGGTGGTGCACGCTTGTAATCCCAGCATTCAGGAGGCTGAGACAGGAGGATCGTGGTTCACGGACATCCTCAGTTACTTAGTGAGGCCCTTCACAACTCAGATCCTGTTTCAAAAATATAAAGACTAAAAATATAGCGCTGAAGGCGTAGCTCCCTCAGGTACAATGCTCTAATGTGCCACAATGTACTAATGATTGACTGGTAAGGAAATCTTAGAGACTTTTAACAACGCAAAAATTAATTGGAAAAAAAAAAGGAGAACCCTTAAAAGAAATAAATCTTGCCTAAAGAGGTGCTCCTGAAGAATCAACTTTAGACATGCCCCTGGCAGGAGCCAGGCATGCTAAATAACACATCCTAATGGACTGCTCAAGACACAGTGAGCAGACAGTCACCAGTGTGCATAGGGTCAGGAGAGCCAACAACATCAAGTAGTGGCTATTGTTCTGGTACAGTGTCCAAAAGCAATATTAAACTCTGTAATAAATAACCTTGTCAGAACAAATTTGTTTAGCCTTTAGATTTGTGCTACTATTTTGTGTAAGTAATTTTTTGTCACCTGACTGAGCTAAGTAGATGCATGAAAATGTTTCATGATTTTAAGAAAATTCACTGCTGGGATCCAAAGTAAACTGTGAAGTGTAAATTTCTTCTCTGTTGAATAAGATGAGGCTCAGGGTAGACCAGTGATATTTAAGAAATGAGAAGAGATTTTTTTTTCAATAATACATTTTTATTTTTATTTTTATTTTTATTTATTGAACGTAAATAGTATACATTTACACTATATTTGATGCCCTCCCCCCCGCCCCCATTTTCCTTTCCCCCCTCCCACCAATGGCTGTCCAGGTTGACCATGACTAATTCATAATTTTACACATGTTCAGGTGTAGACCCTCGTTAATCAAGACCGACCTTCCTCCTCTCCTATCTTACCATCCAAACTTAGCTAGTATTTCCCCTTCAATAACTGGAGTCCCACTGGTATTCTTTGTGTTTCCTAGTTTGGGTATATTAGAGGAAACATATGTATCTTCTTCTTTTGTGCTTGGCTGATCTCACTTAACATAATGTTCTCCAGGGTTTTCCATCTCCTTGCAAATGACATAATTTTGTTCTTCTTTATGGCTGAATAGAATTCCATTGTATGTATTTCCCACAGTTTTGCTATCCATTCATCTGTTGATGGTGATCTGGGTTGGTTCCATATTTTGGCTATTACATATTGTGCTGCTATGAACATAGGTATGCATATGTTGCTATATTTCTCTGAATTCAACCCCTTTGGAAAGATACCCAGGAGTGGTATAGCTGGATCATATGGTGGATCTATTCCCACCTTTCTTAGGAATCTCCACACAGATCTCCATCGTGGTTGAAATAGTTTGCATTCCCACCAACAGTGTAAAAGAGTTCCTCTTTCCCCACATCCTCGCCAGCATTTGTTGTTGTTTGATTTCTTTATGCTTGCTACTCTGACTGGGGTTAGATGGAATCTCAGTGTAGTTTTGATTTGCATCTCCCTGATGGCCAGTGATGAAGAACATCTTTTCATGTATCTATTAGCCCTTTGTATCTCTTCTTTTGTGAAGTGTCTATTTAGTTCATTTGCCCATTTCTTGATTGGGTTGTTTGTTTTGCCAGTGTAGAGTCTTTTGAGCTCTTTGTATACTCTGGATATTAGCCCCCTATCAGAATGGTGGCTGGTAAAAATCCTTTCCCATTCTGTGGGCTTCCTCTTAAGGTTATTGATAGTTTCCTTTGATGAGAAGAAACTTTTTAGTTTGATATTATCCCACTTGTTTATTCTTGCTTTAATTTCCTGAGCTTTGGGGGTTTTGTTGAGAAAGTTACTGCCTGTGCCAATATGTTGTAGTGTTGAACCTATGCTCTCCTCTACTAACTTCACAGTCTCAGGTCTAATTTCTAAGTCTTTGATCCATCTTGAGTTGATTCCTGTGTTTGGTGAGATATAGGGGTTTAGATTCATCTTTTTACAAATGGTTAGCCAGTTCTCCCAGCACCACTTGTTGAAAAGGCTGTCTTTTCTCCAGCGTATGTGTTTGGCCTCTTTGTCAAAGATTAATTGACTAAAGATGTATGGGTTTGTTTCTGTATCTTCTATTCTAATCCACTGGTCAGTATATCTGTTTTTGTGCCAGTACCATGCTGTTTTTACTACTATTGCTCTATAGTATAGTTTGAAGTCTGGGATTGTAATGCCTCCTGCGTGTTTCTTGTTATTGAGAATTGCTTTGGCTATTCTAGGTCTTTTCTTTCTCCATATGAAGTTCATGATTGATTTTTCTAGGTCTCTGAAGAATGTCACTGGTATTTTAATGGGAATTGCATTGAACCTATAGATCAGTTTTGGCAGAATGGCCATTTTGATGATATTTATTCTGCCTATCCATGAGCACGGGAGATCTTTCCATCTTCCAAGGTCTTCTTCAATTTCTTTCTTTAATGTTTTATAGTTTTTGTTGTAGAGGTCTTTTACATCTTTGGTTAGGTTTATTCCTAGGTATTTTATTGGTTTTGAGGTTATAGTGAATGGAATTGCTGTTTTTATTTCTTTCATTGTGGATTCGTTGTTGGCATAAAGAAAAGCCACTGATTTCTTTAGGTTGATTTTGTAACCTGCGACTTTGCTGAATTTGTCAATCAGGTCCAGAAGTCTTTTGGTTGAGTTCTTTGGGTCTTCCAGATAAAGGATCATGTCATCTGCGAATAAGGATAATTTTAATACCTCTCTTCCTGTGTGAATTCCTTTGATTTCCTTCTCTTGTCTGATTGCTGCAGCAAGCGTCTCAAGGACTATATTGAAAAGGAGTGGTGATAGTGGGCATCCTTGTCTTGTTCCTGACTGTAGCGGAAATTCTTGCAGTTTTTCCCCATTCAATATAATGTTGGGTTTGGGTTTGCAGTATATTTTTTTTTTGTTTTTCTTTTTTTTTTTTTCATATTTATTTTTAATTGGTGCACTGTATTCATACATCATAGTGGGATACATACTTTTGTAGACATACATGCACACATTGCCCAGTCAGCCCCCACCCGATCCCCACCCTGTTCTCTCCCTATCCCCCCCTCCTATGCTTGGCTTAGTAGTTGACATCTAGTATTATGGCAATTTATCCAAAATTAAAAATGATAATCTCTCATAACAGTTTCATTTGTCTGATACCAAGCTTTTGATGACTTAAAGATAACATTTCAATATTTCTTTTTGCTTTCTTTCTTACCAGAGAATCTATTTTTTTCTATTTTTTAGGTGAAACTATCATATATTTATATATTTATTTTTCATAAAAAAAATCTATCCTAATATGGAATATGGACTCTAGGTACCCACATCGATCTTGAAAAAGAACAAAGCTAGAAGATATATATTTTCTGATTTCAAACCATATAAAGCTACAATAATTGAAACAGTGTAGTACTATTCTAAAGGCAGATATATAAACCATTGGAGTTAAATAAAAGCCTAGAGCTAAATTCTTCCCTATATTGTCAAGTTATTTTTGACAAGGTTTCCACGAACATTTGGTGGTGGAAATAATAATCTTTTAACTAAATATTGTTGAAACATAATAATTACATGGAAAAGAATAAAATTGGACCCTTACCTAATCCCATATACAAGTATTAACTCAAAATAGAGAAAAGACCTAAATATAAATCTTAAGACTATAAACTTTTAGGAGAAAATCTGGGTCATAAAACCTCACAACATTGAAATTGGCAGTGATTTCTTGGTTATGATTTCAATGGCACAGGCAACAGAAGAGTATACAAACTCCCTAAAAAATAAAAAACATATTGTATATCCAAAGACAATGTAAACAGAGTTAAGAGTTACTAATAGAATGGGATAAAATATTTCCAAATGCTATATCTGAAGGTATATTAATATTCCAACTAGAAATCCTAAAAATTAACAACAATAAAGGCAAACAATACCCTTTAGAGATAAGTAACAGACTAACATAAATAATGAATCTCCACAGATAACCAATCTTAGTTGTCTGTTGGATGGAAAATCTTGTTTCTCTAGTTCTGATGTGTGTTACCTATTTCTTCTTTGTAGTTAATCTCTTTGAGTATTTTCTCTAGTGCTGGTTTTGAAGACATAAATTCCTTCAGTTTCTGTTTGTCATGGAAGCTTCTTATTTCTCCATCTAATTTGATAGAAAGTTTTGCTGGGTAGGAAATTTTTGGCTGGAAGTTGTTTTCTTTCAAAATTGGGAATATGTTACTCCAAGCCCTTCTGGCTCTCATAACTTGGTTTGGGAAGTCTGGAGTGATTCTAATTCGTTTGCCTCTGAATGTCACTTGGCCCTTTGCTTTTGTTGCCTTTAAGATTCTCTGCTTGGCTTCCACATTGGTCATTTTGACAATTATGTGGCGTGGGGATCCTCTTCTCCGATCCTGTCTAAAGGGAGTTCTATAAGTTTCCTGGACCTGCGTATCGACCTCTTGCTCTATGTCTGGAAAATTTTCTGCTATTACTTCCTTGAAGAGATTGTTGATCCCTTTAGTTTCACTTTCTTTTCCCTCCTCTATTCCAATTATTCTTAGGTTAGCTCTCTTAAAATGGGCCCATATTTCTTCAATATCAGATTCCTGCTGTCGGATATTTTTTCCTAGATTAGAAACTATGCGTTCATTTTTGGAATGATCATCTTCTAAGAGCGAGATTCTGTTCTCCATGTGTTCTAATCGGTTGTTTGTGCTTTGAATTGAGGCCTTTACTTCATTAATTGCATCCTTTATCTCTTTTTGGCTCTCTCTGAGTTCTTTTCGAAGCACCTCTATTATTTCTACAGTTATTTTCCTGATTTGATCTTCTAGAAATCTCTGATTTTCTGTTTTATCGGGTTCTGATGTTGTGGGGTTGTGAGCATTCATTGCTCCAGTATTATTCCTCTTTCCCATGATTTCGGAAGTTTGTGCCTTCTTTGGGTTCTTCCCTTGGGTCACTATGACTTCACTTAAGGTGCTCTGGATCTCGAGTCAGTAGTATCTCAGACTCCACTACTCCTTTACTGGGTTGTATCACAGAGTCTCTGACCCAGAGAGTCGATAGAGGCTGCTTTAGACCGTGGGGGTTGCCAGGTTGCACGTTCTCCTATGGTGTGATATCACTGCCACCGCCCCTCTCCCACTGGGTCAAGTCCCAGTGAGTACAGTACTGGGATTTCTCTGCTGTGGCCCGCAATTTGACTCACTGTTCTTGAGTACGCAGATGTAGCTGTAGTGAATTCGCTGCTGCTGCCGCCAGTGGCAATATGGCGCCGCTGCTATGCACTCGGCTGTTGGGCTGGCGTTTTTTTTTTTCTTGATTTTGATTTCCACTCTGAATTCCTGCAGCGTGTGCTGAGCTCAGACACTGGGAGCTTTAGATGTCCTCTGCGCAGAGAAATCCCGCCTGGCTGTTCCGCAGCGGCTCCCCTCGGCTTGCTGTGGCCGTCCCGTGAATTCGCCGGCAGTATGGCGCTGCTGCCGCGTCCTCGGGTGGGAAGCCACGTCCTCGGGCGTGAGGATATCCTCTGTGGCTCTGTTCTCAGTCCGCTTTCTCTCTGGAGCCTGGTGATTTTTTTTGTTTCTCTGGTGATGTTGTTTTCTGGCTTTGAAAGGCGCTGATTTTGTGGTAATGGATATTTGTTGTTAGCGGGGCTCTTAAGCCCCGCTTTTCTCGGTCGCCATCTTCCCGGAACTGCAGTATATTGCCTTGATAATTTTTTGCAGTGTTTTTAACATACATGGGTGTTGGATTTTGTCAAATGCTTTTTCAGCATCTATTGCTATGATGATGTGGTTTTTGTTCTTGGTTCTATTTATGTGGTGAATAACATGTATTGATTTGCGTATGTTGAACCAGCCTTGTTTTTCTGGGATGAAACCGACTTGGTCATGATGTATTATTCTCTTGATATAGTTTTGAATGCGTATAGCTAGTATTTTGTTTAGAATTTTTGCATCTATGTTCATTAAGGATATTGGTCTGTAGTTTTCCTTTCTTGAGGTATCTTTATTTGGTTTGGGGATTAATGTGATACTGGCCTCATAGAAGAAATTTGGAAGAGTTCCATCTCTTTCAATTTCCCGGAACATGTTATGCAGTATTGGTATTAGTTGTTTACTGAAGGTTTTGTAGAATTCAGCTGGGAACCCATCTGGGCCTGGGCTTTTCTTTGGTGGAAGAATTTTTATTGCCATTTCTATTTCTTTGGTTGTTATTGGTTGGTTTAGACTTGCTATGTCCTCTTGGCTAAGTGTAGGAAGGTTAACTGTGCTTAGAAATCTATCAATTTCTTCCAGATTTTCAAGTCTATTGGAGTATAAATTTTTAAAGTAGTTTCTGATAATATTTTGAATTTCTTCTCTTTCTGTGGTGATATCTCCTTTTTCATTTCTAATTTTGATAATTTGAGTTTATTCTCTTTTTCTTTTGGTTAGGTTGGCCAGGGGTTTATCAATTCTATTAATCTTTTCAAAGAACCAACTTTTTGTTTTATTGATTCTCTGAATTGTTTTTTTGTTCTCTATTTCATTTATTTCTGCTCTAATTTTGATGATTTATTGCCTTCTGCTGGCTTTGGGAATAGACTGTTGCAGAATTTCTAGATCCTTGAGTTGTGTCATTAGGTTCTTTACTTGGTGGTTCTCCATCCTTTTTATGTGGGCACTCAATGCAATAAACTTTCCTCTTAGAACTGCCTTCATGGTGTCCCATAGGTTTTGGTAGGTTGTGTCTCTGTTTTCATTTGTTTCCATAAATTTCTTTATTTCTTCCCTAATTTCTGCTCTTACCCATTCGTCGTTCAATAGTGTATCATTCATTCTCCACGAATTTGAATACTTTCTTTCGAGTTTCCTGTTGTTGATTTCTACTTTTATTCCGTTGTGGTCTGAAAAGATGCAAGGAATTATATTACATTTTTTGAATTTGCTGGTATTTTCTTTGTGTCCGAGGATGTGATCAATTTTGGAGAAGGTTCCATGAGCTGCTGAGAAGAACGTGTATTCTGTAGTTCCTGGTTGAAATACTCTGAAAATGTCTATTAGGTCCATTTGGTTTATGGTTTCCTTTAGTTCTAGAGCGTCTTTACTCATCTTTTGCCTTGAAGATCGATCCAGTGGTGTGAGAGGCGTATTAAAGTGTCCCAGAATTATTGTATTTGGGTCTACTTGGGATCTTATGTCCAGAAGGATTTGTTTTACAAATGTGGTTGCACCCATATTTGGGGCATAAATATTTACTATCATTATATCTTCTTGGTATATGGTTCCTTTTAATAAAAGGAAGTGCCCTGATTTATCTCTTTTGATGTGTTTTAGTTTAAAGTCTGTTTTGTTGGATATTAGGATTGCTACCCCTGCTCTTTTTTGGTCACTGGTGGCATGGTATATCTTTTTCCATCCTTTCACCTTCAGCCTGTGAGTGTCTTTGGCTGTGAGGTGAGTTTCTTGCAGACAGCATATATTTGGATTATGTTTCCTAATCCACATTGCCAGTCTATGTCTTTTGATTGGTGAGTTAAGTCCTTTGACATTAAGAGATATTATTGAAATATGATTTTTGTTTTCTGCCATTTTGTGTTCTGTCTACTCTTGGGTGGTGTGATCTTTCTTCTTTACTTAAATGGCCCACTTATTAACTTCCTCTCTTCTCTGGTTCTGAAGTCTGCTTCTTTTTTCTTCCTTATGGTTTATTTCTTTAAGAATTTTCTCTAGTGTTGGCTTTGAATTCATGAATTTTTTGAGAGTCTGTTTATCGTGAAAGACTTTGGTTTCACCATTGATCTTGAATAGTAGTTTTGCTGGATAGATTAGTTTGGGCTGGAAGTTATTTTCTTTCAGGGTCTGAATCACGTCGTACCAGTCTCTCCTAGCATTCCTGACCTGGGTTGTATAGTCTGGGGTGATTCTTATTGTTTTGCCTCTATATGTCACCCGTCCTTTTGTTCTCACTGCTTTTAAGATTCCTTCCTTAGCCTCTATATTGGTCATTTTGGTTATTATGTGACGTGGAGTGGTCTTTTTTGGTCTTGTCTCAGTGGAGTTCTGTATGCCTCCTGGACTTGAAGATCGAAGTCTCTTTCCATATATGGAAAATTCTCTGAGATTATTTCCTTGAAGATGTTGCAGATGCCCTTGGTCTGTACCTCTATCCCTTCTTCAATGCCTATTATCCATAAATTAGGGCGCTTCATATTATCCCATAATTGCTGGATGTTTAGGTTTTGTTGCTGTAAAGATTTCTGTATATCGCTGACTGTTTTCGGTTTGGGATGTGCTGTCTTCTAATATTGATATTCTGTTTTCCATTTCATCTAATCTTCCAGAATTTCTTTCTATTGCTGTCTTCATTTCACTTATTGCCTCTTTCATTTCATTCCAGACCTCTTTCTGATTCTTTTTTAGTCTTTCTAGTTCACCTTTAAACTCCTCTATACTTGTTTTAAATCCTTTCATCATATTGAACATCAAGATTCTGAACTCCCCTTCTTGCATTTCTAGTAGGTCAGTATTCGTGATTTCTGCTGTCTCTTCATAATTCCTGGTTCTCATATTGATAGCGTTCTCTGTCCTGTTTTTCTGATTTCTACCCATCGTTCGGGAGTATTATGCTTAGTCAAATCTTAATATTGGGAGTTTAGGAGTATCAGCTAGACAGCAGAGCCTTTCCAGTGTTGAGGGTCGGTGATGTGGGAGGAGCTGGGGTGATTGGTAAAGGGGCCAGATTAGGTAGAGGATATGTTTAGGTTGAGAAAGACTTTAAGTATGATAAGGTAATATCTTGCTAGGAATGAGAGAGAGTTAACTACTAGGACTCTTGTCGTTAGTAGAGTAATTATGGATATAAGAAATACTTTGAGTATTAAGCCAGGAGGTATATTATGGGGAAAAGTTTTGGGGGAGAAAAGTATGTAGGGTTAGTGTGGGACGGTTTGTAAATAGGGGTGATGGAAGGAGCAGACAGACATATAAAAAAAAAAAGAAAAAAAAATCCACACAAGATACCAAGACTATTATGTAATCCAAGAAAAAGGGAGGAAAACCAATCAAAGGAGGAGGATGAAAATAGGGGAAGGAAAGAGGAAGAAAGAGGAAAAAAGAACAAGAATAAAATAAAAGGAACTAGCAGCTGTGTGAAATAAAAAGATAAGGCAAACTATTCAATATATAAAAAAAAAAACAAGTTAAAGTAAGAGAAGTGTGGATTAAAAGAAAAAAAAACAGCAATAACCATACCAAAACAAAAGTACTGTAAAAGCAAAATAAAACAAAACATCCACATTAAAAGTAAAACAAACAGTCCTCCTTATTTACGCATATGGGGTCAGGTCCATAAAATATGTGCGTATCTGATTGCTTTGGTAACTTTCAGAATACTATCCAATGTCTCTTAGTTTTCTTTATACTCTATTTTTATCTTCTTAGATCACTCTGGGTGTTTGGACACCTTTCTCTCCTGTAGCTGTTTTAGGTTTATGTGTCCAGATGTCTGGTTTCACTTTTATTTGATTCTGTACAATTCACAGGTTCTGCGAAATTCTAACCTGTGGTCAGCACCTCTGGACTCACCACCCTAGTCTCCAGCCTGTGCTTCCCTACAACAGTGGTGGAGAATGACCAAGGTATAATTAGAACCTCCCCCTGAGGTCCTGTGAAGATATTGTGGCCCGATGGATTTTCCTGTGTCTCTGGAAATTCCAGCTGGGTTAGCCGATGTGGTCCCAAGATGTACCCTGGGCAAATGGATGCTGATTCCTGGATGCCCACAGTTACTGCCAGAGCTCTGTCTATTCTGAGAGTGCAGGCTGGGTGTGCTGCTAGTACTGGACCCAGGTGTGAGTGGATACAGCTGTCTATTGCTGCTGGTATGCTCTTCCAAGGTGTATTGAGCTGTGTTCTCGCTTAGAACTAAACATCTGGCTACCAGGAGGGTGGGAACACCCAGTGGTGGGCCAGGGGTGCAGGATAGGTGCTCAAGGATCCAGTGCGTGGTGTCCAGCAATGGTCCCTGCCTCCCGCGGGATGTAGAAACTGGGGGTGCCCCAAGGAGGTTTCCAGGTCACACAGGGCTTTCGCAACCTGGAAGGCAGGCTCTGGCAAGGTGGCGGGGGCTAGACGCACAGGCAGTCTCCAATTTAGAGGTGGCAGTTGCAGTGGCACAGGCACTGACTGCTAGCTGGGGACCGGGGCGCAGACAAGGTGCGCCGAAGGGAGTGCTCGGTTCTGAGGCTGGGGTGTGCTGGGGGTTGGGGTGCAGCGCACGCTAGGGTCCGCACTTCCCTGGGCGCCCGCAGTTACCTGCCTTCCTTGGTTCAGGATTCCATGGGAGTCTGTCTCTATGCTGTTGTGATCCAGTCGCTGGTGACCACACAGAATTCTGACGTGGGTGCTGTTCGTTGCTTAAGATGAGAAACTAAGTCCGTTTTCAGTTCCGGATTATCTTGCCGCGGTAATATCGGGCAGGCAGATCCGCAGACAGCCGCGAAAGCGGCGCGCCGATCAGCGATCCGATTGTATCTGCAGCAGGTCCGGTGTCCGATCCTTGTTCTTCTTCTTCACGTTCAGAGTTCCCCCGAGGTACCAGGATTTGTTTTGGTTCCTGGTATGTATTTATTTTGTTGATTAAGACTCAGCTTTCTACGTATTTGAACTTTATTTGCTTCAGCTACTGAGAAGTGCTGTGTCCCTCAGTCGCCATTTTGGAAAAAAAAATGAGAAGAGATTTTTCCGGGAAGATGGCGGTGGCCAAATAGGACAGGTATTCCTCTGAGAAACCCAGACATCAGATTTTGGTTTAATATCTGATTGGGACAATATAGAGAGACATTTATAGCCATGACTTCCTAACTAAAATATAAGAAAGAAGAGACAGACCAAGATGGCGGAGATGGTGGCAGCCAGTATTCAGGAGAGATAGATAAAACCAATCCAACCCACCTTGAACTGTTGGAGAAATTTCCCCCCCAAAAAAGACTGCTCCTGCCCCACATGCTCAGGAAATCTGGAGAACATACTATGTAAGAAAAATGTTCAGGGCGCATCAGATGGAGCCCCACATAGTCGGGTAGGCCAGCGCCACGTGTCCCACGAGCCAAGGGCACTCCTGGCCGCTGCCTTCTTCTGCGCAGCGCTGGGGCTGGGTGCACTCGGAGCAGCAGAACCCGCTCTCTGTGGTGAAGCTGTGGGCCTCTGCCCTTGGTGAGGAGATAAAAACACATTGCTACTAAGTACTTGGGCTCCAACTCCTGAAAAAACATACTGTTTTCTTTTATTAAAAAATATTGAACCCGGGTGTGGTGGCGCACACTTGTAATCTCAGTGTGTGTGTGTGTGTGTGTGTGTGTGTGTGTGTGTGTGTGTGTGAAGAGATACCCAGGTAACACGCCCACATTCCCTTTCCAGGAGACTAATCAGATATTTAGGGGGGAAAAAAGCTACCAAAAAGAATGATTAAGCATAATTAAGCTCTCAGGAAGTAGACTAGTTATAGCCACTCTCCTAAAATCACAACTCCTTTTATTTAAAAAAAAGTAGCAATTACTTACTAGAAGAAAATTTAGAAATAATTTAGGATTGATCAAATGCCTTAAAACACATATTGGCACTGATATTCCCCCCACCTTTTTTTTGTGGATCTGGGGCATTCGACCTCTGAACTGTTTTTTATTCTTTATTTTGAAACCGGGTCTCACTAAGTTGCGAAGGGCCTCACTAAGTAGCTGAGGCTGTCTGCAGACTGTAACATTCCCCTTTATTATCAAAATAAATCTCAGCTAATAAAGATGTGCACACATTATGTGCTTCTTTAAATACAGATATTTTAAAATGTATATTTCTATGTCTGCTTTTTTTAGAAAAATATTTTTAAAAATAAAATAGTATATCCCTAAACCTGCCTCAACAGTGGTTTTTATCTCTCCAATACAGGGAATTCAACATATACTTTATATATTTAGCATATAAAGCAATTAGCAGAGCCTAAGAGATTTATCCTGCAGGTGGGTGGATGAGGGATGAGAAGGTCCTGCAGGGCAGAAAAGTTGTTCTCATTTCAAGAAGCAGGTGGGTGGACTTCATGATACAGAACACATAAGAATGACTCCTGCTAGTACCCACAAGCAACAGAACGACCCCAATGTTGTTCTGCATTTAAGATATAAGCATTTAGAATTCATAGAAGTTATTTTTAAAATAGAAAATGTAATACTTAAGCTAGCAAGTTAGTCTACTTAAAAAACTTCACTAGTCATTATTAGTCATTAAAGTCAAATAATGCCAATAACATACATAAAAATCATTATTCATTTGTAATAAATTAGAGAAAAAAATTTCTAACACTTTCTAAGCTAGTATAAAAGGCCATTTACCTAGCCAGGCGTGGTGGTGCACACTTAGAATCACGGCATTCAGGAGGCCGAAACCGGAGGATCGCGGTTTGCGAACAGCCTCAGCTACTTAGTGAGGACCTCCCCAACTTAGTGAGACCCTGTTTCAAAATAAAGAGTAAAAATTAGGGCAGAGGGTGTAGCTCGGAGGTCAAATGCCCCTGGGTTCCATCCCCAAACCTGCAGAAGAAAAAAAAAAGGCCATTTACCAAGTTTTAATTCAAAGTATACCAAAATCCCATGCCACTATTTACTAATTACTAACTTGACAGAAAATAGTTCATTTATTCTAATTTTTAGGTTTCTAGTAATTAATTTCTATAACACTAGACTAAATCATTACATTTTAAAAAGAAATAGAGAAAGGAAGAAGGAGAGGAAAAAAAAGAGAAAGTAGTTATTATAGTATTAGACAGTGGTAAATATTTGAAAATGTTACTTTGACCTAAACAACTTTTGTTCACATTTCTATGACAAAAAATGGCACATAGAAAAATAAAAACTATATAATATTAGAGTCTATTTTTCATGGAATGAAGAAATTAGCTGTCATGTTGTGACTGTTGTTGTTTAACTTTGAGTAGGTAAAGGAAAGAACAATCTTCCCGGCTAAAATTCTGATATCTCTCAAGAATATTGCCTCCAGAGCCGGGCGTGATGGGACACACCTGTAATCCCAGTACTTGGGAGGCTGAAACAAGAGGACTGCAGGCTTGAGGCCAGCCTCAGCAACTTAGCAAGACCCTGTTTTAAAATAAAAGGGCTTGGGGTGTGTTGGAAGCCTTCTTAGTCATCAGAAGCAGGGAGCCTGACAACTTTATTGTTTACCCTTTCCTTCCCTGATTCATCCGTGACTACCTTGTTGTTTTCCCCTGAATCATCCCACGACTGCTTCGCTGTCTCCTGTGACTAATCATTCTTACAATATTTTCATTAAAGCCCTCATAAAACACTGGTGGAAGGGGAGCAAGAGATCTCTCTCTTCCCCAGAAGCCTTGTTTTTCTAATAATAATCCTGACTTCTTGTCATGCATTCAAATGACTTCTAATCTCATCAGTCCATCAACAGCAGCATCCCTCCACCACAGGGGTGTAGCTTGGAGGGAGAACTCAAGGAGGTATTCCTGGTACCAAGGATAGATAGATAGATAGATAGATAGATAGATAGATAGATAGATGATAGATAGATAGATAGTCTTCAGAACTGGTATAACAAACATATTAACTAAACCCCATGAAAGTAATTTATTATGCCTCTTTAGTGCGATGTTTTGCCTCTGACTGAAATTTCTATTAATATTCGCAAAGTATTCCCCTTTAAAAATAGATAGCTAGTTATACTTCTTAGTTTTATGAATTGTTTTATATCCTTAAAATCTATAAATATAGTTTATAAAATAATAGCCTCAATAGTATAAAAATTTTTTGATAAGGTTTCCATTCATTGCCTAGTATATATTAGTGTAAATTAGGCTCCTATATTAATCTAAAGTAAGCTTAATAAGCTTACTTATTCCAGCTAAAATGACAGAATTATTAAACCAACATAGGACACAGAGTGAAGAACTTAACTACCATTCTATACTTTAAATAAAATTTTAGGGAAAACAAATATATTCTCATGATTCTACTATTAACAGTTAATACAAATGAACGTTGGTTATAAGATGCTCTTATAATTTCCATATTTTAAAAAGTGAGGTGAAATTTCTACAAATCAAATTACATAAACATGACCACCTGGCTCCCGGATATTGAGATAGGCATTTAATATATGTCTCACATACAAGCCAACCTTCATGATGAGCCTTAGAATTAGAAATCATTTTACTATTGTTCAAGATAAGGCAAAGGACACGAGAGGTAGATTTAGATTCGTTCCTCAAGGTCAAACAGCTGGCAATGAAGCCCTGGACCTACTTGCACTGAATACCTTCACCTCCCTAAACTATACCATTTGTTATAGTCCCTAAGCACAGACATACATATTGTGCATGACAGAAATTAATGTCAATGACATCCTAGTGAAAAAAAGCTGAAACACAGAAAGAGATGGAAGAAACTCTCCTGGGCCCTTCACATAACTGCGGAGGCCTGCAGAAGGCTGGTCCCAGTATGGAGTTAAAAATGTATCACCTAAGTGAAGTAAATTAAAGGTGGCTGTATGAATCAACTGCAGTTAGATTTGGAGAAAGGTACATTTATTATTCTGTACATCTTGGCATGTGTGATTGATGTCAATTTAAGGCTTTACAGGGTAAAAAGTGCTGACCAACAAGTGAATCACTTTATTAATGTGCTATAAAAGGATAAATGAACCTTGAAAAACTTTGTTTGCCCTAGACTCAGCACACTGGGAAGGCCAGTAAGAGTAAACACCTCCTTGGGATAAGCCATTGTACCTGCTGTGGTTTTCGCACGTGCTCTTCTTCCCTGGAGATTTCCTAGAGGTATTAATTCTCTGCATTCACAAATTCAAAACAATTGGTCTCGCTTTGACACATTCCAAACTGCTTGGCTACATGACCACATTCATTACCTTCCCACAAGCCTTCCATTAACCCCTGATCTAAAGTCTGCTCTCTTGAGAGAGGAACTCAGTAGGTATCCTTCTCAGGAGTTCTCATTTCTGGAAATGCATAGAAACTTTGCACATCTTAGGAGGAAAAAAGTCACTGTCACAATGGGATTCATAAACACACACACGGCACACACATACACACACACACCCTGTACTTTCACACTGTGCACTTGTAAAGCATCTCTTTTCATTTTAATTTTATTTTGTTGCTGCCTTGTAATCATACATCATGAAGTTCAGAGTGATACAGCATCTTTGGAACATTAAAAGTTCATTTCTATATTCTCTATATATATTTCTATATATAGAGAATATATAGAGAATATATTCTATATTTCTATATTCTCTATATAGAGAGTTTTGTAGTCTTCAAAAGTTCCTTCTCAACAGTGCAAATAACCAGCTGGACACGACGCTATACACTTGTAATCCCAGTACTTGGGAGGGTGAGACAGAAGGATGCAAGTTTGAAGGCAGCTTCAGAAACGTAGCAACACTGTTTCAAAATTTAAAAAATAAATAAGTGAAATGGACTGAGGATATAACTCTATTGTAGAACACCTCTGGTTGATTCCACAGTAATAAACACACACACACACACACACACACACACACACACACACAATGCAAATGATCAATATCATTATTAGGTAAAATAAATCTAGGAAAACCTAAGGGGGAAAAAAGAAAAGGAGTAGGAGCTCTAGATGGAATTTTTAAAAATCCATAAACTTTTCTGGGACCTAAATGCCTTCTTAGACATAAATTCAAATAAATCTTTACTTCTCTATGTTGTTCATGGCAGGTACTCTGGTCTCAGCAGTGGAAAAGCAAATTAAAACATCAAGTTAAGGAGGAAAGGGGTAAGTCAAAGGGTGGGGAGGGGAGGAAAGGCAGAGATTTCCCTCTTCATACATTCTATCAAAAGCTCCCACTAAAGGAAATCTTTAGCCTTGAATGATGTTTAAATGAAGTGTAACAAGGCATTGGACATCCAAATTCCAAATTAAAATCTTGTGGCTTAAAGCAACATTCGTGTTTTCTAGTATCTCAGAATGACCTCAAAGACATGGGAACATCTGAGTTCTTGTTTGGGGTCAGACTAAGAAAATCCCTAGAGTGGGACACAAGAAATACATTTGTTTTTATATCTCATCAGTTGTTTGATAAATCTGTTAAATAGGAAAGGCACCACATAAAGATCTGGTGATTTGAAGCAGGCATGATTGGAATTTTCTAAATTCATAATGAGCACTTGCCAACCAGAGAGGATGCTGATTAAGAGGCTGAGTTTTTGTGGCTGTTTTGGGGTTTTTCTTTTTACCCCACCAGAAGACTGAGAAAATGAGCATTAGCTGAACAGTCTGCAAGGACAAGGCAGGGGGTTCTCATAGCAACCACTGTGCAGAACTCACCAAAGGGTTGCCCTTTCAACTAACTGCACCATGAACTCCACCAAGAGGCCTGTCCATGAACCCACCTGTGCCCCTAACCAACCTTGCAAACCTCTGGCACCCTGCATACCTCTCCCCAAGCCTAGAGCTAGAGTTCCACATGTACTATAGACATAACTATGCAGGCATCTACAGATTGTGCACAGATGTAGGCAAAAGACCAGCTAGATACTGTAAGAATGGGAAGAGGTTTCAACCTTGAGTACTTCAGGGCATGGCCTTGCGAAGAATCTGTGGAAACACCAGCCAGGCCAGAATGAGCAAACATATAACAAAAGATACAAGTTTGTGATTTTAATCTGCTGAGATATGAAGATTCACACTATCCAAACATAACTTGGTCATTCTGGCTGATCAGTCTTCAGTTCTCCAAATTTTTTCCTTCTCTCTTAACAAGAGGTACTGCCAAGCACTCAAGCCTATCTTTACAGTTCTTTTTCCTTCCTCATAACTCCTATGACCAGAATCTATTGATCTATCCTCCAAAATGGTTCCAGCAATTCTATGCTCTCCTTTTTATTTCCAAAGTAAGATTCACTAAAGTTCCCATCATCTCCTATAGGCCATAAGATTAAATAATATGATGTAACATAATGTCTAGATTCTAACTCTCCAGGCCCTTTATTTTGGCAGCTATCTTATTTATACATCTTACTTTTGGCATACTTAACATGCTTTGGGAACAATGGACATTAAGTCGTTTAACTACCTACAATTAAAGATAGGAGTTAACTCAAAATTAGTGATCTGTGACTGTTTCTATCTTGGCATATCCCAGGCTTACTTATTTTCTTCACAAGAATTCATAGTACTTTAAAATATCTTCCCTTATTCTGTTTCTCAGATTTTCTAAAATCATACACAATTTAAGATTATGAGAACTTATTATCAGAGGCCTGAACTAAGGCCTTTTTATTCAGTCAACTCAACATATATTTAATAAGCACAGGACGCATACAAGAGACCGTGTCTTTTCATATTTGCATCTTAAGCAAATATCATTCTGCACAGAATGGCTAGTAAATAAATGTTAGGTACTGCTAAGCTTTGAAGACACCGATGAATTACTAGAAGGCCCTCTTTGCAAAGAAACCAAAAACTATCCAGAATATAAAGTCAAAACAAAGTAAGTACCAAACAGAAATACAAGTTTTATTATATGAGAGCTTGGAGCAAGAAAAATATGCATTTCTTACGGTGAAAATCCAGAGAAGTTTAAAAGAGAATGTTGCATTTGAGCACCACCATCAGTTTATACAGTAAGGGAGAACAGAAAACCATTGCAGAATGAAAGATCAACGAAATCAGGAGAATGAGATATGGAATTATGTGTCATAACTGAGCAACAGAAAATACGACTGAATACCAGATCTAAACACACTGAGTAGTGAGAGATTTGGCTGAAGAAGCCAGAGCATGCACAGTGTCAGACTAAATGCCAAACCAAGAGCTTGCAGGGCTCATCTTGAGCAACTAAACAGACAGTAGTATAATAAAAATAGTATGATTTTATATATTTAGGAGGATAATTTTGATGATACTATCCAAGATAGATTTGGGTTTTGTTTTTTTTTTTTTTTTTTTTTTTTGTAGTACTGAGGATTGAACCCAGGGGCATTCTACCTCTGAGCTATACTCCCAGCCATGTTCTTTATATTTTACTTTGAAACAGGGTCTCACTAAGTGGTAGAGAGCCTCACTAAGTAGCTGAGATTGGCCATGAACCTGCAATCCTCCTGTCTCAGCCTCCCAAGTCCTGGGTTTACAAGCATACACCACACCACCACGCCTGGCCAAGAGGGATGTTTGTTTGTTTGTTTGTTTGTTTGCTACTGGAGATGGAACCCAGGGGCATTTTACCTCCAAGCTACAGCCCCAGCCCTATTTTTTATTCTTTATTTTGAAACAGGATCTCACTGAGTTGCAAAGGGCCTCACTAAGTAGCTGAGGCTGTCCGCAAACCGCAATCTTCCTGTCTCAGCCTCCCGAATGCTGGGCTTACAAGCATGTGCCCCCAGGCCCAGCGGGATATTTTTTTAAAACATATCTTAGGGTTAAATTTCCCTAGTGACAATTTGTCATTGTGGTTTTTTTTTTGGGGGGGGGTTGTTTTTTTGTTTTGTTTTGTTTGGTGGTACTGGGGTTCCTGGAAGCCCTTCTACCTCTGGGCTACACTCCCAGACCTATTTTATATATTTTTATTTGGAAACAGGGTCTCTTAAACCAGCGCGGCTGGCTTCGAACCAGCGCGATCCTCTTGTCTCCACCTCCCAAGCACGGGGATTACAAGCATGCGCCACCACGCCCGGCAGTCATTGTTTATTTTTTTAAAGGTACGTGAATACAACACTATACTTTTAAATAGCCTTACAAGAGTGAGACATAAATGCATTTTTATCACACAGTTATAATTGGCATAAAGTCCTGGTTGCCTTTGAGAAAAATATATTATTGGGTTTATAATAACTAGATGATTATATTTCAATTAAACAGGCCTGAGTCGTTTGCAATGACTAAGGATCAAGAAGCCATAAAATCGCTCCAGTGGATTAAATAGTTTGGGGATGATGATTATGCTTTATCACCAGTTTTTCTGCAGCCCAATCATTCCTGTACTCAGCAACGTTCTCTCAAGGTCAGTATCATCTCTTCTGGGTTGGTGATACAAGGTGATGTATGTATCTCTTCTGGGTTGGTGATGCCATTTCTTGGCAGCCTTGGTCTCACTTTGGGCCATGATGACCCCAGCTGTTCACAAGGCTGTTTACATGCTTTCCAGCCAACCATCCTGTGGCATTGCAGGGAAGAAGCCTCTTTCTGGTTACAGGTATGCCACAGGAGGTAATTATTTATTTATTTATTTCATTTTATTTTATTTTTTGTGATACTAGGGGTAGAACCCAGGGGCTTTTCTACCTCCGGGCTATACTCCCAGACCTATTTTTTTATATTTTATTTGGAAACAGAGTCTCACTAAGTTGCTAAGAGCCTCACTACGTAGCTGAGGCTGGCTTCGAACCTGTGCGATCCTCCTGTCTCAGCCTCCCAAGCGCAGGGATTACATGTGTGCGCCACCACGCCCGGCCACAGGAGGTAATATTTTTAACTGCTTTCTAATAACAATCAACTAAGGTACCACAATTTATGAGCAAAAGCTACATTTTTTATTGAACAAGGAAAACGAATATATTATCAGGTAAAAGTAATTTCTCATAGTTTTCTAGCATACAGCACAGGAGACAATTATCGTCTATTTTATTTGCCTTACCACCCCCTTTTCAGAAGAAAAGAAAAAAAAAAAAACAGGGATTGACTCCACAAAGATACAATGAACCAAAAGCTTCAGACCCCAGCAGTCTTCTGTGCCTTTTGGCTCATCCTGAGTAGTATGTATAATGTCAAAAGAAACATATAATTTTATAAGAACTATATGATCTGGCTGAGAAAGTAGAATAACCCAATTCAAAGCCTCTCACTCAAGATGACATTTAGCAGCCAGATGCTCACCTGTAATCCCAGTAGTTGGGGAATGAGAAAAGAGAAACACGAGTTCAAGGCCAGACTCTGCAACTTAGTGAGATTCTTAGCAACATACCAAGACCTGTTTCAAAACAAAACGAAACAAAACAAAAATAAAAAACTAAAACTAAAAAAATCTGGGGGTTTAATTCAGTAAGATGTCCCTGCATTCAATCTCCAGTACCATAAAATAATTTAAGAATTAAAAGACATTTAGCTTAGCAAGTTAGAAAAGAGTAATTAATTGCTTAATCATTTGCAAAACAACTCAAAAGTAAAATGTCCCTCAGTACAATCTCCAGCACCACAAAAAAAATTAAAAATTAAAAGACATTTAGCTTAGCAGGTTAGGGAAGAGTAATTAATTGCTTAATCAGTTGCAAAAGGACAGGGACTATAATAGAATTGTTGGCAACATTCCAGGGGAAAGAAATTAATAATGGCTATTTCAATGCCTCCTACTACAAAGAAACAGTGCCATTTAATTCCACATATATTTCTTAAGATTATATCCAGTTCTATTCTCATATATTTAAACATAAGCATTCCTTAGCCTTTCCATTTTTGAATTTATGGGAATATCTTTAGAAAGTATATTTTCAAATACCTTTCAAAAGCTCATCATTGTCATAAAGATATCATCTGGTCATATATTTGTTCTAACTTTACCTATTCATATTCATATCACAGTCACACATTGGTCAGTATTTATATGAAAATAATGTACACATTTGACTAAAGTCTACACATGGAGATCTCATTCAAAAGTATAGAGAATATGAAAAAATTGCCCACCAAAAACAAAATCAAGTGTACTTACTACCTTCGAAGGCTATTGCTGAACTTCCTGATTTGTGTCTAACACAAATAACCCTGAATATAGTGCCCTGCTTGAGAAATAAACACAAAAGATCACCATTCAGTAGAGTGTAGTGGTGCCTGCCTATAATCCAGTACTTAGGAGGCTGAGACTGAAGGATCGCAGATTCAATAACAGCATATGGTAACTTAGCAAGAACCTATTTCAAAAGAAATAGAAAGGGCTGCTGTAGCTTGGAGTTCTAAAGCCCCTGGATTCGATCTCTGGTAGGAGAAAAAAATATTATTCTTTAGTAATTATTATTCTTTAAAAATTATTATTCTTTAATAATTTCTTACTGTACCTCAGAAGTCTGAAAACAACATGCCGAGATTCTCTGCTCAGCTCCCACAGAGCTGAAATCAAGATAATAGACAGGTGGATTCTCATCTCAAAGCTCTGAAAAGAAATGCATGTCCAGGCTCATTATTATTGTTATTATTGCTAACAGAGCTCAGTTCCCAGTTGTGAATTCATGGGAATATCTTTAGAAAGTATATTTTCTAAAGATATATATTATATTCTAAAGAATATATTATGTTATGTATATTATAAATAATATAATTTGCTTGCTGGATGTCAGCCAGGGGCTGTGCTTAATTTTAAGAGACTACCCACACTCCTATTCATGGTTCTCTACATCTTTGACTCAACAGAGATGTGTCAAACCCTTCTCACAATTCAGATATCCGACTTCCCTGTTTCTGACTGCTCAATTCAAATTTGAAGGGCTCATGATACTAGATCAGGCCCACCCACATAATTTCTCTTTCTTAAAGTCACTGTGCCTTATCATAACATAACTACAGGAGTAAAAAATCATTATACTCATAGATCCAGGAATAATACAAAGTATGTGTATCAGGTCATGGGGACCCCAGGGGCCTTCTTAGAATTTTGTCCATGGCAGACACAAATAGCAAAGTCATTATCAAAAGAGAAAACTATTCCTCAAAACATAAATTCGTGATAAAATGTTAACAAATAAAATTCAACAATATATAAAAATAACATTACATGCTAATCAACTAAAACTAAGAAATTTTATAACTACATATATAAGTAATAAAAGTCATTTTTGTCTCTTTTTTTTTTTTTGGTACTAGGGATTGAACCCAGGAGCATTCTTTCTATCCCTGAGCTATACCCATCTCTCTCTTTTTTTTTTTTTAATTTTACTAAGGGTCTTGCTAAGTTGCTGAGGCTGACCTCAAACCTATGATCATCCTGTCTCTCAGCCTCCCAAGTACTAGGATTCAAGTGTGTGCCACCATGCCCTGCAAAAGTTTAACCTCAGGCAATTCCTACCAAGCCTGTTTGGTTTGTTTGTTTGTTTGTTTGTTTGTTTGTTTGTTTGTTTGTTTGTGGTACTGGGGATGGAACCCACAGGCATTCTACCTCTGAGCTATACCCCAGACCTATTTATTCTCACAACAAGTTCTCACTGAGTTGCAAAGGGCCTCACTAAGTAGCTAAGGCTGGCCAAGAACCGCCTGACTCAGCCTCCCAAATGCTGGGATTACAAGCGTGCACCATCACACCCTACTTGTTTTTGTTTTTATTTGTTTCCTTGGTACTGGAGATTGGATCCAAGCGTGCACCATCACACCCTACTTGTTTTTGTTTTTATTTGTTTCCTTGGTACTGGAGATTGGATCCAGGGAAAATCCATTTCTTAAAAGCAAATGATAAATAGTAAACTCATGATATTATTCATATCTGAAAGGGGTAGGGTGTAGGAGACACAAGGGAAATGGCTAGAAGAGCTTCTACGACAGTGTTAGTTGATTATTATGCTTTCGTTACGCATTATGGTTTCTAGATTACATATGTACACCACCTATATTCTTGTGTTTCAGTTTGGACATAAACCACAGTTACCGTATCTCCTCCTGTGAGACTGCATAACTGCAACTCCAGCTGCATACTGACTGAAGCCCCAGCTGCTGCCCCGCTGGATGCAGCCCCACATTCACACCATACTTTCCACTTGCTGCCCCCGGCCAATAAGCTGGCATGGCGAGAGGGCCTGCAAGATGCAGAATTACTTTAACAAGCAGTTTGGGCTCAAGGACTCCAGTTGGCCTGGCTAAAGTTTCCTTAGAACTCTGCTCCAGGCGGAGACTCTCCCTTTTCTACCTCCTCCCTCCTCCAAGTCTTTTCCAGCAGTATCAGGCCTGCACTGCAGTCTGAAAGCTCTCTCCCCAATCTACTTTTTCTTGCCCCTCCCTTTTGTTCGTCATAGTGGTTTCCTCAATAAATCTGTTACACAATTAATCTCATTTTGACATCTGTTTCGCAGAAGTCCCAGGTCAACACATTTCATTCAAACATTAACATTAAAAAAAGTACTAGCAAAAATAGACACAAGACAAGACTATTTACATGGTAAATTGTCAACAAAAAAATAATAAAATTTCATTGATGATGATATGCCAAACACTTAGAATTTGCGATAACGTAAGTGGATTGAATGATCCATTAAAAAGTTCGATTTTCACATAAAGTCAATATCAATGCCAGCTCTATGCTATTTGCCAGTAATTGACAAAAACAAGCAAGATGGAAATAGAAAAGTATAAAAAGATGTATGTACCAGGTAAAAACTAACCTTACCAAAAATATGTATGTATATAATTACACCAATTTTAACACAAAATATATGCATATAATAACATATAAGTTTAAATATAATAAATTTGACATGTTAATATCAAATAAGATATACTTAAAAATAAATGTTTAAAAGAAACAATTATAGCCAGACATGGTGGTGCATGCTTAGAATTCCTGCGCTTGGGAGGCTGAGACAGGAGGTTTGAAGACACAGGTTCGAAGCCAGCCTCAGCTACTTTAGTGAGGCTCTCAGCAACTTAGTAAGATCCTGTTTCCAAATAAAGTATCAAGTAGGTCTGGGAATATAGCCCAGAGTTAGAAAAGCCTCTGGGTTCCACTCCCACCTGCACCAGTACCACAAAAAAAAAAAGAAAAAATTATTTCATAAAAGAAGACAGCAATTATGAGCACTTTAAATACCAATAATATAATATTCAAAATTATAAAGCAAACAATGATAAAAAGAAGAAAATGGTAAATCCAAAATCATATTAAAACACTTTATCCTAGTACTCTCAATAGATGGTGAATTAAAATAAAGAAGCAAAAGATATTAAGATTATATAAGCTTGAGGTAATAAGCGTATGGATAGAATGTTATGTGCAAAAAATAGAAATTAAAAATTTCCACACAGTTTTGAATGATAATAAAAATATTTGAGTTATAAAAAAATATAAACAATTCAAAACATGAAATCATAAAGAACACTTTCACAACTCATTTTGCAAAACCTAAATTCTAGAAAATAACTACAATCAAATTATATTGGATAAAGTTAAAAAATTAAAAAAATTATATTGGAAATTACTCAATAAATATTACAGAACTACTGGTAAAATAGAAAACTTTAAGTTCTACCAAAGATGAGGAACTACCATGGACCCTTGACTCCCCCTTCCAGAGTAATCCCAGAGAAATAAAAAATAAATGAATGCCACAACTTATAAGGAAAGTGTATAGGTCTAAAAAAATCAAAGTAAGAACACTGAGAAAACTACTCAGCAATAATAACAGGGCTTAAGAGGAGGAGCGTGATGGCCAGGAGGAAGAGATGCAGGCAGTGGAAAGACACGTGAGCCATCCTGACCTGGGCACTTTTCTTCCCACCACAATGTCTATCTGCTTCCCATAGCACAATAGAAACAGGCATCTAGTACACCAGGTGGAAATGGTTTCACAGACAAAAATTAACAAGATAAGAGAAGGTGAAAAAAATCCCTCCAAAGATAGAAGACATAACAAGCAAACTAAAAACTGAACCAATGAAATTCAAATCATTAAAAATTAACATAGTAAACCCATATATGCCATATGTTAATATAATGAAAATATCAACTTTTTTGTGTGTATGGTACTGGGGTTCCTGGAAGCCCTTTTACCTCTGGGCTACACTCCCAGACCTATTTTATACTTTTTATTTGGAAACAGGGTCTCTTAAGCCAGCACGGCTAACTTCTAACCTGTGCGATCCTCCTGTCTCCACCTCCCAAGCTGCCACCACGCCTGGCCTGAAAATATCAACTATCTTAAAAAAGCATACTTTATACTTTCAGAAAGATAATAGAGGACATTGATAGGATGAAACAGAAATCAAAATTATGAAAAACAAGTATAAAAACTTGGTATAAAAAAGTCAAATATCTGAATAAGCTCAACAGCTGATATGCTTAGGAGGAAGAATACAATATAAAAATAAATTAGAGAACAGCAAGTTTCCAGTGATTAAAGATAAAAAAAAGGGTTCATAAAATCCTAACGTAAAAAAAGAGTATGCTTATTCAACATACAGATGTTTCTATACTAATTAAAGAAAAATGTAAATCAAAGAATGTAAAAAGGAAACTTAAAAAGATAAAAGAAAAAATTAATATAAAAGAAAAGAGTTGATCGGGAAAATTTTAAGATTATCCTACAAAAAGACAAACAAAATAGAAAAACCTTTGCATAAATAAAAATAAAAGAGAAAATAAGTGTCAACTGTAGGAATACAAAGGAGGAAGTAATTAAAGAAAAATCTGGAAAGTTACAGGATATATATACATACATATATGTGTATCCTGCAACCATATATATATATATATATGTATATATATATATATATGTATATATATATACTGCATATATGTATATATCCTATATATGTCTGTATATATAACTTATACCAATAAGTTAGAAAAATAAAGAAAATCATACTTGCTAGTAATAACCAAGATACAAAAATTGACTCAAGAAAAAATATACTGGGCTAGAGGTGTAGCTCAGTGGAACAATACTTGACTAGCATATCTGAGCTCTGGGTTCCAGTCCCAACACTACAGAAGAAAGAATGAAGGGAGAGAGGGAGAGAGGGAGTTGGTACATCAAGTACTTTGACTAGTACTGAATCAAGTACTGAATCAAGTACTGAATCAAGTTGGTACATCAAGTACTTTGACTAGTACTGGTGAAAGAGAATTTTTTAAAATTTTATTATCTCCTTTCCAAAATCTAACAATAAAAGCACAAGGGCTTCACTACTGTGTGGTATATATAATCTCTACCTAATGTGAATATTTTCTATAAGAAAGAGCAAAGGAGAAAAATTTGCTAATAAGTCACTGTATGTTTGATACTAGATAAGAAAATAAGAATATAATCTTGCTTACAAAAATAGATGCCAAAAATTACAAATAAAAATGAGAACAGAATAGAACCAACAGAATAGAAAACAAATAGTGTTACCATTGCAAACATTGTCGCTTCCCTAAGGCTCCGTCCTGCAGAGCCCCAGGAAAGAACACACAAACGCCGAGTCTGTTGATGATGCTTCTTCTTTAATGCTTTCCCTTCAATGCGCACAGCAGGCAAATATATATCAGTCTCATAA